>NW_012146079.1:5522782-5544376 GCF_000956105.1 Propithecus coquereli | reverse complement strand
TCTTTCTATTTTTAGTAGAGACGGGGTCTCGCTCTTGCTCAGGCTGGTTTCAAACTCCTGAGCTCAAACAATCTGCCCGTCTCGGCCTCCCAGAGTGCTAGTATTACAGGCGTGAGCCACCGTGCCCGGCCCACAGTGTGGTTTTTAATAAACCACTATTTTCTGATAATAAAATATCAGAACTTAAATATTCTAAATGATGAAACTAAATATGACATAAAACAGAATGACAAAAATTTATTCATATGCTTGAAAAAATTGTTAAAGAACACATTTTACTAGGGAAAAGTTCACTGTATAATGCTAAATGAAAGAAAGTTTATTAAAGTTTGTACACTGATATTCTGTCTATATATACACACAAAATATGTACCATAAATTTCTATGCCATCTCTAAATTGATAAAGATAAGTATCAAAATATTAAAATATCATATCTTTCTAGGTGATATGGTTTCTACTTGCTTTTCTACATTTTCTGTATGAAACATGTGAAATTTAGAGCATGGAATGGGAAAGTATTCGGGATACCACACCTCATTCTGGTCATGAAATGTCCACTATTTTTGAAACATTTTGTAGTGTAACTGATAAGGGCCAAAATGAGAACCATTCTACACATCTGTGTGGGAATCAGGAATGCCACACACTGCAGAGTAAAAAACATTACAAAAAAAACTTGGAAGTTATCTTGTAAGTTTCATGGACTGCCTAAAAACTTTTCTGGAATAAGGTGGGGTGTGGAGAAATATTCTTGAATTATCAAAATGATAATATAATGAGAAAAGAATATAAAGCTTACAAAGTAATAAAATAAAATGAAATTGATCTTGCTTAGCTCCTTTAACACTACAAATCATTTTCATGTTCATTTCAGTAGAAGAAAATCAAGAAAAGGAGGATTCTTTTAGAACTGTAAGTTCAGGTCCTGTATTTTCAAGAACCATAGCTAATTAAAATATTAAAAGTGTAGTATGTTAAAATGTCCTTTCTTGTTTAGTTTGATCAAAATGAAGAGTACATTGAGTATAAACTGGAAGATTATAGATTTAACACAGAACAAAGATGTATTTCTAAAAACAGAGATGTCTTGAAAGACTTCATAATAAAAACACTATATTAGAAAAACTGCAAACACTACAGAAATAATCAGTATGTGACAAATTTATAAAAATCAACTTTTAAACACAATTTAAGTATCATCATTTGTACCTACAATCTGTAAGTTAAGAATGATCACACCAAATAGCATTTCAATATCCAAGAAACAGTTACCATAGAGTTCTGTAAATCTACTCTACTACAGTATATCCAGAATTCACCAAACCGCCTCTGTTCCAACCCATTCCAAGTTACCATTTTTCCTGGATTGTCCTACCTGACCTCTCTACTTCTGCCCTCACCCACCCCACCCACAATCTATTCTCAATGCTGCAGCCACAAGGATTCTGCTGAAACATGGCTGAGATCATGACACTCCTCTGCTCCACAACTTTCAATTGTTTCCCACCTCTCTCCAAGCCAAAGTCAAAGTCCTTACTACAACCTATAAGGCCAACATGTTACAGCCCTCCAAACTCCCTGAACTCATACTATTAATATTTTCCCCTTGGTTCACTCTGCTCCAGCCATAACGGTCACCTTGCTCGATCCTAACTCAGGGCCTTTGCACTTGCTGTTCCCCAGGCCTGGAATACTCTACCTTCATGGAGTCACACAGCTTGCTCTCTCATTCCCTCACTGAAATGTCACTCTGCCCCTTCCCATTCTTTGTTTCATTTTCCCATTCTTATCATTATTTAATAAACTGTATGTTCTATTTATACATTTTGTTTATTATTTGCTTACTTCACTAAAATGAACACTCTATGATTTGATGCAGGTTCTTTGCTGTAAAAAAAAAAATCTATGAGGTTTTTATGAGGACAGGGATTTTTCTTCATAATTATTCATTAGTATATGCCTACTGCTTGGGAATCAATAGGTATTCCATAAATACTTATTGAACAAATGATGAATGATTTGTAATCTATGTGGGTGTATATATATGGAAAGTTGTAAGGCATCAATATTCTCAGTTTCAAGTATACTACTAAACTGATGTTCAAACTCAAAAACAAGGCATTATGATCAAAGAGATACAATTGTATATTTTATGATTTATTAAGTGTGTATCAGATTATTCCAGCTCATTCTGTTCTCTTAACATGCTTTCAAAGTCTCCACTTCACAACTTTGCCTCTATTATCTTTTGTCTGTTGCTGATCACTATTTACATTTTTATGCCTTTGTTTCCTTTTTATCTCCTCTATATAACATCTACCATCATTTATGATTAATAATAATAAAATGACAAAAAATAACTCTTATTTATAGAAAGCTTACTCTGTGCCTGGCACCAGACTAAAAGCACATCCCATATACTACCTCATTCAATCCTTACAAAAATCTAAAGTAGGTTCTACAATCCCCACTTGAGAAATTAGTAAACTAAGGTTTGGAGAAGTTAAACATCTTACTCATAGCCATACAATTAATAAGTAATAGAACCAGGATATGTACCCTGCCTATCTGATTACAGAGCTAGTGTAGTTTACTATTACAAGTACTGAATAGTTCTACAGGTCCTGAGAGTTCTCTCCATGCATCATACTTATAATTTTGATACCTATTGACATGTTAATGGTGATAATTATATGTGTATAATGTGTAGAAATCACAGTGTTTTATTGTGTTTTTAAAAATTGTTCTGAGTGATAATTTGTGCTCAAAATATTTACTGAAAGTGAAAAAAATACTAAGTCTCTTTAACAAGCAAACTAAAAACACGACAAAGAATTTATTAACAGCTAGAGATATCCTCTCTATGAAGACACAAGTTGTATACATAGCAGCAATAGTCAAAATATTTTAAAATTGGTAGCACATAGGCATCAACCAATCAGAACAGACACTGGCTATAAAAATACAGTATGCTCACACCAGTGTGCCCCCATGGACTGAAGACTAGCACCATCAAAGGTGAATCATGCAGTGTAACTCAAACTTCTTTTACTCTCCCATGCATTCCAGGAGAGCCAGAGTAAATGTGATTTTAAAGAAGAATGAATGGCTAAAGGTAATTCTCCTTTCAGACCCTAGATTATGCAGACACATAAGGGCCTAGTTATAGTAATTAGAGGAAGCAAGCTAATTAAAAGCTTTTGACACCTGAAGCAGGGGTAGCAGGCCAAAGCAGCAAGCTTTCACAACAAGCTCTGAAGCCCAGAAGCCTTGAAGCTGCCGGAGCAAGGCTGGAGCAGGCAGAAGCGGTGAGCCACCAGGAAACTGTGGACAGGCAACACCCAGGGCGTAAGTTAAAGGTTTTCCTGAAAGCAAAAAGGAAAACCCAGCGTTAAGTTAAGCAGTAACTGACAACAATTGAGTTGTAGAGAGAAGGTTCTTAACTTACAGAGCTGCTGAATTTCAATTATATCTTGCTCACTGTTTCCCATGATTTATGCATTTCTTGTAGGAGTTACATAAATTATGCTTTCGTTTTCATGGTTTTGTATTCTTTTTAAGAAAAAGCATAACTGATAGAACGCTCCTGTCAGATATCCACGCCAGAGGTGAGCCTATCCACTGGGCCTATATACCTATTTACAAATTCCTGGTAGAAGACAAAATCCCTTGGAATAAGCAATTATCTCTTTAGGGTCTTTGCATTTCTAAACCTATTAGCTGATAAAAAACCACAGGGTATGTAAGCCCAACAGAGATATTTTAATCAGGAATGAATAAGAAGTAAAGCTCATAATCCAGACGATCCTATGTTTCTATATAAAATTAACTCTGTCCTAAAATAACAAATTATCAGCAATCTGTTGCTTTTATTTTACATATTGTAATCAATACATAGAGCAAGAACGTACTGAAAAAAGACTCCTTCTCACACTAAATCTCAAATATTATCAGTCATGCATTAAGTAATCTGACTGGATCCCAGAGTCTAAATCACAACGACCTGTGACCAGGCAGGAATTATTCCTAGTCAACTGACTACTGGACCTCTCTCTGCTGCCACCAGCCACCCAGCCCTCATTCTTGAATTCTTCCAAGCATTAGGGCTAGACAGCAAATTTGGCTGTCCTTAAGTTAAATTAGACTGTCCTCACTTATCCTAATGAGTAACTGCAAGAAATTTTCCAATTCCCTGTCCTTTTTGTCAGTCTCTTTTATGAAATATATATATATATATTTTTTCAAGTATTTTTATTATTGCTTCTTTTTTGTCCATAGCTCAATCTTCAGCTGAGCCCTCAAATCTACCTATAGTCCTACCATTAACTGTCATTCTCAACAGGCCTTTACAAATCTTCTAAAATGCCCCGGGCCAACCTGCCACATCATCAATCCCATACCTCTTCTATCCACCCTTCACCCTGCAATTAATGACCTGCTGTCCTACTACACAGATAACAGATCCTTCACAGTCCCTTATGCCATCTTTAAATGTTTCTGCATTTCCACTTATCCTTACCTCGTTTCCTTCTGAACCCAAGGAAGAGGTATCCCTACTACTTTTCAAGGCTAACTATCATTTGAGATCTTGATCCCAGACCCTCTCCTTCCTTCCCTTCTTGCCCTCATTCAAGATTTCTTTCTTGCCTTCAATCCCCTTTCTCCTGGTTCCTGGATATCAATTTCTAAGACCATCCCCATCCAAAACAAAAAATTAAAATGAAAACTTTATAACATCCTATCTTCCGCTCAAGGAACTGATATCACATCCCTTCCTATAACACATCATATCTCCATAAAGCACATTTTGAAAGAGTAGTATATGCTTGCTTTTTCCACTTGCTCATCATTTATTTGCTTCTCCACCTCTTCCAATCACCTATTTCAATCTAGTTTTTATTTCACTCTACTGGACTGAAATTATTCTCCTAAAGATCAATAATGATTTTCTAATTTCCAAATAAAATATATTGTTCTCAATTCTCATCTGCTTTAACCTCTCTTCATTACTGGACACTGCTGACAATCAATATACTTCCTCCCTAGATTTTTTTTCTGTAACTTGTTAAATAGTATTTCCCATAGATCCCTACCCTACCTATTTTACTTCTCTTCTTCCTGACTTGCATTATCTATTCCAAAAGCCTCAGTTACTACCTCTATGTTGATGAGTCCTATATATCTTTATCTCTTAATATCTAGACCCTAGTTGCCTCCCAGTCAGCTCTCTAGAATGTTCAGCAAATTAAGTAAAAAACCTGTACACCAATCTCATTAAGCTGCAAACATCAATAATCTATGAATTCTATCTTTAACGCATCACTGACATCTAAAGTAACTTTCCAATCTGTTTCTCCCACTGACCTTCCTTTCTCACCCACCACTGGCCTAGTTCAAGCCCTCATTATTCCATCTGAAAATGATAATAGGCTTCTTTTTTTTTTTACCACTTTACTACGTGCTAGATGTTATGTTAACTGCTGAGAATACAAAGTTGAATAAGATAGTTCTTGCCTTCAAAAATCTCACAGTCCAGTGTGAAAAAGCATACCTAAACAGTAGTACATGGACAATAGTACCACATGGAAAGAAGAGATAAAAACAAGGTCCCACGAAAAGCAAAGAAAAAAGATTGCTAACCCCAAAAGTGGGAGTGAAGGAGGGAGGTGTGTAATATGTGAAGATGTATGTTAAGTTTCTTAGCAGAGATGACTGACACCTGAGTCTTACACACTGAACCCCAGAAAAAGGGGACTGAAATCGATGTGATCTGGGGAGAAGGGATATTTGGGGAACTGGAAAGCATGAGCAAGGCACAGAAGAAACAGCGTGGAGGGGTGACGGGTGATGATATGCAGAGGTAAGAAGCAGTTTTCTTTCCTAGGAACACAAAGAACACAGCAGAAAGTAGCAAGAAATGATGCTAAAGGGTCCAAATAGTAGAGAAGCTTGCATGTCATGTTTATAAACTAGAACCATAAAAATACAGATAATAGGGAACCACTCTTCATAGATGGTTTGGTTTTACCTACATCACTCTAGCAGCTCTATAGAGAATGGTTTTGAGGCAAGGAAAGAAACTAGAAAGTTACAGCACTAGTTGAGGTGAAAGGATCTAACTAAGGAAGAGAAGAGGAAACTGAAGAAATACTAAGAACATAAAAGTTGGTGACTGTGAGATATCGGGGCCAGAGAGTTAGAAATCCAAGACGTCCACCATGTCTTTGTTCTCTTCTCTACCCAATCCTTCCTCAACACTTCACCAGTATTATCTTCCTAGAAGAGTTCTAATCATACTACTACAGATAGTCCCCAACTTACAATGGTTTCACTTACAATTTCTTGGCTTTACAGATGGTGTGAAAACAATAAGCATTTAATAGAAAGTGGTATGATCCTCTTTCGAGATGCTAAGCAGGTACAGGGAGGCACAGCTACCAGTCAGCCATGAGATCACAAGAGAAAACAACCCATACTCTAGTGTACTGTGTTGCCAAATGATTTTGCCCAACTGTAGACTAATATAAGTGTTCTGAGCATGCTGAATGTAGGCTAGACTAAGTTATGATGGTTAGGTGTATTAAATGCATTTTCGACTTCAGGTATTTTCAACTTACAATGGATTCATCAGGTCATAACCCCATCATTGTAAGTTGAGGAGCACCTGTACTCTGCTTATTTGTTTTGTCTTTTCTATTTAAAAATTTTTTTAATATTTTTGTTTTTATTTACTTTATTGGGTTTTTTATATTCTGCTTTTTATAGGACTCCCATTTCTACAGAATAAAATTCCTTAGTATAGCATACCAAGTCATTCACTGCTTTGCTCAAATGACCTTTCAATCCTCATCTTTCACCATCAAGAATAACACTATATTCCAGTAACAAGATCACTCACTGTACCATGAATAAAAAGAAATGCACTTAAAAGAAAGAAAAAAAAAAACTCTTGATTCTAACAGAGTATGTTATCAAAAATTTACAAAATTAATGTATAAGGAAAAATAGCCACAGATAACATTATTTCAGATGAGAAAATTAATCTGGAATTATATAACCTTTTCTATGTCTTTTCAACCAGCAAGTCCTCTTCTAGAAATTTATTCTTAAAAAATCATTTGAAATGCAGTGAAAGCATTAGGTACAAAAATGCTTTAGAGAGCATTTATAATATGGAGAAAATAGAACCTAAATATTTCTTTCATTCATTCTGCAAATACATATTAAACACCTACTATGTACTAGACACTGTTGAAGGTGCTGGGGAATTGCTGAGAGCTGACAGAAAAAAAAATCCTTATATTCATGAAGTGTACATTCCAGCTTAACAATAAGGAAATGGTTAAGTAAATTATGGAACATCCATATAATAGACTTATGGTGCCATTAGAAATGAGATTTATAAAGAAATATTTTAATACATGTGAAAAAGACAAAATATTTGGTTAAAAAAAGCACATCAGATATTAATGTTTATAAAACTACTCCAATTTCATTACCTATAAATAGAAATAAAATTGGGGGGGAAAGTCCCAAAATTATAGAAGTAGATATTGATGCCATGTAGCTGTCCCTCTTGCTGATTAGACTGTGACTCTAATCAAGGGCATGAAACAGCACAGGATGATTAATAAGTATTATTTTCATTAATCTAAAGAGAAACATGAAAGAAAAAAAGAACTTCATTTTCCTATGTTTTTAACCCCTAATAAGGAAAATGATTACAATGAAAACACTGTGCTCAGTACTAAACATAATGAACAAGAGAAATTCACTCCCTTTCCCTCACAGAGCTTATAAGATATTGGTGAAGACAAACATCAAACACATAGAAAAGGAATTTAATAATCATAAGTATAAATGCTAGGAAGAACTCATATGGTGTTCTCATCTTACCCATTAGAAAGGTAAAAGTATCTTACATCTTTGCTCCCATTTTTATAAACTCATATATCCCTTGATTTCGTTCATGTATTCATTCAGTTCTTTCACTGATTTCCTTCTGTCGTTAATTGTTTCACTGATCTCCAAATATGAAATGATTCTAAAGAAGCAACAGATGGCCAGGCACGGTGGCTCACGCCTGTAATCCTAGCTCTTTGGGAGGCTGAGGCGGGCGGATTGTTTGAGCTCAGGAGTTCAAAACCAGCCTGAGCAAGAGCAAGATCCCGTCTCTACTAAAAATAGAAAGAAATTAATCAGACAACTAAAAATACATAGAAAAAATTAGCCGGGCATGGTGGCGCATGCCTGTAGTCCCAGCTACTCGGGAGGCTGAGGCAGAAGGATTGCTTGAGCCCAGGAGTGTGAGGTTGCTGTGAGCTAGGATGATGCCACAGCACTCACTCTAGCCCGGGCAACAGAGTGAGACTCTGTTTTAAAAAAAAAAAAAAAAAAAAAAAGAAGCAACAGATGATAACAAATACATTTTATCAAGCAGGAAAGACCTCTGATTTCCTTGAAAACACAATGACTACTAATACTGACCTTAAATATTTCAAAGTATCTGAAGGAACTGTATCAAAAGATATGAGGACTTGGGCAAATTCACTCTGCTCTACTTCCTTTTTCTGTAAAATTTATTCTGCAAACTTTTTCTTCCTGAAGTTCAAGTAAGGAATGAGTAGAAATACTCAAAAGCAAGAAAGGCTCCACTCTTGCTCTTAGATTCAAGAGGCAAGTGCTGAAAAACAAAAGTAATTCCCCTTCACTTCTGTCCCTATGATAACTCAAATGGATTAGAACTCCAGACTGGTCCTCTAGCAGTTGGCCTGGATCCTCATATGTCAATATCACTCTGTTCCACTAGCAAAGTGGGTTTGTATGGCTGGCTAGAAACCTCAAGTCAGCTAGCTGGATAAATATGAGAAGCCTGTCCAGAAAGTATCCAGCCAGTGTCAATATAACAAGAATGTATTACATGGCTGGATACCTTCCAGACAGACCTCGTACTTTGGGTCACTTTGAGATCCAAAACTGGAAACCAAGCTTTGCATTTGGGAAAAAAATAGCTGCAAGTCTCCAGTTTGGCTCCAAGTTCAAGTCTTGATCCCTTTTAACAGGAGACTCTGATAACTTTGAACGTGATATAGCTTCAACATACTAGTTAAAACCCAGAAGCAAAGAGAATAATTTGATCCTCACCTCCTTGCACAGTTCAAACAGGATGCAATTAAATCATAGCCCAAATATCAAAAGCATCAAAAACATCCTGGATCGAGGGTATAAGGACTGAAGACATTCATGAATGATAAGTAGAGGCAGAAACAGGGAGGATTTGGGGTTCTCAAAGGATGGAAACACTTAGTAGTATGAAGAATCTCAGCTGTGGAAACCAGCCAAGAAGCTGAAGAATAAAAGATAGGAACATTGACTTTTGTTAATGTTTTCTTTTTAAGTTAGAAGAAGACGGTTTTGAGATGGCAAACTAGGCAACCTCGTTTACTTCCCTCTCACCTTCAGTCTCACAAAACGACAAAAAACATGGAGTTGTTTAAAGTAATAAACGATAATAATACTGGAAAATAAGAAGAGTAACATCGGCTGAGGAGATATTTTAAAGAATTCCTAGAAGCTAAGATGATTAGAATAGGATTAGACAGAGAGAGAAGAATGGAAAAACCACAGCCCCAACTACACTGAAGAATAAAATTAATGCACAGGTAACAGCAATTACACAAAGTTCAAAATCAACAAAGAGTAAAGAGAGCTGATAGAGAGCTTCTCAGTGTACAGACTACAAATTTTATTATTTTTGGTAGAAAATACAATGGTATACCTAAAAAAGTATAAAACAATAAATGAAAATTAAGCCATCCTCACAGGGTTAACAAGAATTCTAGACAGAAGTATAGTTTTAAATTAAGCATTGACCAGGATGCATTTGGCCCACTTCCTGACCATTTGCATCCCCACTGTTCCTAAATATGAAATTTGTGATCTTAGAATCATAAGGCTTTTGCTTGAGAATTGCTTTAAGACATTTTCCAATTTCTGAAGGAAACCAGTTTGAAGACCCCACAGACGAACCAAATCACAATGAGAATGCCGTTTCCTCATCTTCCTGTCCCATGACCTCACACTTAGGCCACACCAAACCCTTTAAAATCTCTAGCCTCCAACTCCTCCAGGAGGCAGATTTGAGGTTTCCTCCTGTCTCCTCACTGGGTGGTCCTACAATTAAATCTCTTTTTCTGCTGCAACCTGGTGTCTTCCCAGTATTGACTTGCCCCACGCATCAGGCAACAAACTTATTACAGTTACCAAAAGGAAAATAAATTACTAGAAATAACAAGGTAATTTGGTAAAGTAGCTAGTAACAAAAATTAATTAATATTAATGAACTAGGATAAATAGCTTTCATGTTTTTCCAAGTAAAAAGAAAGAAAAGAAAAATAGTGAAAAATATTGCATGAATAGCAACAACAAAATACTGAGTAACAATGATAATGATGAGCAAAAAAGTTTATGAAAACTACCCATCTCTCTTCTCTGAAATTATAAATCATATTGTAATTCAAAGAAGACCAGGCATCAGTTCTCCTTTAATAAATCTGTAAATTTAATTTTATCCCAATGAAAATAAGGCTTTAAGTAGACAAGCTGAGTGTTATGTTGACATAGAAAAATGAAAACTTCCATTTCTGGCATATGTAAGATTAGATACCTTGAATTATTTCTTAAACATCATAAATGTGAGAAACTAGTAAAACAACCTTTTAAACACATTTATGAGCTGGGCTGACCAAAAAAGGGTACAACATCAATATTAAGTGTATCTAAAAATACTAAAGGATAAGCAAACAACATAGCTGGTTTTTTCACCCTGATGGTTTCTACCAAACTTTGGAGACTTTGAATTTTCACCTTGGTGACTGTAAAAAAGCAGGTAGGGACAGGAAATAAAGGCTAGACAACACACAAAGTGGAACTCTAACAGGGAACCATATATAAAAACTGTGCCCTACAACTAATGAGTGGATTTATAATAGTCACAGGGTATAAGTTCAACATACAAAAAAAAATCAATTGCATTTCCATATACAGGTAAATGGTAAATGTTCCATGTGTACTAGACAAGAAATGAGTATTCATCAGTTGTTGAGTATGATGTTCTGTATCAATTATGTTAGGTTTGTTCATTGTTGATCACATCTTTATTCCTTACTGATTTTTGTCTACTTGTTCTATCAGCTATTAAAACAAGTGTGTTAAAATCTCCCAGTATGAAATTAATGTCTACCTGTTTTACTCTGTCCATTTTTAATCTATACACAGTACTTAAAAGCTATTAATGAGGTAATACAGTTATAATGGGTACAGTATAATAAAAAATAAGTAATGGTCTTTGTCCCTTGGTCCCTGGCACAAAGCTCCTAAAACCCTTGGAATCTGCAGAGTCATGAGAATGTTTTTTGTATGTTAATGAGATGACTGGTGGCTGGGGGCCCTTAAATAGCTTCAGGATGGGGGCTGGTCACCAAACCTTGATTAGAAGCTTGGACCTTTTAGTCCTATCCCACAACCTCCAGGGAAGAGGAAAGAGGCTAAATATTGAGTTAATAATCAGTGGCCAATTATTTAATCAGTCATGCCTACACAACAAAACCACCATTAAAACCCCTAAATAACAGGGTTCATCAGCAAGTTTCCAGGTTGGTGAATACAATGAGGGGCTGAGAGAGACGGCATGGAAGCTCCATATCCCTTACCCTCATACCTTGCCCTATGTGTCCTTCATATGGCTGTTCCCGAGTTGTATCCTTTATGATAAATCAGTAATAGTAAATAAAGCACCTTCCTGAGTTCCGTAAGTCATTTTAGCAAATTATCAAACTGGAGGAGGGGGTCGTGGAAACCCTCAGCCAGTCAGAAGTACGGGTAGTCTAGTACTTGAAATTGGTGTCTTCAGGGGGCAGTCTTGTGGAACTGAGCCCTTTAATTTTCAGAATCTCAGATAGTGTTCAATAGTGTTCAAAATTCAACTGAATTGTTGGACACCCAGTTAGCATTGTTGGACACCCAGTTAGCATCTAGAGAGCTGGAGAACTGATTGAAGTGAGGGGGGAAAAAAACCACACAACACATTTAGTGTCGGAAGTATTGTGAGTAAAAACTGCTCAATGGGAATGTGTATATTTTCCTGATGTAGGAAATCGGTCAGGATATGGCATTTCATTCTTTATATGGGATTAGACAGAGAAATACTTCTTGACCTAAAATCTACTTTGAGTTTAGAATGGCCATACCAGTTTGTTTTAATTTAATGTTTACATGATATATGTATTTCCAACATTTAACTTGTAATTTTTGTATATTCTTATATTGAAGGTGTATCTCTTCAGAGCAGATATTCCTAAGCTTTGTTTATCTAGGTGAACAATCTTTTTCTTTAACTTGGATTATTCAGTTTATATTTTGTATAACTATTCAAATATTTGGGTATATTTATGTTTTTTATTTATCCTATCTGCTCACTATCCTTTTTTATTTGTATTTCATCACTGTGTTTTCCACCTCTACAGGGAGAACTATGAAACACTGAGGAAGGAAATAGCAGAGGACATAAACACGTGGAAAACCATACCATGCTCATTGGTCGGCAGAATCAACATTGTTAAAATGTCTATATACCCAAAGTGATCTACAGATTCAATGCAATCCTTATTAAAATACCAACATCATTTTTCACAGATCTAGAAAAAATAATTCTATGCTTCATATGGAACCAGAGAAGATCCCGAATAGCAAAAGCAATCTTAAGCAAGAAGAACAAATTGGAAGGCATCAATTTACCAGACTTCAAGCTATACTATAAGGATATAGTAACTAAAACACCATGGTACTGGCACAGGAACAGAGACATAGACCAATGGAACAGAACTGAGAATCCAGATATAAAACCATCCTCATATAGCCATCTAATCTTTGACAAAGCAGACAAAAACATACACTAGGGAAAAGAATCCTTACTCAATAAATGGTGCTGGGAAAACTGGATAGCCACATGTACAAGACTAAAACAGGAACCACACCTTTCACCTCTGACAAAAATCAACTCAGGGTGGATAACAGACTTAAATCTAATGCATGAAACTATAAGAATTCTAGAAGAAAATGTTGGAAAAACTCTATAGACATTGGCCTACGCAAAGAATTTATGAAGAAGACCCCAAAGGCAATCACAGCAACAAC
The DNA here is from genome assembly GCF_000956105.1 of Propithecus coquereli. NCBI lineage: Eukaryota > Metazoa > Chordata > Mammalia > Primates > Indriidae > Propithecus > Propithecus coquereli. Next base: position 5,531,180 of record NW_012146079.1, on the reverse strand, counting down.
AATAAATAAATGGGACCTGATCAAATTAAAAAGCTTCTGCACAGCCAAGGAAACTATCATGAGAGCAAACAGACAACCTACAGAATGGGAGAAAATATTCACATGTTACATATCTGATAAAGTGCTGATAACTAGAATTTATATAGAACTCAGGAAAATCAGCAAGAAAAAATCAAACAACCCTATCAAAAAGTGGGCAAAGGACATGAACAGAAACTTTTCAAAAGAAGATAGACTAATGGCTAACAAACATATGAAAAAATGCTCAACACCTCTAATCATCAGGGAAATGCAAATCAAAACCGCAATGAGATATCACTTATCCCTAGTGAGAATGGCCTTTATCAAAAAGTCCCAAAACAATAAATGTTGGTGTGGATGTGGGGAAATAGGAACACTCACACACTGCTGGTGGGACTGCAAACTAGTGCAACCTCTGTGGAAAGCAATATGGAGATATCTCAAAGAGATGCAAGTAGAACTACCATTTGATCCAGCAATGCTATTACTGGGCATCTACCCAAAAGAACAGAAGACATTCTATAAAAAAGACATTTGCGCTCGAATGTTCATAGCAGCACAATTCACAATTGCAAAGATGTGGAAACAACCAAGTCCCCATCAATACATGAGTGGATTAATAAAATGTGGTATATGGAGTTCTATTCAGCCACAAAAAAGAATGGTGATATAGCACCTCTTGTATTATCCTGGATAGAGCTGGAACCCATTCTGCTAAGTGAAGTATCCCAAGAATGGAAAAACAAGCACCACATGTACTCACCATCAAATTGATTTCACCGATCAACACCTAAGTGCACATATAGTAATAACATTCATCGGGTGTCGGGAAGATGGGAGGGGGGAAGAGGGGATGGGAATATACACCTAATGGGTGCGGTGTGCACCGTCTGGGGGATAGACACGCTTGAAGCTCTGACTTGGGTGGAGCAAGGGCAATACACTTAACCTAAACATTTGTACTCCCGTAACATGCTGAAATAAAAAAAAAAAATTAAGAAAAAAGATACCATCAACAGAGTTCCTACAGCTATTCCTGGACATTTGGGGCCATGGAAACCATTTCTGATCAGGTCTGCATTTATACCAACAGGAATACCAACGTGGAGATGTCTTCTGAAAACCTGCTTACCTACTGTTTAGTACAGGGATGGCTATATGGGAGTTTTCTCTCTGAAGCCTAGAATTTCTGGACTGAGAAAGGCATGTTCTCTCTCAGCCTTCCATGTAGGCTGCAGACCCCACTCAATCCCTCCATATAAGCACCACTGCAATGGATCTCCACCCCCATGTGCTCTAAGTAGATTAATACTCTCAAGTACAGAAAGACCTGTGAGTTTGGCTATACTCCTTCCTACAAAGATGACAAGCACTACAACAAGTTTCTACAGTGTCCCTTCCAGTGAGGAGATGATGGCTGATTTTTACAAGAATGGCCCAGTAGATGGAGCCTTCTCTATATATGCAGATTTCCTGCAGCCGGAGTCTGAAGGGTCCAACATGAAACAAATGAGGAGTGGCCAAACCACCTGCATCCTGGGCTGGAGAGTGAAGAATGCCATCCTCCACTGTCTACCCACTCCTAGAAAACTGAGTGGGGTGACAATACCTACTTCAACTTCTCTGAGAAAAGGGCTACTGTGAAATCAAATCAGAGATAGTTAGAATCTCACATACTGATTGGTACAAGAAAAAGTTTTAGCCTGCTGCAGCCTATCCAGCCAATCCTGCAGAAATTTTTTCTTAAATATAGCAAGTTAAATTAAGGTGAGGATGGGAGTAGGAATTCCTTTTATTCTTTTAGGTCAGATAAAATTCAGGAGTTTAGGCAATGGCTAATGCACCTCAGCAGCTAAAGACTGCACTAGAACAAACCCCGTGGATACTATTTGAATTATCTATTCTGGGTTAGACAGTACTCTCTTACACAGAAAATAACTCCAAACGCTGGCTATCTCTTGAGCTGCTGACAAGGCAAAGTGAGCCCTTTAAATTTCCTAATAAGGGCTTTCACACAGACCAGTGTCCTATGTAATAACCTGCTGCTCCAATTCCTACTACAACCTACCTCCAAACCAGAACATCTTCAAAAAGCAAAACTCAGTGAGAACCTAAAGGGTTTGACTTCAGGTTTTCCAAAGGAATGGCAAGCAGAATCCTAACAAGGAGGATTTAAATTCCCATATAGAATCAGTACCTCTTAGCAAGTAGTTACTTTCTAGATTTGGAATAAGTTAAGAGGAGAGATGGCGGGCAGCCCTTTAAATGAAGAAAACCACTTTCTCCCGGGGTCCTTAATCTGTCGAGCCTTCCAGTCTTAGATGCCCTCTCTCTGTTCCTTTTGGTAGCATGATTTTTTAAATAGAAGCTTTATTTGCAATGTACCTGGGCTGATGATGTGAATGAACAATTCTAACACATGCTAGAATTACTGTGCTAGTTGTAGACTACATATCCCAATAGATTAGTTCAAAAGAAAATTGGGTGGTCCCTACTAGATACAGATATGAATGAATGACTTACAGACCTCCAATCCCTTGGTGAAACCAGATTGGGAGAAATAAGCTTTTGCTGTTTTTAAAAGTCACTACTTTACCAATAGTTTTTTTTTTTTTTTTTTTGAGACAGAGTCTCACTCTTTTGCCCCTGGTGGCGTCATCCTAGCTCACAGCAACCTCAAACTCCTGGGCTCAAGCGATCCTCCTGCCTCAGCCTCCCGAGTAGCTGGGACTACAGGCATGCGCCACCATGCCCGGCTAATTTTTTCTATGTATTTTTAGTTGTCCGATTAATTTCTTTCTAATTTTATGTAGAGACGGGGTCTCGCTCTTGCTCAGGTTGGTACCGATTGTTTTAAATTGGAATGGAATAACTCTGCCATTTAAAGCTTTCACCTTCAAAAATAAACGTGTATGCCTTGATTTTTTACTTACTTGACTTACTAATTTCTGAGATGGGAGTGTTAAAAGTTCTAATCTTAAACGGTTCAAAATTCTCAAATTCCCCTACCCAAGTTCCATCAGGTGTTACTTTATAAGTTTTAAAGCTAATTTGTTAGATGAATATATGTTCCATGATTATTAAAGTTTCCTTTTAAAATTATTTTATAACATTTATAATTGATTATAACATACATACATAAAACTACAAGGCAAATGTAGAGTTAAACAAAATTATAAAGTGAACATATAACTAAACCGATATCAAGAACTAGAACACTGCAACAACACAGAACCCTCCCCCATATTCCTCCCTGATCGCAACCCCCACCTTACCAACCATTATCCTGACTTTTGTGATAAAATCCTATCACATGCATTCTTTCCTATGTTACTTCCTTCACTCAATATCCTGTCGGGTTTTAGAAGCAAGGTTATTCTAGCCTCATAAAGTGAGCAGGAAGGGCAATGGTCCTTCTTTTTCTATTATCTGGGGAAGTTTAAGTTTAGAATTACTTCTTCCTTAAATGATACACAGAACTTGCAGATGAAGTCATGTCAACCTGGAAAAGGTTTAAATGATTTTTTAAATGGATAATACAATCACATGCTTTAAAAATCAAAACAAAAACAAGAACATCCCCACTTAGAAATGTCACTCCCACTTCTGTCAACAAGTACATCATTCTCTCTTGACCCCCTTCCAATGTTACTTTATGAAAATACAAGTATAAACAATAATATTTCTACCTCTTTTTAACAAAAGATAGTATACTGCCAGGTACGATGGCAAGCACCTGTAGTCCCAGCTACCTGGGAGGCTGAGGTAGGAAAATCACTTGAGCCTAGGAGTTTAAATCCAGCCTAGGCAACATAGCTGGCATTGTTTCTCGAAAAGAAAAGAAAAGAAAGAAAGAAAAAAACAAAAGAGGACAGGAGGGGAAGAAAAGGAAGAGGAAAGGGAAGAGGGAAGGGAAGAGGAAAGAGGAGAGGGAAGGGAAGGAGGGAGGAGAAAAGATAGCATACTAAAATATTATCCTGGGTCTTATTTTATTCCCTTTACAATATATCCTGGAGATCACTCTACATGGTTACAGTGAACTTTCTTGATTGCAGCTACATAGTATTTCAATATGTCCATATAACACAATTTATTCAACCGGTTACCTATTATTGGATACTTGAGTTGTGTTTGTCTTATTTTTTACACCTGAACCTTTGGCTCATGTGCAGTTTACCCTGGTATATGTTATGAGTTTTAATTTGTTGCACAAATGCACTTTTCCAAATAGCTATGCAGTTGTCTCAAGACTATTTATTAAAAATTCTATTTCTTTTGCATGGATTAAAGATACTGCCTTTAACAAATATTAAATTCCTCTGTGTATTTGAGTCTGTTTCTCAACTTATTCATGTGTTAATTGTTGGGGCTTTATAATTGTTTTAATATACAATGGGTCTGTATTGTTCTTCATTTTAAGAGTTTTCCTGGTAATTCTTATTTTTCCATATAAACTTTAGAATTAGCCTAATAATCAGGATATATATTGTAACTTTTTAATCTATTAGGTCACTAAGTATGAAACGTCCAATTTTCTTAAGTACTAAGTTTGATAGTTGATATCTCTGACATTTTCACTTTGACACTTCTTGTTTTATTTTTATTGTGAAGGTACAACCTCATTCTTTCAAACGCATGGTTTTTGGCTTCTGATTATCTTTCAAATTGTTTTAATGCAATTTTTGTGAAACTGTGCATAAGTCAAAAATTTATGTTATTTTCACATATGAGTTCCCTTGTGGAACCGATGCAGCACATATGGCTTGAAATATCAATGAAGTGTTTGGGAAGGATGTGGCTAATGAATGCACAGTACATCGATGGCTGGAGAAGTGCCATCCTGGTGATTTTAATCTTGAAAATAAATTACGTGGGCAACCTGAGACCAAGGTGGATCATGATGAGATGAAAGCTGTAGTGGAAGCAAATCCATCTCAACCTACCCGTGAATTAGCAGGAAGGTTTGACGTTACTATTCCGACAACATTGGACCATTTGAAAAAAGTTGGCAGGGTAAAGAAGCTGGATAGATGGGTTCCACATGAATTAAATGAGCATCAGCAGAGAAATCATCTCGAAGCTTGCCTTTCTTTGCTGTCACCACATAAAGACGAACCATTTCTGCACTGTATTGTTGTGTGATGAAAAATGGATTCTTTCTGACAATTGCAAGCATTCAGCACAATGGTTGGATAAAGCTGAAGTGCCAAAACACAGTCCAAAACCGAATATTCATCAACAAAAGCTAATGGTGTCTGCTTGGTGGTCCAGTGCTGGTATTAACCACTACAGTTTCATGAAACCTGGTCAATCAATGACAGCACATGTCTACTGCAATCGATTGGACAAAATGATGAGTATACCTGTGATTAAGCAGTTGAGATTGGTCAAGAGAGACAGACCAATCATCTTGCAAGACAATGCTCACCCATATGTCACATAAACAGTGCTGCTCAACCTACAGAAGCTGGACTTGGAAACTCTGTCATCCACCGTATTCACCAGACCTTGCACCAACTGACTACCGCTTCTTCCAAGCTTTGGACCGCTTCTTGCAAGGAAAAATATTCTATTCTCTACAAGCTACGGAAAATGGCTTTCGTGATTTCATCGTCACTTGGTCTCCAGGCTTCTTCACTGCTGGCATAAACAAGCTACCGTTAAGATGGCAACATTGTGTTGATAGTTTAGGTGCATACTTTAATTATACTGCTTCTTGTTTGAGATATAATAAAGTAAACTTTTGATTTGAAATCAGACATTTCATATTTAATGACTTATTAATTAACTCAGAAAGCCTTAACATTTTTATTATGTAGGTATTTGTATTATTTTTTTCTCTTCTATTATCTTCTAACAGTGGTTATTTACACATATAAAAGTAAATGATTTCTGTATGTGTATAATTATTATCAAATGATCTCTTTTATTTATAGTAGGTTTCAGGTATTATCTTAGATTTCTGAGGTAAATAATAATAACATATGTACAATACAAGGTTCTAATCTTCCTTTCCAATTCTTATACCCGATCAAGTAAGATACATACTGGCTTTTTAGCAGGAATTTTATGTGTTTGTAACTGGGTTATTCCAATTCGTTTTTGTTTGACTCTAATTCTGAACAATTTAATTGATACCAGCCTTGGTTTATGCACCAGCAGAAAGAAAGGAGAGAGAGGAAAGTTATTACCAGAAAGAAAACTGACAGAGATGTTTCTGTGATGAATAAAAATGTTGTGACACTTCTTAAAAGATTCTAAATTCTTGGAGTGGAAAAAAAGATCTATATTAAATAACTACTAAGAAAATAATACAAAAAGGTCTTTCTAACAAGCCAATAGAGAAATCAAAAGAGAATATCAAAATATATTCAAATAATCCAGAGAAGTCAGGAAAAGAACAGAAGAATAATGATGAGGCAAAGAGAAAATAAACAGCAAATGGCATACCTAAATCTACCATATCTACAAATATATTAGTAATAAAAGGTCTAAACCAGGTTTCAGCAAACTCTGTCCTGAAGGTCAAATCTGGCCTATCATCTGTTTCATAAATAAAGTTTTATTTGAACACAACCACACCCATCATTCATTTACAAACTGTCTATGGCTACTTTTCACAATAAAATGACAGAGAAGAGTAGCTGCCGCAGAGACCATATGGACTTTTGAAATCTAAAATATTACTGTCACTTAACAGAAAAAGTATGTTGACCTATGGACTAAACAGCCCAATTAAAGTGCAGAGATTATAAGAATGTGTAGAAAATGCAAAACCTAACTCCATGCCATTCACAAGAGATTCACTTTAAATACAAATGCAAGAAGAAATGGTTCAGACCATAAGTAAGTTGGCTATATTGAGACAAATGAGACTACAAGACAAGGAGTATTACATTACATGAAGGGAAACATTCCATAATGATAAAAGGGTCAATGTACAAGAAAGATGTAACAATTACAAATGTGTATGTACCTAGTAAGAGCTTCAAAATGCATTAAATAAACAGTGATGAAACTATAGGGCATAAACAGACATACCCACAATTATATTTGAAGACTTTAATACTCCTCCCTCAGTCACTGACAGAGCTAAACAAAAATCAGTAGATTATGTAAGATCTTAATGACAGCATGAACCATCTAGACCTAACTGATATTTGTAAAACACAATAAGCAATAAATATAGAACATTATTTTCAAATGCACATGGAGGATTCACAAAGAATAGACTATATTCTGACCATAAAACAAATTTCAAAAGTATTGAAAAATTAGAGTATGTTATCTAACTATAATAAAATTAAATTAGAAATCAATAAAAATAAGATAACTCAAATCGACCCAAAATTATTAAAAGTAAATGATGTACTTAATATCAATATTAATAACTTACGAATCAAAGAGAAAATTAAATAGCATTTTTAAATGAATTTCAATAAAGATACAACATATCAAAATCTTTGGGATGTACCTAATCACTGCTGACAGGGAAATTTATAGCTATAATACTTAAATTGGAATGAAAAAGAATCAAAAATCTAAGTTTCTACCTTGAAAAGCTAGGGGGGAAAATGAGCAAATTAAATCCAAAGAAAGGAAGAAAATAAAGATAAAAACAGAAATTCAAAAAGTGAAAAAGACAAAAATATACAAAATTCACATAGCTAAAAGCTCTGTTCAATAATTGACATCACTAAAAAACTTCTATCATGATTTTTCAAGAAGAGGAACAAAACCAAATCATAAATATCAGCAATGAAAGAGAGAACATCACCTTAGATTCTATAGACATTGAGAGAATAAAGGGATATTATGAACAACTTTATGGTAATAAATTTGAAAACTTAAATGTAATAAACAAATTCCATGAAAAACAAAACTTAGTGGACATAAAATGAAATAGAAAATCTGAATGGCTCTATAGGCATAAAGATATTAAATTATTAGGATTAAATTCCTCATAAAAAAAATCCAAGTCCAAACAGTTTCACTGGTAAATTCTATCAAATATTTAAGGGGAAAAAAAAAACAAAGTTACATAAAAATCTTTTGAAAAATTAGAAAAGAACACTTTCCAACTTATTATGTAAGTTCAGTATAACCCTAATACCAAAACTTGACAAAGATATTAAAAAAAGAAAATTATAGGTCAACATTCCCCACGGAAATAGATATAAAAATAGTTAAAATATTAATAAACTGAATAGAGCAATATCTTGAAAGGACAGTTAATCATGAGCTGATCCAAGACATTGGGATTTCAAAAATCATACAACACCAAAGGCACAATCCATGAAAAGAAGCTAGACTTCATTAAAATTAAAAATTTCTGGCCGGGCGCGGTGGCTCACGCCTGTAATCCTAGCACTCTGGG
>NW_012146079.1:5505752-5522528 GCF_000956105.1 Propithecus coquereli | reverse complement strand
AAAAAAAAAAAAAAAAAAAAATTTCTGCTCTGTGAAATACAGTCAAGAGAATAAAATAAGCCACACAGATACAGAGAAAATATTTGGAAAAGGCATATCTGATATAGGACTGCCATACAAAATATACAAAGAACTTTTAAAACTCAACAATAAGAAAACTAACCAATTAAAAAATAGGCAAAAAATCTGAACAGACACCTCACCAAAGATATGCAGATGGCAAATAAGTATATGAAAAGATGCTCCACATTGTTATGTCATTAGAAAACAGCAAATTAAAACAACAATCTCTACACACCGATTAGAATGGCCAAAACACCAACAAGATCGAACACTGGTGAGAATGTGAAGCAACAGGAACTCTCTTTCATTGACGGTGGGAATGCAAAACGGTACGGCCACTTTGGAAGACGGTTTGGCATTTTCCTACGAAACTTAAACATACCATTATCATATGGTCCAGAAATCATGCTCCTTGATATCTACCCAAATGAGTTGAAAATTTATGTCCACACAAAAATCTGCACATGGATGTTTATAGCAGCTTTGTTCATAATCACCAAAATTTAGAAGTAACTAAGATGTCCTGCAGTAGATGAATGAATAAACAAACTATGGTGCCTCCAGACAATGCAATATTATTCAGCACTCAGAAAGGAGCTATCAAGCCATGAAAAGACACGGAAGAACCCTAAATGAACATTACCAAATTGCAGAAGCCAATCTGAAAAGACTATATACTATATGATTCCAACTATATGACATTTTGAAAAAGACAAAACTATGGAGACAATAAACAGATCAGTGACCGAAAGGGGTTAGGGAGGGGGAGGGAGGAAGAGGCAGAGTGCAGAGGAGTTTAAGGGCAGTGAAACTACTGGATACATGTCATCACACATTTGTCCAAACCCATAGAATAGAATGTACAACATCAAGAGTGAACTCTACTCATATCCTATAGTTCAACGATGTATATAGCCAATCCCTAATCAATGTCATTTCTATAAACCAACGAGAATTCCTGTCAAACAACTATGATAAGCCCACTCCTTATTCCCTTTGGTCTTTAAAAACCTACTTGTATCAAAGGCCAAATAGAGCATCTCCCAAAGCAACCCGGAAATTGTTCCAAGCAGCTGTCCTCACTTTGGCTCAAGTAAACTCTAAAATTATATTTTGTGCCTCATCTTCTTCCATTAGGTCAATGACAGACACAGAAGTTTATTAAATGTTGCTCAAAATAAATCACATGCAAATATTACTGTAATACAAAAAACTGTGTGATCAGGGGTTTTTTTGAGGCCACATTACTGGCAAAGTGATCTATTTTGGAGACAATAAAGACTCTTTAAAAAGTAAATAAATATGGGGGGGACACGGGCAATATACATAACCTAAACATTTATACACCATAGACAGCAGGTGGTACGGTGGCTCATGCCTGTAATCCTAGCACTCTGGGAGGCCAAGGCGGGAGGATCGCTTGAGGTCAGGAGTTCGAGACCAGCCTGAGCAAAAATGAGACCCTGTCTCTAAAAAAAATAAAAAATAAAAAATAAATAAATATACACCATAATATGCTGAAATAAAAAAAAATAAAAAATAAAACAAAAGTAAATAAAGTGAACCCTACCATAAACTATAGACTTTGGGTAATAATGGTGTGTCAATGTGGTTTCACGCCTTATAACAAATGTACCACCCTGGTTCTGGGTGCTGACGGAGGTGGAGGATATGTATGTGTGGGAGCAGAGATATATAGGAACTCTGCACTTTCCAATCAATTTTGCTGTGAACCTAAAACTGCTCTAAAATCTAAAGTCTATTTTAAAAAATCAAAATAATCTATATTAAGTTGATAAAAGAAAAAAATCCATGTAATTATTTCAAAAGATACAGAAAAAGCATATGACAAAATTCAGAACCATTAATAATTATATTTTTTAAATTCTCAATGAATTAGTAATAGAAGACAATGTATCAACCAGATAAAGGGCACCTACCAAAATGCCTACAATTAACATCATACTTAACAATGAAACACTGAATTCTTTCTCCCTAAATTCAGGAGTAAGGTAAGGATGTCCAACCCTTGTGACACCTATTCAACACTGTATTAAAGGTCCAAACTAGTGAAATAAGTCAAGATAAAGAAACAAAAAGTATAAAGTCTTGAAAGCAAAAAAGAAATCATCCCTATTCTCAGACAATATGATTGCTTGCATAGAAAAACTAACGAAGGGGCAACCAAACAATAAGAAAACTATAAAAAATAAATGATTTTAGTAGGATTTCAGGAAATAGATATAAAAATCAACTATATTATCCACATATTAGCAGCACACTATTTGAATATAAAATTTTTTAAAATGTCATTTATCATAGCATCAAAAAACTTAACTACTTAGGAATAAATTTAAGAAAATATAAAGATGACCTATATACTAAAATCCTTGAGAAAAAATAAATTAGACCTTAAAAAACAAAGAGAAATACCTAGTTCATGGACTAACAGCCTCAATATTGTTAAGATGTCAGTCCTCCCAAAATTTATCTATATACTCAATGCAAATTCCATTATAATACCAGCAGGCTTTTATGAAAATTGATACACTGAGTCTAAAACGCAAAAGTCATAGAATTAAAACAATCTTGAAAAAGAAAAAAGTGGGAGGATATACACTCAATAGTTCACCACATACTCTCAACTTTACAGTATAAAGCTACAGGAATCAAGACAGTATAGTATTGCTATGAGGACAAAGAGATAAACAAAATAAAATAGAAACGAAATAAAATAGAACAGCAATAAATCCACACCTATATGGCCAATGTATTTTTTTGACCAAAGTGCCAACGTGATTCAATAGAGGAAAAAAATAGCTTTTTCAACAAATGGTGCTGAAAAAAATTAGATATCCATATGGAAAAAAAATGAACCTATCTCACACCATACATGAATTAGAGATGGATAATCAATCTAAACATAAGAGCCAAAACTATGAAGCTTTAGAAAAAAACCTAGGTAAATATCTTCGTGACCTGGGTATAAATAAGGGTTTCTTAGAAAGAACAAAGAAAATATTAACCACAAAAGAAAAAAGGTGGTAAAATTATACCATCAAAATTTAAATCTTCTGCCCATCAAAAGACATTTTTAAGAAAATGAACCATCAAGCCACAACAACCAATGAGAAAACAGGTAAAACATATATCTGATATAGAACTTTTATAAATATAAAATATGAAGAACTCCTACAACTCAATAATAAAAATATAACCATCTCAATTTTTTAAAACTGAGCAAAAAATTAACATATACTTTCTTCACAAAGGAAGATATAAGAATGGTGAATAAGCACACAACAACTCATCATTAGGTTACTATGTAACATAAATCCAAACAACAACGAAAATTAAGACCACAAGATAATATTACATACTAGAATGGCTAAAATTAAGAAGACTAACAACAAAAAATATTGGTGAGAAGAGGGAACAAGGAGGAATGTAAAATGCTACAATCCCATTGGAAGAAGTATGCCAGTTTCTTTTAAATTTAAACATGCACCTACCACTTAGCATAGGAGTTCACTTCTAGGTATTCATCCAAGGAACATAAAAATATATTTCAATTAAAACTTGTATATACAAGAATATTCATAACAGCTTTATTCCCAATAGCCAAAAAACTGGAAACAACCTAAATGTTCATCAACAGACAGGATAAACTGTGGTACATTGACAAAATGGTATTATCAATGTACCACCCAGCAATAAAAACAAAGTATTAATACATGCAATCACAAGGCTGAGCTTCACAGACATTATTCTGAGCAAAAGCTGGACACAAAAGAGTACATATTATATAATTCCATTTATATGAAATTTTCAAACACCCAAAATTAATCTGCAGTTAAAACTCAGAACAGTGGTTACCATTTGATTGAAGAAGTGGGGAACCTGCAGGGAAGGGAACTTCCTAAGGTGATAGAAATGTTCTATACCTGATAAGGGTGATCCATTTGTCGAAACTCATGGAATTGTACATATACAATTAGTGTATTACAACATATACAAAATTTACTTCAAAAGATGTAAACAAACACAAAATATTTCACGGTTTCACTAGTAAATTCTTCCAGATACTTTTTAAAAGAATACCAATCTTACACAAATGCTTTCAGGAAACAGAAAGATGGAACACTTCCCAATTTTCTTATGAGCTAAGCTTATCATTCCAAAATGTAAGGAAATTATAAGACACACAAATTAAAAACCCCTCTTTCTCATGCATGTAAACAAAAAGATTCTAAACAAATCAGCAAATCACACCTACATTAAAAGGGCACATGAGGAACAACTGGATTTATATAGTAATACAATGTTAGTATATTTGAAAATTATTATAATTTCCATATTAACCAAATACAGTAGTTAAATCAAATCAAAATAGATACAGATCAAGTTTTTGATAAAAGTTAACTCCTCTTCTCAAGTCTCTACAGACTAGGACTAGAAGTAAAAAAAAATAACAATTGAAAAAAAGTGGTAGCAAACTTCATACTCAACAGTAATTACTATTTGTGAATGCTGAATTCACAAACCAGACAAGAAGGTCCTTTTTCAGTACTTGAATTCAACATTTTATTAGAGATCTTCTCTATTTCAATAATATAGGAAAAAGAAAAAGGCATAAAAAATTGGAAAGAAAAAAATGCTGTCATTATTTAGAGATATAATTTAAGTACACAGAAAATTTTTAAAAATTTATGTATAAACTAGAATAAATAAGTTAAACGGGTCCTTAAATAAAAGATCAATATACCAAAAAACCAAGTGTATTTCTATCCTAGCAACAAAATTAGAAAATAGAAAATTCCAAAACTATCATTTATAAACTTCTCAAAAAACATCAAAGACTTGTAAATAAATTTAATGAAACATGAACAAGACTTCTACACTGAAAACTATTAAAAAATTAATGAGTAACATATTTAGGGATCCCTGATTTAAAACAAAAGTTCCTTTGTAATGAAATGTGGAAAAGGTAGTCTTTACAATAAATGATACTGAGAAACCACAAGAATAAAATGAACTTTGACCTATACCTCGGAAAACACAAAATAGTCAATACCAGATGGATCAGACACCTAACTGTAAAAGATTTGTTCTGAAAGATTATACAAAGAATTTTTTTAAATATTATAGGAAAAAGATATTCATGACCCTGAGGTTAGAAAAAATTCTTAAAAACAAAACAAAAATCACTAATCATAAAAAATGTTTAATTTATCGGACTTCATTAACACAACAACTTCTGTTCCATACACTATCTATAAAGAGAGGTAAAAGCCAAACCACAAAAAAGATTTTTTTAAATACATGTGTGTGAGTATATCTCCAACAAAGGACTTGTATACAGAATATACCAGTAAGTCAGAGAGCCCATCCACCGGGCTCCTACCCCACCAACCCCAAAATGTGCACTTCAAGAAAAAGGATATCCAAGTGATGTGAAATAGTGATATGACAAAATATGTTCAACTTTAAGAGTTATCAGGAAACACAAAATGAAATCACAATGCAATACAACTACTCACTCACTAAAAAATGGCTAAAGAAAAAAAAAAGTGACCCAAGTGTTGGGTTATGAAACAACTGGAACCTTCATATACTGTTGGTGGGAATATAAATCAGTCGCCACTTGGGAAATTATTTGGCATTATATACTAAAGCTAAATATGCCTACTCTGTGACCCAGCAATTCTACTCCTAAATTTATATGAAACACAAATAAGTGTTTGTATCTCCCAAAAGACATGTACAAGAATGTGCATAACAGCACTATTTATAATGGCCAAAAACCATGAACAACTTGAACATCCACCAACACTAGTATGAATAAATAACCGATGGTATATTCATACAAAGAAATACAGTGAACCCAGTGAAAAACAAGGATGAATCATATAAGTATAATATTGAGCAAAAGAAGCCAGAAACAAAGAGTATGTACTATATATAATAATTCCATTAATATAACAAAAACAAACAAAATAAACCCATGGTGATAGAAGTCAGAGTAGATAGTTAACAAGGAAATGGTTATTCAATGGAAGGGACAATGGGAGCCTACTTGAATGCTGGAAGTGTTCTATACCTTGATTTGCATGATGGTTTACACAAGTTGATACAAATGTAAAAATCCGCCAGGCCAGGCGGGCTCACGCCTGTAATCCTAGCTCTCTGGGAGGCCGAGGCGGGCAGATTGTTTGAGCTCAGGAGTTCGAAACCAGCCTAAGCAAGAGCGAGACCCCGTCTCTACTAAAAATAGAAAGAAATTAGGCCGGGCGCGGTGGCTCACGCCTGTAATCCTAGCTCTCTGGGAGGCCGAGGCGGGCGGATTGTTTGAGCTCAGGAGTTCGAAACCAGCCTAAGCAAGAGCGAGACCCCGTCTCTACTAAAATTAGAAAGAAATTAATTGGACAACTAAAAATATATAGAAAAAATTAGCCGGGCATGGTGGTGCATGCCTGTAGTCCCAGCTACTCGGGAGGCTGAGGCAGTAGGATCGCTCGAGCTCAGGAGTTTGAGGTTGCTGTGAGGTAGGCTGACGCCATGGCACTCACTCTAGCCAGGGCAACACAGTTGAGACTCAGTCTCAAAAAAAAAAAAAAAAAATCCATCAAGCTATACTTATATATTTATATACACCTCAAATTTAAAAATTTTTAAGGCCTCAAAGTAAATACATTTTCAGACAAAAAGAACAGTTAATTCATCATCAGCAAACCTACACTAAAGAAATACTAAAGATAATTTTTAAGTCAAAAGGAAAAAGATCCCAGAGAGAAGTATGTCAACAGAAGTATGTGAATGAAGAGCAAGAGAAAACATAAATATGTGGGTAAATCTAACTGAATAACAACAGTATAATCGTATCTTTTGGGGTTTCAAATATACGTCAAACTAAAATACACGACAGCAATAACAAATGAGTAAAAATTGGGTAAATGGGAATTGGCAAAATACAAATTTATCAAGGATACATGTGGCATTCTCTAGGGGAACCAATAAAAGAAGGTAAAACTAAGAAATTCATGAGGGGATAATTTAAAATACTCCATTAATCCAAGAAAAAGCAAGAAATTAAAGAAAAATAACAGAATGGACAAGTCAAATAGAAAACAAATAATAATAAGCAGTATAATTACATTAAATGTTAAGTGACTAGATATACTCCAATTAAAAGACATATATCAGGCCGGGCGCGGTGGCTCACGCCTGTAATCCTAGCTCTCTGGGAGGCCGAGGCGGGCAGACTGTTTGAGCTCAGGAGTTCGAAACCAGCCTGAGCAAGAGTGAGACCCCGTCTCTACTAAAATTAGAAAGAAATTAATTGGACAACTAAAAATATATAGAAAAAATTAGCCGGGCATGGTGGTGCATGCCTGTAGTCCCAGCTACTCGGGAGGCTGAGGCAGGAGGATTGCTTGAGCCCAGGAGTTTGAGGTTGCTGTGAGCTAGGATGACGTCACGGCACTCTAGCCTGGGCAACACAGTGAGACTCTGTTTCAAAAAAAAAAAGACATATATCAGACTGGATTAAAAAAACAAAACCTAACTATACTCTACTTAACAGTAAACATACCATAAGGTTATAGAAAGCTAAAACTAAAAGGATGGAATAGGATATTTAATGCAAATATTAATAAAAAGAGCTGGAATAGCTCTACTAATATCAGATTAAGAAAAATTTAAGTAAAAAAAAAATTACAGACATAATTGGAATATTCCATAATGATGAAAAGTTCATCACCATTGCTGTGTTTATCATCAGCAAAAACTGAAAGAAATAAAAAAAAAAACCCTCTCTTAGGGAATGATAAATCAAGCAGAGAAAACAGAAAATAAGGATGTGGAAGATTTAAACAACATTAATGAATTTGACCTAACTGATATTTATAGAATACTGTATAGCAAATTTCAAAGGACTGAAATCACAAAGTGTATATTCTCTAACCACTATGAAATTACGTAACTCAATAAAAGAAATATAACTAGAAAATCCTCTAAATGTTTAGAAATTGAGAAATAAACTTCTAAATTCATAGATCAAAAAAAAAAAACCAATGGAAATTTAAAATCACATTGTATTATGAGCAAAATAATAATGAAAATATAACATATCAAAACTTGTCAGCTGTAGCTAAAGCTGCTTAGAGGAAAATGTATATAACCTTAAATACAGATTTAAAAAGAAGAACTCAAAATCAATGCTCTATTGCAATAAATTAGAAAAAGAATAGCAAGTTAAAACGAAAGAAAATAGAAGAAATAAAACATTAAAGAGCAGAAATTTAAGAAACAGGATACGAATCTATAATACAATAGCAAAATTCAAAAAGCCAAAAATTAATTCATTGATAAACCCCTAGCAAGATAAATCAAAAAATGAGAGGTACAAATGACCGATGTAGTAATAAGTATGAAAAGTTAGATGATATGGATAAACCTAGCAAAACTAACAGAAAAATAGAAAATCTAAGTAGTTCTGTTTCCATTATAGAAATAAAATACCTTATTTTAAACTTTCTCACTAGCAACCTCTAGGCCCAAATGCCTTCACCAGTGGAATCCTATAAGCATATAAGGAAAAAACAATAACAATCTTCATAAACTCTTCTAAGGAACAGTAAAAGAGGAAACATTTCCCTCTTTTTATGAGACTAGCATAACCAAGATACCAAAGTATGATCAGAACATTAGAAGTAGGAAAATTACAGACCAACTTCTCTCATGAGCACAGGTAAAAAGATCCTAAAAAACACACCAAAAAATAGCACAACAAATCCATTGATACATAAAAAGGGTAATACATCACAACCAAGTTGGGCTTATTTTAGGAATGCAAAGATAGTTTAACATTTGAAAATAAATCAGTGTAATTCAATACATTAACAGAGTAAAGAAGAAATACCATGAGTGTCTCAAAAGACGCAGATAAAGCATTTTATTAAAATTCAACACGATTCATGACTTTAAAAAGTATAATTAACCAGGTTGCTGGGTATAAGGTCAATAAACAGAATTCAATTATCTTTCTAACTACCCAAGAAAACAACTAGAAAATGAAATTTAAACAATTCTAATTAAAATAACATCAAGAATATCACATATCTAGGAATAAATCTGCTGAAAGATGTGGAGGCCCTCTACACTGAATGAAAACTACAAAACATTATTGAGAAAAATTTATCAAGCCCTAAATAAACGGAAGAATATACTATGTCTATGGATTAGCTGACTCAGTGTTAAGATATCAATTATCTGCAAATTGATCTCCAGTTTCCATGCAATCCTAATCCAAAATCCTGTGTGTGTGTGTGTGTGTGTGTGTGTGTGTGTGTGTATGAGTTGAGTAGAAATCAAAAAACTGATTTTAAAATAATATGAAAATACAAGGGGAAAAGGAGACATAGGGAGAGGGAGGTGGAGGGAGGTGAAGGAAGTCAGAGTATATTCACAACCACATATCCTTACAAACTAGAATAATTGAAAACGATATGGTATTGGCATAGGGAGAGACAAATAGCCCAACGGAATAAAGGAATCTAGAAACAAAGTCATATCTACAATGACATACGAAGTACATGTGAAAAGTCTTAAAAAAAATTCCATGTAAAAACATTTCATTCAAAACTTTAATATATTTTCTGATGAACCATATCAATTACACAGCAAGTAAATACTTCAGTTAAATTACCTCATGACTATATAAAACAGCTTCCAAAACAATTAGCAGACCTTTTATAAAATCTTAATCTCTTACCTCCCCAAAAGCTCCCCGACCAATCACCTTTAATATTTCAAAGTCTTCTCTATGTAATCGCATTTGTTTCACTTTAGAAGTAAATGGTTTAGCTGAAACAAAAGAGCACCATCAATTACTTTCTTAATGAAATGTGATACAAATTAGATATAAATAATAGTATTTCTTACTTACACAAAAAAATTCAAATTATGATTAGGAATTAAGCCAAAGTATTAAAAAAATTTCATCAAACTCTATAAGAATAGATTTAATTTCCATAAGAAAATAAATTTCCTTTTTATTTCTTACATATGAATTACATTTTTGGTGAGAAACATTTTTAAAACTCCAAACAATGTACAAAATAATGCAAAGCAGGAGATATAAAAATGAGAGCAGTTTATGCTTATGCTACACATTCTACATATGCTATCGATGTTATGTATAGCATCATACATGCTATACGATGCTTTATATATATTTTAACATAAAAGTCCAACAAGTAAAAGCAGATTTCATGGCACCAGCGAGCTCTTCAGCAACTCCTACCAAGTAATTTAATATTTCTTTCATACTCATTCATTTATTTACTGCTTTAACATGCCTTTATCAAGAGTCTACGCTATACAAAACATGGTGGCGATGACTGGAGTTTTTAAAAAGTACAATATGGCACTTTCCTTCAAAAGCTCTCAGTTTTCAAGAAAGACAGAAAAGTATGCCTGCGTAAGATACACAAAATGTAACCGTGTGATAAACTTTCTAACACAGGTAAATATAAAGTGCTTCAGGATCAGTGAGAATGGAACATTAATTATGTGAAAAGAATGAGGACGTAGCAGAAGAATTGAACCTTGAGGACTAAGTAGAATTTTTGTTCCTTTGTCTGAATTCAGACAGTGTAGACACTCCAGGCACAATATAAGCAAATGAAGAAAGTAAGCTACCCAACAAGTAAGAAAGTGAATTTGGGGTGATAATGGTAAATAATCCATTGCTACAGAATTTCAAGAAGAAAGGCAAAGAAATATGAACTGGAAAATGGGAATGGCATTAGTATCATGCACGGAATCTGGATATAATCCTAGTAATAAATAGGGGATAAATTAACATCTTTAAATGAGTAAATCAATTATACATTCTGCTGCCTCTAGAGTTTGGACCTGTTTCCTTTCCTCTCCTGTGTCCCTCTTTACTATCACACATAAAAAGGAGTTGATATGATTAAAAGACCATCATATATGGGTATAGATCTCTTCTCTCTCTCTCCCTTCCATGGAGCCAGAGTGTGACAACAGCAAAGATATGTATTTGAGCATTAGAGGAGCGAAACAGACAAAGCAGACCTTACAGCTTGCTTTGGTTCTGGAAGTACACATTTAGCTAGCTCTAACTAGTTTAGAAAACAGGGGTATTCTTCTCTGCTTAACCAAGTGTACTAGAGATTTCTACCTTAGTATTTTAGATTGTTAGGAACGGAAGCAGAGATTAGATCCCTATTTGGAATTCACAGAGAAGAGGAAGATCAAAGAAAGAGACCAAGTTTCCTCCATACTAAAGGTATGGAGGATCTCATGGAGGCGGAGGGGGAAGGGACGGGGGAGGGGCTGGGAAGTGAACCCCGATAAAACGACCAAGGCACCTGGTTTTGAAAAAATTAGACTAGATAAATCACGAGACTGTGGCCCCGGTCTATCAGTCAGGGTCCCAGTGGGAAACAAATTACCCTAATTTGTGGAAAGTTTATTTACAAGTGGACTATTTACAAAGGTATAGGCAGTATATAAGGGAACCACAAGGAATAGTGCAGTAATCTGGGAATAGTGTCCTTCCCTTTCCCAGCTGCTATACGAGTATATCAGAAATACAAATGCTCCTCAAGTTACAATGGGGTTACACCCCGATAAACCCATTGTAAATCTGAAAATATCACAAGTCAAAAATGCATTTAATGCTGCCAACACAGCAAACAGTCCCCAATTTATTATGGTTCAACTTAAAATTTTTCAACTTTACAATAGTTCAAAAGCAATATGCATTCAGTAAAAACTGTAACCCTATCCCTAAGTCCTAAAGACTGGGTCCTGATAAAGTCGTTGTAAAGTCAGAAAATCGTTACGTTAAACCATCATAAGTGGAGGACTGTCTATAGTTGGTTAAGAAGGATAAGTATAGAATAAACTTAAAAACAAAACAAAACACATGGAACCCACATGAGACTAGCTGCCAAACAGCTCTAGAAAATATAACACAGTAGCCTATAGCATAACATTTAGCAACTCTTGAAGTTTACCTTCTAATTCACTTTACTTTTCCCCCTTAATGCTTCCAAATAACCTGACACTCAAATAAAGTATACGCACTATATCTTTATTACTGACCCTAAGACAAAAACATTTCATCACAGACAACTATAGTTATTTGTAATCCAATTCAGTTTTTAAAGAATAATTCTATATATAACCTTCTTTTGGTAACATCCTACTTATCTAAAAGGTCAGGAATCTAGATATTTCAATCCTTTGATACACTACTGCAAAACAAGAAAGAAACTATTTTTAAACCCAGAGTGACTGAAGTATGATTCAGGTAAGCACATGATTGGCAAAATGATCTCTTAGCAAAGGCACAAAGAATGACAATCTGTCAAAAAATGTAATTTTTCAGACATTCCAAAATTGGTCTACATCACAAATTTCTTCAGAAGGCTCACAGTTTACTAATCATTTATTTAATTCACTTAATAAATATCTCAGAATACCTGCTATATGCCAAGCATTGTACAAGATGCTGGAGGTACAAAGACATATAAAACAGGCCCTGTCTTCGTGTAAACTTGAAATACCACAAGTGTTATTTCCACATATAAAGCTTTCGGTGTTGTTGAATACAAATTGCTAGTAAAAAGAAAATGATGTTCACATTACAAGAAATCAAAGAAACACAAATTAGCTTAACATGAATATTTTATTATTTAAGAACCAAATAGGCCAAAAATAATGAATCTGAAACCATCATGTATTGAAAAGAATATGAGTAACAAGTATTCCAATACACAGCTGGAGGGGCTATTAATTGACTACAGTCTCTGTGACGAAGACTTGGTTTTTCTTTTTCATTGTCTTAACATAGTATAATTTGTAAAGTGACTTTATAAGTTAACTATTTTTGTATTTTTGGAATAAATCATATTTGGTTGTAATATTTTAATACACAGCTGAGTTTTTTTGTTTTGATTTTATTTAGGAATTTCTGTGAACAAAGTTTGTCTACCATTACCTTTTTTCTGTAATATCTTCATCTGATAGATAAACCAACTTTATTAAATGTGTTGAGTAGCTTTCTCTCCTTTTCTATTCCCTAAAACAAAAACATTCCACGTTGTTTAAAGATCTCAATGTGAAAAACAAAATTATAAAACTTTTAGAAGACAATATAGGAAACTATGACTTGAAAGTCCGGTAAAACTTACTAGTGAAAACATCTAGCACATGTATCTTTTGAATGGACTTTTGATTATTGATTTCTTTTTCACATTATTATTGTTTTCATGTTTTCTATTTCTACCTGTGACAACTACATGAATTATATTTTCTATGAATTTATGCACTGCATCGAAATTCAAGTTTATTGTAATAAAATAACTGATAATATTCTTTTGTTTTTAAAACGCTACTCTATGGATAGGTTTGATCCCTTTTTAGTTGCTAAAATTATTCAACTGGGTCTATTTTCATTGTTTTTGCTTATCAGTATTACTGGAAATTTGCATATTTTACAATTTTTTTTTTTTTTTGCAAATATACAATGTTAAGATTTGTTCATTCTTTCCATATTTCTGTGAGGGTTTTTTCTGTTCAAGTTCTCACTTGAATTCACATAAAATGTCAGAAAAAGAACGTAGAACCTAATATTAAGCCCCTTCCTCTCCCAAAACAACTAAGTTAGCCAATTTGATATTAGACAAATGAGACATTAGGGCAAAACTCATTAGTAGAATACAGATAAAAAGGGGCTGTAATGATTAATTTTATAATGTTCAACTAACCAGGCAGGACACGATTCTGAACATGTATGCACCCAATAACACAACCTCAAAATACATAAAACCAAAACTTATAAGAAAAAAAACTCACGTCATAGAAGGAGATTTTACTACATCTCTCAGTAATTGATAGCTCAAACAGACAAAAAAAAAAAATCAGTATATTTGAGCAATATACAATATAACACTCTACCTAACAGTTGGAGAATACTATTTTCAAACACACATTGAATCTCTACAAATTTTGATAACAAGCCAAGACATCGAACTACCTCCAATAAAATTCAAAGTATTGGGAAAATAAAAACCATGTGGTATGTGTACACTGCAACAAATGCAATTAGAAATCAATAACAGAAAGACAACCAGGAAAGCCCATAAGCCCTGAAATTAAAAGAAAAAATTAATAAGATAATTAGAAAATACTCAAAACGACACAATAATAAAAAATAATACATATCAAAACACCTAGGATACAGCCTAAACCAGTCCAGTTTTTACAAAAAAAAAAACATAGAGCCTTCAATATTTACACTGGGAAAGAAGGCAGTCTGAAAATTTAGGTGTTAAACATACACATAAAACATGAGACCAACAAAACTCAAAGCAGAAGGAAGAAAACAAAAATGTGAGGGAATAAAATTATTTGATTTGAAAATAAGCGTATAAAAGAAAGGTTTAGGTTGGGCACAGTGGTTCCCACCTGTAATCCCAGCACTTTGGGAGGCTAAGGCAGGAGGATCACTTGAGCCCAGGAGTTCAAGGCTGTAGTGAGATATGATCATGCCACTGCACTCCAGCCTAGGTGACAGAGTGAGACCCTGTCTTTAAAAAAAAAAGAAGAAAAGAAAAAAAATAAAGGTTTAACAAAGCCAAAGAATGGTTTCTTGAAAAGACTAATAAAATAAAATGATGAATTAAAATATATTGGGAATGAGAAATTAAGATAAAACTGCGGATGCTGTTGAGATTAAACAAATACGAAGAGAATATTACAAACTTATGCCAATAAATTTAAAAAATGCAGAAGCAAACAAATTCCTAAAAATGTTTTTAAAAATTGAAAACTTGAATTGTCCTATAAATAAGTTGAATTAGTAGTTTAAAATCTTCCACAAAAAAAAACAACAATCCTAAATAGCTTTACAAGTTCAAACACATAAGAAAACCCACACACCTATGCACCATAACACACATACTAAGGGCACTGAAGCAATGACACACAAGTACTCCTCAGCAGCAATGAGCACACATAGCATCCAGATATTGGTTTCTATTTACCATTCTTCATCAAAAGGAACCTAGGTTCCTGGGAGAATTGGCTAAAGTGATCACAACACACACATACCACAATAACGGGCCAAAGGACATTATGTGTCTCCTGGTGTGATGCACTAGGAATGAACAGAGAATCACTTATGATAACATGCCTACCAAAGACAAATACCCTGAATCTACCCATGAGGAAATAATCAGACAAAGTTAAATAGAGAAACAGTATACAGAAAACTGGCCTGCAACATGACAAATTTCAAGATACGACAATGACACGAAAGATAAAGAAAGCTTGAAGAATTGCTTCTGATTAAAAGAGACTAGACCACATGATAACTAAAAGCAATACATAACAGAGACTGGACCGTGTATCAAAAAATTTTTTTTAAAAATCAATATAAAGGATACTATTGGGACATTGGTGAAATTTCAATATTTTATGTATATTAGATAAAATTATTATATCAAAGTTAAACTTGCTAATTGTATCATGGGAATATCTTAGAGAATTTCTTTATTCTAAGAAAACAGATGCTGAAACATATACAGTTACAGAGTCATGATATCTATAATTTATTCTTAGCTGGTTCAGCAAAAATAGTGTGTGTGTGGGGTGGGGGAGAAAGAGAGCAGCACAAATGTGGCAGAGTGTTTAAAATAGGTAAATCCTTTGCTTCTTATGGATAAGACAAAAAGAAAAAAAAATAGGTAAATCTAATACAGTATAGGAGGCCTTGTTAAACCATTCTTACAATTTCTATATAACATTGCAATTTTCTAAATAAAAAAGTTTTAAAACAAGATTTTAACACTAAAACATAAAGAAGTAAAAACATATTCTCCACCATTAACAGACATTTCTTTCAAAATGAAAGAAATATGTGAGGAATGAAAATGTGTTAGAACCAATAATACCTAAATTAAAACTTGCTGTTTAGCTAAAAGTGGATACAGTTAACTCATGTCTGCAGAACTTCATAAACAATGGAAAAAGACTGAAAGCTTTTCCCCTAAGATTAGCAACAAGACAAGGATGCCCGCTTCAGTTGTCTATTAAGCATAGTACTAAAAGTTCTAGCCAAAGCAAAGAGGTAAGAAAAAGAAATAAAAGGCCTCCAAATTGAAAAGGAAGAAGCAAAATTATCTGTTTGCAGATGACATGATCTTCATATGTAGAAAACTCTAGAGAATATGCAAAAACCATTGTACAGCTAACAAATGAATTCAGCAAAGTTGCAGGATATAAAATCAGCAAACAGAAATCAGTTGTATTTCGTACTTTCCTATATAATTCCATTTACATAAAATAGGCAAATCTATAGAGAAAGAAAGTAGATTAGTTGTTCCCTAGGGCTAGAAGAAAGGGGTAATGTGGAGTGTCTAGTCACTAATGGACATGGAATTTCTTTGGGGGGTGATAAAAATATTCTATAATTGAGTTGTGGTGATGGTTGGCACAACTCTATGAATATACTAAAAACATTAAATTGTATACTTTAAACAGGTGAATTATATAGTATGCAAATTATATCTCAAAAAAAGCACTGGGGCCGGGCGCAGTGGCTCACACCTGTAGTCCTAGCTCTCTGGGAGGCTGAGGCGGGTGGATTGTTTGAGCTCAGGAGTTCAAAACCAGCCT
>NW_012146079.1:5499914-5505489 GCF_000956105.1 Propithecus coquereli | reverse complement strand
TCAAAAAAAAAAAAAAAAAAAAAAAAAAAAAGCACTGGGACTGACACAAATGATTCTGATGCCTGATAGATACATTCTTTATTGAAAATTGCTAACTGGTATTCTAGTTCATCTACTTTGCCTAGTATAAATAAGATTAGTGAATATGTTAGTATCTCTGATTCTGATCAGTTCCATAAGGTTGAAACTTACAGCTTAATAAATTCACCAAAAAAAGTCTTCATTGTTCCTTTAACTCTGCATTTATTTAACTCTTTATTAAGTACCTATTCAATATAAGCCACTGTACTAGAAATGGGAAACATTCTGGGCAGTTAGCTAGTCAATCTTCCCATGGCAACAACTTAACCTCATCACATTCCTTCTTTCAGATATCTTCAATTATCACCACTATTAACAATGTATAAGTCAACAACAGGTTCATAGGAAATTTTATGTAATAGTTTCATAGGAAATAAATTTCAAAGAAAGAAAAAAGAAACAAGGACACTATAGAAATTTATTTTCATCCAGCTAGTGAGAACAGAATTATAAATTGGTAAGGTTTTTTAAGGCTGGTCAATAAAAATTGTTTTTGAACTATTTCATATGTTTAAAATATGATAAATGTAAAAAGAAAATGGTTTGAGCCGGGCACGGTGGCTCACACCTGTAATCCTAACACTCTGGGAGGCCGAGGCGGGTGGATCGCTCAAGGTCAGGAGTTCAGGACCAGCCTGAGCAAGAGCGAGACCCCATCTCTACTAAAAACAGAAAGAAATTAGCTGGACAACTAAAAATATGTAGAAAAATTAGCCGGGCATGGTGGCACATGCCTGTAGTCCCAGCTACTTGGGAGGCTGAGGCAGAAGGATTGTTTGAGCCCAGGAGTTTGAGGTTGCTGTGAGCTAGGCTGATGCCATGGCACTCTAGCCAGCGCAACAGAGTGAGACTCTGTCTCAAAAAAAAAAAAAAAAGAAAAGAAAATGGTTTGGCTACTTAGTTTATCTTAAAAAGAAATTCTGCCTAATTAGACTTTGGGGAAAGAATGAGAACTTAACAAAATAATTCTAAGGTCATCTGTAAGAATAAATGTAACAGAATAGCTAAGAAAACATTTAAAAAGAAATATGAAGGCCTCTACCTTACCTGCTATTAAAATGTGTTATAAAATTATCGGTTCAAATATAGATCATCTAAAAAAACAACCTATGTATACCACAAATATATCAGAATAGGATATTTTTATGTTCTTGGGATGGGGAAGAACTTTTCTAATCAGGATGCCAAAAGCAAAAATCTTAAAGGAAAAGATAGAAAGATTTACCTAATTTAGTTAAAGTTTTATTTTATATTAAAGTTATTTTTTAAAAATACTCTAGTGCAAAAGAAAAAATACAAACAGGGAAAACATCTGTATTCTATGATGATCAGAGGGTTGCTAACCCTAAAATTCAAGGCACTCTTGCAATGTAGTATGAAAAAAAGAGCAATATAATAGAAAATGGGGAAAAAGCATAAGTAATTTTTAAAATCAATATGAACTGATTTTAAATACATTTTTAAAGTCACAAATCAAGTATGCCAAGTAATTAAGACATCTGGTTTCAGAGTCAGAAAAACTTGACTTCAAAACCTAGCTATGTCATTAAACAGCTGTGAGACCTTGGATAAGTTACTTAACATATCTAACTCTCAGTTTCTTTATGGAGACTGAATTACTTACTAACTCAAAGGTACTGGCAAGGTAAGTATTTTGTAAGTAGATAAAATGAAAACTTCAAAAAGGCAAGACCTGGCTGTAAGATGATTAATAAAAACAGGGAGGAGTTCAACTTACAATGAAAAGAATGATGCCAAGTGGAGACTTCAAAAGAATGTATTAGTCTGCTAAATTGTTTGGGTGTCAGACCGAGGCAAGTGCCACACGTGCATCTGTCCGTGGTGCTGAACCTACATTAAATGTTAGGGTATAGTTCATTTTAATTGTGAGATACTGATGACAATTCTTCAAGGTTTCCTATGAATTCTCAAACAGGTAAGCACTAAAGGAATAGAATGTCAGAAACAAAAAGATAGAAATGATCCAATGCTTTTGGAATAGCTTAGCCACTGAAGGATGACCAGTTTGGGGGCAGGAAAGAAGGGATTGCTTAGTTTGACAGTTTGCAAATATTCATATATACCAAAAAAAAAAAAAATCTTACAGAAAGACTATGGAATTAGATATATTTGAGTTTGCAGCAATTCTATAGTATATCTCTCCTAAAATGGCTGATAAAAGTCAATATATGATGCAAGAAGCAAGAAAGAGGGATGTAAAGAGTAAGGGGGAGGAATTTCCAGTGGCCCTATCTCCACTAAAATTCCCCCCTCTCTCATATTTTGCAATACCTATGGATCTAAAAGTAAACACCTAAGCCCAATTATCCCAATCAGATTCTCATTCTCCCAACTAAAAGAAATAGAGACTAGAAATCACAGGAGAAGATCCTTGGGCAAAACATAAAAGAAAACAATTAGCTTTACTTTGTTAAATTAACTGCATAAGTTTTCACTGGGTAACCTCTAAAGGAAGAAAAATGGAGTGTATGTCTTCCAAACAAGTAGAAAGGAAAACTGAATTAGGCGAATGTACTAAATTAATCCCCAAAACAGTGAGAACATATGGAAAAACAAATATAGGGAAAAAAATTTTAATGGTGGAAATATATCCAAATGAATCTTTATTTACAATAAATGTAAATAGCCTACATGCTCCAATTAAAATACAAAGATTTCACACTGAGGGTGAAAAATTCAGTTATATGCTGTTCCAAAAACCATCTAAACACAAGGATACAGAAAAAAATAAATTAAAAAAGATGGAAAAAGATAAACCAGATAACTAATGTCCAAATAAAGGCACATTATTTATATTAACATGAGGAGAAACGGGAACGTAAAGGCAAAAAGCCTCACTACAGATAATGACTGCCATTAAATAAGGTACAATTCATCAGGGAAATATAATAATTCTACAGTTTACGTACCTAATTAACTTAGCCTCAAAGTATACTGGGCAAAAACTGACAAGAGTTGCATAGAAAAATTGGCAAATCTCCCATCAAGATAGATAATTTTAATACATAGCTCTCTGTAATCATCAGGTGAAGCAAACAAAAATTTAAACAACCTAAATAAAAGGCTGGATCTAGTGGACACGGATGGAATACAACAACTGCAGAAGAAATGTTATTTTGAAAACCCTATGGAGTATTTATAAATATTAAACAAATACTGTGTTGTGACACAAATAAGTCAGAAATATTTTAAACTAATGACTTTTTTTAAAAAGGCATTGGAAATTAAAACATAGCTCTAGGCCAGGAGCGGTGGCTCACACCTGTAATCCTAGCACTCTGGGAGGCCAAGGCGGGCGGATTGTTTGAGCTCAGGAGTTCAAGGCTGTAGTGAGATATGATCATGCCACTGCACTCCAGCCTAGGTGACAGAGTGAGACCCTGTCTTTAAAAAAAAAAGAAGAAAAGAAAAAAAATAAAGGTTTAACAAAGCCAAAGAATGGTTTCTTGAAAAGACTAATAAAATAAAATGATGAATTAAAATATATTGGGAATGAGAAATTAAGATAAAACTGCGGATGCTGTTGAGATTAAACAAATACGAAGAGAATATTACAAACTTATGCCAATAAATTTAAAAAATGCAGAAGCAAACAAATTCCTAAAAATGTTTTTAAAAATTGAAAACTTGAATTGTCCTATAAATAAGTTGAATTAGTAGTTTAAAATCTTCCACAAAAAAAAACAACAATCCTAAATAGCTTTACAAGTTCAAACACATAAGAAAACCCACACACCTATGCACCATAACACACATACTAAGGGCACTGAAGCAATGACACACAAGTACTCCTCAGCAGCAATGAGCACACATAGCATCCAGATATTGGTTTCTATTTACCATTCTTCATCAAAAGGAACCTAGGTTCCTGGGAGAATTGGCTAAAGTGATCACAACACACACATACCACAATAACGGGCCAAAGGACATTATGTGTCTCCTGGTGTGATGCACTAGGAATGAACAGAGAATCACTTATGATAACATGCCTACCAAAGACAAATACCCTGAATCTACCCATGAGGAAATAATCAGACAAAGTTAAATAGAGAAACAGTATACAGAAAACTGGCCTGCAACATGACAAATTTCAAGATACGACAATGACACGAAAGATAAAGAAAGCTTGAAGAATTGCTTCTGATTAAAAGAGACTAGACCACATGATAACTAAAAGCAATACATAACAGAGACTGGACCGTGTATCAAAAAATTTTTTTTAAAAATCAATATAAAGGATACTATTGGGACATTGGTGAAATTTCAATATTTTATGTATATTAGATAAAATTATTATATCAAAGTTAAACTTGCTAATTGTATCATGGGAATATCTTAGAGAATTTCTTTATTCTAAGAAAACAGATGCTGAAACATATACAGTTACAGAGTCATGATATCTATAATTTATTCTTAGCTGGTTCAGCAAAAATAGTGTGTGTGTGGGGTGGGGGAGAAAGAGAGCAGCACAAATGTGGCAGAGTGTTTAAAATAGGTAAATCCTTTGCTTCTTATGGATAAGACAAAAAGAAAAAAAAATAGGTAAATCTAATACAGTATAGGAGGCCTTGTTAAACCATTCTTACAATTTCTATATAACATTGCAATTTTCTAAATAAAAAAGTTTTAAAACAAGATTTTAACACTAAAACATAAAGAAGTAAAAACATATTCTCCACCATTAACAGACATTTCTTTCAAAATGAAAGAAATATGTGAGGAATGAAAATGTGTTAGAACCAATAATACCTAAATTAAAACTTGCTGTTTAGCTAAAAGTGGATACAGTTAACTCATGTCTGCAGAACTTCATAAACAATGGAAAAAGACTGAAAGCTTTTCCCCTAAGATTAGCAACAAGACAAGGATGCCCGCTTCAGTTGTCTATTAAGCATAGTACTAAAAGTTCTAGCCAAAGCAAAGAGGTAAGAAAAAGAAATAAAAGGCCTCCAAATTGAAAAGGAAGAAGCAAAATTATCTGTTTGCAGATGACATGATCTTCATATGTAGAAAACTCTAGAGAATATGCAAAAACCATTGTACAGCTAACAAATGAATTCAGCAAAGTTGCAGGATATAAAATCAGCAAACAGAAATCAGTTGTATTTCGTACTTTCCTATATAATTCCATTTACATAAAATAGGCAAATCTATAGAGAAAGAAAGTAGATTAGTTGTTCCCTAGGGCTAGAAGAAAGGGGTAATGTGGAGTGTCTAGTCACTAATGGACATGGAATTTCTTTGGGGGGTGATAAAAATATTCTATAATTGAGTTGTGGTGATGGTTGGCACAACTCTATGAATATACTAAAAACATTAAATTGTATACTTTAAACAGGTGAATTATATAGTATGCAAATTATATCTCAAAAAAAGCACTGGGGCCGGGCGCAGTGGCTCACACCTGTAGTCCTAGCTCTCTGGGAGGCTGAGGCGGGTGGATTGTTTGAGCTCAGGAGTTCAAAACCAGCCT
>NW_012146079.1:5464586-5498208 GCF_000956105.1 Propithecus coquereli | reverse complement strand
TCTCAAAAAAAAAAAAAAAAAAAATTATAGCTCAAATGTTTAATTGCTGGTTTAAATGGTTGTAAATGATGTAATTTCCAATATATTTCAGATTGCATATGTGTTTTAAATAGAATTCCATCAAAACCCGGAATTTATGAAAATTTATGGAGAATGTCCACCATATAATTGGCAAAGCCAGTCCTCACCGTCAAACCAACAACAAAAATAAGAATTGTTTTCTGTTAGAAAAAGTCTGACTCTAATTTTTAATTCAAATAATGGATAATGGAGTTTAGCCACTGGTTTATAAGCTAGTGAAATAAAACACCTGCTTCAATACTTTTTATAGAAGCTCTTTTTTTTCCCCTCCCTCCGGAGCTGCACATTCTTAAATGGTCCCTTTTGTTTTGTACCTAGGAGATTTTCACAACCCAAGGCAAAGTACTACAGCAAGATTTGAGATGAGTGAGAAATATGCCTTTATTTTATAAAAATGGGAAATGACCACTAACTGTAAAATGGGAGTAGAAAAAGAAAATCCACAGACTTCGGAATATTCTCAACAGATAGGTTTTAGAAAAGCGTACTTAGGGAAGTTGAAAGGAAGTTTAAGAGAAACTAAATTCCCTTGAAACTATAATATATGTATCCACATAACCCTTGGGAAATCTTCATGAACCATGGAAACAGATACCTCAGTTTGAAGACTAGGACCTCAGTTGAAGACTAGGACATAATATACTAGATTATCTCCTGAGCTTTAGTAGACCTTTTAGAAATAAAATTGCCAATTTATATTTACAAAAAAAATTCAAGTTTAATTGACTCTCAGGTGTAAGTAAATGATAATACATTAAAAATGGACTCCATTCTAGAATCTTTGTTTTCTAATAGGGATCATCTGCAGTACATGAGGAGGATTGTTTTGGCTGGGATGGGGATCATTTTCTTAGCCTGCCCCTCTTCTCCTTACCCTAAGGTAAGCTCACCAGGCCAGGGATCCCAGCACAAGAAGTCAGGGAGTCAGAGCTGCCTCTAATCACCTCTGCACCTGTGGTCCCCTGGGACAGACTTGCTGCTACTTGTGCCCAAGACGCCTTCAGCAGCTATCTAATGCCTGTTCCAGAGTTCAGATTATCATGCCAGGTCTGCTGCCTCTCTCCTCACCAAATTCTCTCAAATTCCAGTCCTCCAACTCCACAAACACCATGGTCCATGTGAATGTAGAGAATGCTGAGCCATATGAAAATTTACACCAAGCCAAACTAAGAAAGTCAGCCTGGTGCCCTAAAAAAACCCCTGGCCTGATGCAGTTTATTTAAAAAAAAAAAAAAAGTCCTTTTAATCATTAGGATTCTTTTTCCTGATTGGCTGCTCTGGTTTTACCCAGATCCAGGGGAGGGTAAGGCTGCCCTATCCCTCAGCCTCCCTTTTTATCCACACTCTTGACCCAGGCATGCCAGGGAAACTCCTCAGAAGAGCTCTTAAGGGAATTAACAGGCCCAGTTCCCCAACCTGTACAACAGAGGCAGTCAGCCAGCCAGTGGCTACCAGCCTGGCCCCAGCCCTTGGTATTCCAGGCAAGGGCTCTTCTGTTGGATCCCATGGTTCAGTAGACATGAGGCCCTCAGAAGCTGCTGTCCAAGAGCCCCTGAAAGCATCTCAGAGCCCACAGGCTTGCCCACCTCCAGTTGGTGAATCTCCTATGGCTGGTGCCCCATGCCTGAGCTGAGTCAGAGGTAGTAGGACCTGGAGGCCCTGAGCAACAGGCAGCAATTAATTAATAAGTCTCTGAGTACCCTCTATCCACTAACCAGAGCTAGAACTTCTGCAAGTGCTCCAACTCAGACAATTAAGTTGAGGACAAAACCCAGGGGTCGGGAGCAGAGGAGTGGGATCAGCACTGCCCAGAGACTCAAGAGATCTGAACTTCCACTCTGGCCCTGTGAGGAACTCATAAATAACCCTGGGAAGCACATGTGCCTTAATAACAAAAGGGGAAGGGGAGAACCACCTGGCTTTAGGGTAATCCCACAGCAGTCAGTCAGGAAAAAGAGTTCTAATGATTAAAAGGAAAAGAAAAATTTAAAGTGAATGAGTAAATATTGCGTAGGAAGGCAATATTAATATTCTTAGGGTGAGAACAGATTATCTGAAAATCATTTTTATGGCTCCTATTCAGCACTGTTAACATGATTTTATCACTTTCCAGGAGTTTTAAACTAAAAGTAATTAAGTAGCTGTTTACATAACACTTCAAAATGTCTATACAGAAAACAGAATCATTTCCAGTGTTTATTATTATACATGTATGATGAGAGAATTTTGATATTAGCTAAGTGCAAAAGACAGTACAATTTCTCTAGCACATACTGCAGCAACAATAGGCTCTCTAATATTACCTGCAGTTATCTAAGATACTGTTTAATATATAATTAGTTATTTTTAAAACACAGATAACAAAAGGTTTTTTAAAAGTATTTAAAATAGTAATATTTTTTGCTTAGGAGCGGGCAGAGAAACATAGTCCAAACAATGTTTTTCAGTATACTCAACAAGACACATGCCCAACCTGACAAAATTCTCCTGGTTTCTTGCATAAAACAAGGAGCAATACAGACTGTTGGCACAGTCTTATTAATGGAAGTTCAAAATTTGCAAAGACTAAGCTGACATTCTCTGGTCTGAAACTGTGATTCTTAATCAGAAACATACATTAGAATCTACAGGGAAGCATTTTAAAAATTCACATATCCTGGCCTCCATCCTGAGTTAACTGAATCATGATCTTTAGAGGTGAGGTGCAATCATACATATTTTGAAAAAGCCATGCAAGTTATTTGGATGCATACACCAAGAGCCACTTCTTTTGAGGACTTTACATCTTAAAGTAATTATTCAATAACCACACATGCCGATGAAAAGCAAACAAAAATCTACATTCTTGGTTCCATTCATACACCCCTGAAATAACAGACCCAAATGCCATCCATCTGTCCCTGTAATAATTAGCCCAAAACCAAACCAAGTAATGGCATCCCATAAAAAGTCACAATGAAGGACTGCCAGGATCTGATGCTCTGCTTATCTTGAAGACAGTCAGGTTATGCCATACCTTTTCTATCCTGTGTGGGTCCCAGATAGTCCTGTCGCTAAGGAGAGAATCATTGGGGATTTACTATGGGATTATCAACTGAGAATAAAATCCAAGAAATCTCCACCTATGTCCCTGTCTTGGGCTGGGCTGGTATGAATAAGGGGCCACCCCATTTTTGCACAAGTCTAAGTATTTCGGCACACTCTAGTTCAAACTGCAACTCTGCCTACTCCTGAGCAACTGGATATAGCTAGAGGGAAAAAAAAAATCACAATCACGTTGGCCGATTAAATTCATCATCACACGTTTCACATGAACAAAACATTTCTGACAATCTCAATACACACTCCTAGGGCAGTCACTCTCCCAACCCTCCAAAATTACTATTTCATATTGTGCAAAAAAGAGTTATATCACAGGCCTGAAACTGCTTAGAAAGCCCTGCTTGCAAGGCTGGCCCTTACCTGGCATCTGGGAACTTGGATTTTGAGAGTGTTCCCGTGATAATAACTCATAAGAATGGTTTGCTGTATCCAAATTGTTTGCACAAACAATATGGTTTATGCCAAACATCTATTTTCCTTCTGGGAGTCTAGAATTCCAGGATATGCTATACGGAGGATGTCTATGTGATCAGCCTCCAATAAAAACCTTGGGTATTGACTTTCTAATGAGCTTCTCTGGTAGACAACATTTCACACTGTAAGTCGCAATTCATTGCTGAAGGAATTAAACACATTCTATGAGACTCCACTGGGAAAGGACCCTTGGAAGTATGTGCTTGGTTTCCTCTGGATTTCATTCCATGAGCCTTTTCCCTTTGCTGATTTTGCTTTGTAGCTTTTCACAGTAATACTAACCATGAACACGACTATACATTGCGTCCCATCAGTCCTCCTAGTGAAGCACCCAAACTACTGGGGATGGTTCGGAGCCCGGAAATGGAGGGGAGCACGGAGCTCAGGCAGTGATGCAAGCAATGGGGAGGGGAGCAGCCGTAAATACAGATGAAGCTTCACTTGCTCTCCCGCTGCTCACCTCCTGCTGTGTGCTGCCCCCTTTCCTCACTTTCATGGAAGACAATTTTTTCACAGACAGGGGAGGGGAGGCAGCAGTGGCAGAGCTCTGTGGACCAGGGGTTGGCACCGCAGGTTTGGAGGACTCCTGACACACACAACACATACATCTTCTCTTCTCTCATTAAATTTCTAAAAATCCCACTATCTGCCATCCCTCCCAGCTAATTACTTTGTCTTAAATATCAATGAAATAATAGAAGCCATCAGAAGTGAACTCCTTTATCTTCCCACCACCAAATTATCAAATTACTTAAAAAAAAAAAAAAAAAAAAACAAGTACCCAGCTCCAATCAAAGTCCAATCTTTACCTTTATGTTCCCTTTCCTACATCATCAAATTCTTTCTCCCTGTTGGATCATTTTCATCAGCTATCGTTTCCACATGCTTCAAAACCTTCCCTAACCCCATAACTCTTCCAACTACCACCAAATTTCTTTGCTCCCAATCACAGTGAAACCTCTTTAAAGAAATGTCTATATACATGGCCTTCACTTTGGTCCCATTTTCTCCTCACCTGACTCCATTTGGGCTTTTGCCTTCACCTTACCACATTCAAAACGTGATAATGCTTTCTTCTGAAACTCTTTCCTTTTCGGCTTCCTTGACAACACACTCTCCTGGTTTTCTTCTACCTCGCTGACCACTCTCCTTTCCAGGTTCCTCCTCCACTTTTCAAGCTCTAAATTTTGGATGCCTCAAAGTCAGTCTTCAACTTTTTTCTCTTTCTTATCTACACATTTTCTCGAAAAATCTTATTCAGTCCCATGCTTTACCTATAAGTTGATGAATCCAAAATTTTATCTCTAGTCCTAACTTCTCCAATAACTAACGTATCTCCAGACTAACACATCAACTCCCTGCTATCCCAAATTTAACATGGCCAAAACAGAACTCTTTGACTGTCAGCCCACCCTATAGTCCAAACACTGTAATTCTATCTCAGTAATGGCAGTACAATTGAGTAGCTGTGATTAAGAGTGTGTACTCTAAATCAGATTAAGTAGTTTGAATCTTGACGCTACCACCTATTAGCCATGAGACCATAGACCTAGGCCTCAGTTTTCTCATCTGTAAAACAGAGATAATGCTACCTTCTTCATAAGGTTTTAATGATTAAATAAGGTTAATAATCCACTTAAGGCCAAGCACGGTGGCTCACACCTGTAATCCTAGCACTCTGGGAGGCCGAGGCGGGTGGATCACTCAAGGTCAGGAGTTCTAGACCAGCCTGACCAAGAGTGAGACCCCATCTCTACCAAAAAATAGAAAGAAATTATCTGGACAACTAAAAATATATATGTAGAAAAAATTAGCTGGGCATGGTGGCGCATGCCTGTAGTCCCAGCTACTCGGGAGGCTGAGGCAGAAGGATTGCTTGAGCCAGGAGTTTGAGGTTGCTGTGAGCTAGGCTGACACCACGGCACTCACTCTAGCCAGGACAACAGAGTGAGACTCTGTCTCAAAAAAAAAATAATAATAATAATCCATTTAAATTGCCTAGACAATGCCTGGCACACAGTAAATACTCAATAAATATTAGCTGTTATTACTCATCTATTCAGGCCAGAAACACGCACCCTATCCTTGATTCTACCCTTTTCTTCAGTGTGAACAGCTTATCTAAATGCAACTCCGTTCTCCTATAAAACAAATCACAAATCTCCATGTGCTCTACTACTGCCCAAGTTTAAGGGACCATAACCTCTCACTTGGACTGCTTCACAAGTCCTAACAGTCATGAGTCTATTCACATGGCAACCACAGTTATCCTTTTAAAACATAACTCCAGATAACATCACTCCTCTGCTCAAAACTCTCTCCACTGGCTTCCCTGAGAATAAAATAGAAACTCCTTTCCAGGTGGAACCTCATACTCTACCACTCTCCCCTTCACTCACTCTGATCCAGCCACATTGGTCTTCTTTTTGTTCCTCTGTTTCCACTTTAAGGACCCTGCCACTTACTGTTCCCTTTACCTGAAATGCTCTTACACAAGATGCTCACATGGCTGGCACCTTCTCATCAAACATCACCTCTTCAGAAGCATTCTCTCATCAACCATTCTAAATTACCACTCAAAACACCTTCTGTCATGTCATCATACTTTCTTTATAGCTCTTACCAATATCTGAAATAATTCTATTTATTTATATGTTTATTTCCTGACTCCCCTAAAACCATGATGTAAGCTCCATAACAGCAGAGACCCTGCCTGTCTTGTTCATTGCTGTAGCTTCAGAAATTGATACCTGCCACATTGGAGGTATGCAATAAATATTTGTTAAAATGAGTGAATTAATTAATTAATTAATTAGTGTTCTCCACAAACATTCTATCATTGCAAAAGACTAAAAATCTTAAGGCTACCTCTGTTATGGCAGAAAACAATTTCCAAATCTCCTTGCTTTAAAAACAAATAAATATTTAATGGCTTCCCACTGTCCACAGAGTCAAATTCAAATTATGGAGCAAACCTTGTGACATGGCCCCAACCCACTATTTCAACCTTATTTCCCACTATGCCTCCAATCCCAAGTACTGTGCTCCAAGCACATGCCTTTGAGCTTTCCTGCCTCTATACTCTAAATTCCACTGTTTCCTTCCATCAAAAATGCCCTCCCATCCATGTCCATTTCATAAAACACTATCTTTTTAAGAGGCTCAAATGTCACCTCCATGATTGACACTTTTCCACTAACCTACTCCCCCTTACCAAAAGTAATCTCTCTTCTCTGCCTCCTTTATTACGTTTAATTCCTTAAGGGCAGGAACCACATGTTGATCTTTATTGTTCCTACGATCCATTACATATATAATATTTATTGTGCATAATAAATATTTATTGAATTGACTTTAAACAAACCTTCTAACCACATCTTCTGTAGATATGACTAACAATAAAGATACACTGGAATTTATTTGTGCCAGACATATGAGAGATGATCCTGGTATGATACACATAAAAAGATAATTAATATCCAAGATTCATACTGGTTGCCACATGAGCACTATAAACAAATTTTATAGGCATTCAGAGGAAAGATAAGCCAATAAAGGATGGCCTGGCTGAGAAAGCTATCATTTTAATGACCATTTGCAATTTTAAAATTAAAATTTAATTATAGATATCTACAATGGATCCTTTTCTCTATTCCACACGGTTAACACCAGCCTAGAATCCCTAAACCAAAAGCACATATCAGAGGAGATACTAGTTAGAGGTGGTCTGGGAAAAGGCAAATAAAAGCGTACTGTAGCACTAATAATTCCTAATGAAATGCTATGAATAAACTATAAGCCACAATGCCAACTATAGTGGAGACTACTTGGAATCTACCCAGAATTCATTTCCTCTTCCCAAATAAAATCCTAATTTTGTTATGAGGGCTACGATTCCCTCACACAGTCCATGTACCTCAATAATATCATCACTAATGCAATGACTGGCTCAGGAATAGACATGACACCTAATTCTGGCCACTGAGAATGGAGGGGAGATTACCTGGGTGTTTCCATGAAAGGAAAAGTCTTATTCTTCTTAAGGGGGCTACAGGAAGCATCCCTCCCTCCCCTAACCTCTCTCTCTCTCTCTCTCTCTCTCCACCATCCCCATCACCTGAACAAGAAAGCATGTTGCTCAAGTGCCATCCTATAACCTTTAATGAAAACAGTGTTAAAAAGAAGTCTACACTACAGTAGCAGTGAGACTGAAAGAACCTGGTTGTTTGATAATACTGTTGAGCTACTAAACCCAGAAGCTCACCCTACCTTTGCTCTTGATAGGTTAGCTAGTAAAAACTTTCCTTATTCAATTATTTATAAGAAAATAGGAAAAACTTTCCTTTTTCAGTTATTTATAACCAAAAACACACTATCAACCCTCTACTTGTGCTGTACAATCAGCAACCTTTTCATATTACTATACTATCATTTAAATGGTTTCTTCGTACTCCAACACTGAAGTCAGAACTTGTACTACCAGAAATTTGACCTGTTTCTGCTACAGAATCATAAATTCAAGAAATAAAATACAAATGTTCACAAATTCGAGTTAATTTTAAAGACAATTTTAAAAGAATAGGTTGGGCGCAGTGGCTCATGCCTATAATCGTAGCACTTTGGGAGGCCGAGGGCGAGAGGACTGCTTGAGGCCAGGAGCTCTGAGACCAGCCTGAGCAAGAACAAGATCCCTTCTCTACAAAAAAATAGAAAAATTAGCCAGGCATGGTGGCACACACCTGTACTCCCAGCTACTTGGGAGGCTGAGGCAGCAGGTTCACATAAGCCCAGAGTTTGAGGTTGCTGTGAGCTAGGATGACACCACTGCACCTCAGCCCAGGAAACAGGGTGAGAGTCTGTCTAAATAAATAAATAAATAAATAGCCCTGAGGTCTGTAACAGAGTTTTTTTTTTTTTTTTTTTTTTTTTGAGACAGAGTCTCACTGTGTTGCCCGGGCTAGAGTGCCGTGGCATCATCTTAGCTCACAGCAACCTCAAACTCCTGGGCTCAAGCGATCCTCCTGCCTCAGCCTCCCAAGTAGCTGGGACTACAGGCATGCACCACCATGCCCGGCTAATTTTTTCTATATATATATATATTTTTAGTTGCCCAGACAATTTCTTTCTATTTTTTTGGTAGAGACGGGGTCTCACTCTTGCTCAGGCTGGTCTAGAACTTCTGACCTTGAGTGATCCACCCGCCTCAGCCTCCCAGAGTGCTAGGATTACAGGCGTGAGCCACCGAGCCCGGCCAACAGAGTAATTTTTAAGTACCATTATTTTAAAATATATATATAAAGCCTAAGATGACTTTTTATTTCAAATGAAAACTACATTTCACTAAATATTTATCTTTGTTTAGAAACACAAGCATTTCCTATTTTTTTCCTGAGAGATAAAACATAGATACCACAATGATCATGAAAAAGACTTTGTTCTAATTATCTTTATATATAATGGCAGTGAAACAAATATTTTTGAAAATATTTTTAACATCTATAAAGTTCACTGAATTAAAATCCTTTCTCTATTACCCAGAAGACATAGTGAAAATTCAACATGTTTAATATTAAGATAATTTGATCATAATCTTATTACTTTCCACTGAATTCTAATATCAAAATTCTGATTTTGTTAAAACAT
This sequence comes from Propithecus coquereli, assembly GCF_000956105.1. Classification (NCBI taxonomy): domain Eukaryota; kingdom Metazoa; phylum Chordata; class Mammalia; order Primates; family Indriidae; genus Propithecus; species Propithecus coquereli. The sequence continues at coordinate 5,488,908 of NW_012146079.1, read as the reverse complement.
TACTTGTGAAGAGGACTATGGGGGTAAGAAGTATTTTAATAACATTATTATTATGAGGAATATCTTATTCACCTATCTTCCACAACCAGTACAATATCTAGCACACAGCATTCCATAATTTGTTAAATTTAATTTCTGCCATTATCTTACCAACCATTCTTTGTCCTCTGATTCATATGTATGTCTCCTAAACATTCTTCCTGGATATTTTCACTATGATTAAAACAAAACGAAAACTCCAGACTTAAATATTTTGAATTCTAGATTGCCCTTATTGTCACGTTTTATTACATTTCCCCCCAATTTCCACAAAATTATTCTTACATTTTAGATTGTTTTTTTCTTCGTAAGTACTGACTCAATGTTGAGATTTAACTGTTAAAATAATTTTATTGCTTATTTATTCACTTACCTCCATTGTTCATTCACCAATTTTTTCATTCATCAAAGAAATATTTATTGAGTGCCTACAATACACTAAGTACTTATGTTAGGTATCGGGGATGAGGTAGTAAGCAAAACAGACATGGTTTCTGCCTCTGGTAAGGAAGATTAATATTAATCAAATAATTATAAACCTATACAATTAAAAATAATGATAAATGCTACAAAATAGTGACCATGGTATATTCTTAATAGTTTTTTTTTTTTTTTGAGACAGAGTCTCACTGTGTTGCCCGGGCTAGAGTGCCGTGGCATCATCTTAGCTCACAGCAACCTCAAACTCCTGGGCTCAAGCGATCCTCCTGCCTCAGCCTCCCAAGTAGCTGGGACTACAGGCATGCACCACCATGCCCGGCTAATTTTTTCTATGTATTTTTAGTTGTCCAATTAATTTCTTTCTAATTTTAGTAGAGACAGGGTCTCGCTCTTGCTCAGGCTGGTTTCGAACTCCTGAGCTCAAACAATCCGTCTGCCTCGGCCTCCCAGAGAGCTAGGATTACAGGCGTGAGCCACCACGCCCGGCCCTTAATCGTTTTTTAACCCTGAACTGTTTACGATTTCTAAAAATTATCACAAAAAGGCAATTTAACCAAACTAAATCCTCAAGCTCACAGAACTTATAATGAATGTATTATCAGAACTAGCTATATAATCTGTGACTAATATTGTTTATTGCAAAAGATATCTACATCCCCAATAGCCATCAGATTCACATACAAGGCCATTATGGTAAAGTCATTTTTTAAAAAGTCCTATTTCACATTTTCTTCACTCCTTTATTATAAAATCAGGGGCAAATGCTACTTTTAAAAATGTCCCTAGCGTGTAATAAAATCACATTTAAACACAGATCAATTTATATCATTATTTACAACAGCAAAGAAATAGAACTATATATGTATTTAATGGAATAACAAGTAGACTTTGAAGATGGTAATTACCAAGATTCTATAATAATCTAGAAAAAGAGCTTAAAATGATATGATATTAATAATGGTAATAATAACTGAGGACTTACTACATGCTAGGCACTGGTCTAGCATTTTACATCCAATATTTCTATTTTCATCCGTTTTGCTGGTGGGCCCCTTCTATCTAGAAACTCAAGTCCTTCAGTTTGTAGACTATTGTTCTGAATTATTTCAATGATGATTTCTTCCCCTCTGTTCTCTCCATTGGAATTCTCTTTTAGAATTCCTATTATTCATCAGATTATTATTCAGACCTCCTAAATTGGTCCTCTAATTTTCTTTTCGTTAGCTCGTCTTTACTATAAATATCTTTTTTTTTTCTTTTGCTCTATTTTCTGGGAAATTTTTTCAGCTTTATCTTCCAATTCTTATACTGATGTTTTCATCTTAGCTATCACATTTTAAATTTCAAAGAACGTTTTTCATTCTCTTTTCCTCCTTTTTATGACATCCTAATTTTATTTCATAGTTCAGTACTTTATCTGTGAGACTATTAATAGTTTTACGTGAGTTTTAAGTTACGCTTTTTGAAGTTGCACATCAGAGCCTTTCCTCAGATGTCTGGCAATTCTTGGTTTTCTATTCACATTTAATTATAAGAAAATGAAAAGATGATTTGAAGCTCTGAACCTTGGGTGAAACCCACTGATAACAAACTTTATAGTAATGTGATTACCTAATTCCTTTACTGAGGAACCCCTGATATCTATTATATATCTTCAGGTCTTTCTTCTTGGGCAGGTCAGATTCTCTAAAAAAGATTCATCTAATCTTCTGTCTTTGTAATAAAGGCCTAGTTACCAGCATTCTGGTAGCCAAGCAGAAATAAATAAATATTTATTTAATCCCCCTATTTTCAATATGAAACGCCTACCATAACCTATGCCTGATGTTGCTCAACCCCGAAAACCTCTGTTTTACAGAGAAGAAAAATCTAATCTTTGTCTAAGGAGGAGAAGGATAAAGTAGCCCAGTGGCATGCAGTAGGGGAGGTGCTCTAGAGTTCCTACTGCTTCTAAGCCAGCTTCAATTTATCTTCAATATTTTAGTCCCACCTGCATCTAAACTTACAGAGGTTCCTAAAGATACCAATTTCTAAGACTTTTGAAAACCCTGTCAAGTAAACTGGACAGGTCCTCAGCTTTCACCATTGCTAACTTAGGATTCAACTTTCTCAGATCTCCTAAGTCATTATCACTCATTTGCCTGCCTTTCAGCTTCCAAAATTTCATTGCTATAGTCTTCTCTCCTGCTCTTCTCATCCTTAAAGGTTTATGACTTTTTACAAAATTCCTTTACTACAGTTTTAGTGGGGTTGCAGAAGGGAATGAAAATATATTTGCATGTTCAATCTATCACCGGACTCTAAAGAGTTTTTTTTGTTTTTTGGTTTTTTTTAAGAGACAGAGTCTCGCTCTGTCGCCTAAACTGGAGTGCAGTGGCCTGATGATAGTTCACTGTAACCTCGAACTTCTGGACTCAAGCAATCCTCCAGCCTCAGCCTACCAAGTAGCTGGGACTACAGGCACATGCCACCACACCCGGCTAATTTTTTTATTTTTTGTAGAGATGGGGGTCTCGCTATGTTGCCCAGGCTGGTCTCAAACTGCTGGCCTCAAGTGATCCTCCCACCTTGGCCTCCCAAAGTGTTGAGATTATAGGCATGAGCCACCATATCCAGCCAGACTCTAAAGTTTATGCTGGACATTGTACAAATACAGTTAAACCCAGACTTCATGTAAGAAAAATTTACCTTGAAAAATTAGAGATTCACATTTTACCTCATTCCTTTAAACAGAAGCACCCTCTTCTCTTTACCTCACACCCATTAAGTACTTATTTACAGATAGCCAATTTCTAAGGGAGGGGATTATAAACCACTACTTATAAGAAATCACTTTTGAATTTTTAATGTCAATTTTTCAAAAAAAGTTTAAATAAAAAACCACTTTATTGGAATATGACTTACATGTTGAAAGCTACACATGTTTAATGTATATTAATTTGATGCATTTGGGGACAGGTATAAACTCCTGAACCATCACCACCACCAAGGTCATAAATATATCTATCACCTACCAATGTTTCCTCTCACTCCTTTTATTATTATTATTATTATTATTTTATGTTTGTACATGTGTGTATGTGTGGTATGAACACTTAACATAGGATCTACCCTTTTAGCAAATTTTAAGTATAAAATACAGTATTGTTAGCTATAGACATTATACTGTATAGCAGATCTCTAGAACTTATTTATCTTGCATAACTGAAAAATTAAAAAGTTTCTGCACAGCCAAGGAAACAATTAACAGAGTGAATAGACAACCTACAGAATGGGAGATAATATTTGCATGCTATACATCTGATAAAGGGCTAATAACCAGAATCTACAAAGAACAAGCAACTCCAAATGAAAAAAAATCAAACAACTCCATTAAAAAGTGGGTAAAAGACATGAACAGACGTTTTTCAAAAGAAGATAAATTAATGACCAATAAGCAAAAGGAAAAATGCTAAACATCCCTAATTATCAGGGAAATGCAAATCAAAACCACAATGAGATATCACCTAACTCCAGTGAGAATGGCTTTTATCAAAGTCCCAAAACAGATGCTGGTGTGGATGTGCAGAAAAAGGAACGCTTACACACTGTTGGTGGGACTGCAAACTAGCACAACCTCTATGGCAAATAGTATGGAGATTCCTCAAAGAACTACAAGTCGAACTACCATTTGATTCAGCAATCCCACTACTGGGTATTTACCCAAAGGAAAAAAAGCCATTTTATCAAAAAGACACTTGCACGTGTCTGCAATGTTTATTTCAGCACAATTCACAATCACAAAGATGTGGAATCAACCCAAGTGCCCATCAATTCATGAGTGAATAAACAAATTATGTGGTATATATATACCATAGTACTACTCAAAATTAATTAATTTAAAAAAGAGAAAAAAATCACTTTTAAAATAAAAAAGGATAAATCAAAGAGAAAACAAGTCTCTAACATAAAAAATACGAGTTTCATGCTCGGTTTCAAGATTAGATCTATTGCTTTTAGGCTTGCATATAACAAGTATAATGGCATTAATTCATTCAACCAATATTGTCAATTGGACAATTGGACAAAGAGGAGTTTCCAAGAATATTAACTAATATGTGAAAAGTCATGGAATAGTCAAAGACAGGCCTTAATTACTAAAAGAGTCAACATTTAATTTATAGCTGGACTAAAAGGTGAGTGTGGTAGAAAAGATAAGCAAAAGAGTTTTGCGGATGATGGAACTGCTCTATATCTTAACTGTGGTAATGGTCATATGACTCCATATCTGTTAAAAACTCATAGGCTATACATCAAAAACAGTGAATTTTACTATATGTAATTTTTTTTATTTTAAAACAAGTTTAAAGGTGAGAGTGGAAAAAATATATATATGGTAAGGAGCTGTTCCCTTCTCCTTCCTGAACAATTCAGCTCTAAGGATCAAATGATAGTAACACAAGAATGTTAATTCCTTGATTTTAATAGTTGCATTGTGATTATGTAGAACAATGTAGAAAATACAAACATACGTATTTGAGGATGATAGAGTTACCAAATAGGCAATTTACTCTCAAATGGTTCAGGACAAAAAAATTGTGCTACTAATTTTTCTGTAAGTTTTAGATTGTTTCAAATTTTTTAAAATTATTTCCCAAATGTGAAGAAAAAGATTACGAACAAGGACCATATAAAAAAATTCTGTATACAATGCTAAGGAGTTTAAATGTCATCCTGAAAGCTATTCAGTAGTCACTGAAGGATATTAAGCAGGATATTGACACGATCAAAGGATCATGTTAAAAGTGTTTTTTTTAAAACTTCCTTCTACTAAACAAAGGTCCTGGATGTGTAGGATTCACAATATTTTCAGGTTAGAGGCACATGTAATAATGAGGTTACAGATTATTTAGCGTTTAATGGAAAAACAAAAACACACTTAGTAAGGTCAGTAAGATTGAGGAATGTAATCCATTTATACACGTTTAGAGAAGTCAACGGGGCCAGATGTACAGAGGTTGAATAAACCAGGATAACCCACGAGCTGCTGCACTTAATTGGGATTATCATAGGCACGCAGGCAAAAGAAACAAATATGATCACACTTAATCACAACCTCAAGCAACCTAATACACAATGGACTCCTGGAAGAAACTGTCAACTTAGCACGCATCATCAGAAATATAAAGGTATGCAGCAAAAAGGCAGAAATAGAAATTACACTAGACTTGCAAATATTATTGTGGTTTTAACCATAAATTCTTAAAAATCTTTGTAAGTAGAGAGTATGGAAAATCTTTATGATACCGTATCAGTATGTCAGCTTCACCACATACCTGAGCTTATATAGTCTGTTTTTAAATGTTTCTTAGTTATGATTTTTGGTTAGGGCAAGGTCTTAGATAGCTAGCAATATATCTCAAAATGGGGCTTTAGCCATTGCAAAAACAAAAGGAAAGCCATTCTTATGGCTGGTATGACCTATACTTACAGTGTGGGTCATTCAAAAACAAAAATCGTTATGGAAAGAACTTCTTAATTCATCAAGATATAGCAAAAGCACCTGAGCAACTGCTAATCTTCAATACTTAAAACTTGAAGTCACTTTCACTGGCAGTTTCATGAGTAACAAGGGATGAGAAAAATCTAACAGAACTAGTAAATCCTCACCTGCATCAACCCTAAAGTTCACCTGGAGTAATGAAAAGATATAACCAAGAAACTACTACCGGTGTTTACAGGTCATTCAGTTATCCCTCAAATTAAACAAACTATACAACTCTGACAATCAATGAAAGTCAACACTCTTTAGCTCAAAGTCAGAAAACAAAACGACAAAGAAACAAGGAACCATCAAAGAAAATACAAAGGAGTGGAGTTAATTCCCCTGTTCATTAAGTTCTTCTAAATTAAAAATACCCAATCATTCACAGGTCAGACTCAAGTAGCAACCCAGGAACATAGTATATTCATTCTTGTTCTCTCATTCTCTCTCCCCACTACCCTCACCCCTCAATATTCATTCCCATTCCTTCCTTTCCCGTTTCTTCCTCCCCCTTCTGTCTCTTTCCAAGTATGTATCTTGTCCTTACTTACCCTCAGTTCTTCAGTAGGTCCCTAATCTTATCATGTTCTTTTTGAAAAAGGGAATTATGTCTATAATATTTTCACTGTTTAACAATCAACATATTATAGCTTCATCTACACTAAAGTATTTCAAACTCTTTTGATCTCAATCTACAGTAGGAAATACGAGAATAATATAAGAAAAGAATTTTTATATAACAATATTTTTTTCTACATATGATGTACTTGATATGTTCCATTTTAGTCTACTGAATTTTGTAAATGCTGGTTAGGCCTAGTAAATTGATTTTAAAACCTTTCACAACCAGCAGGATGAAAAACAATGAGCTACATGCACAACAAACTGGCAATAAATTTAACAAGAGAGAAAAAGTTTGGGGGAAAAAATTTTGACGGCCACAGAAGAGTACTACAATAAGATATTAATATGAGCTAAGTTAATTCTTTTACCCTAAAATAGCCTGGGTTTACTGTGTAATTGTATTCAAGTCCTAAGAAGTATGGGACCTTTCATAAAATTTACAACATATTATTTGTTTTTATACTGCTATGCTAAGGCATGCCCTACATTTCCACATGAAATAAATATATTTCTAGAATTCTTAAAGTGTTAACCCTGACATGCTCTTTTCACTCACAAAGCAATATTTAAAAAAAAAAAAAGTTTATGTTCCTAAAAACATTAACTAATGAATATCAAGTTGTTGCAGTAACCAATACCATCTGGCAACTACCTCTGATTTCCTGAGAGAGACAGAGAGAAAGCAATAGAAGAAAGAGAAATGTTATAATAATAGCCACCACTTACTGAACTTGCGTCTACCATGTGCCAGCACTGTGCTGGATAAAATAATTATACTTATTCACTAACATTCTTCGACTAGAATAGCATATCAGGTGGCCAGTAAAAAGGAAACAAGTGCCTAACTAATATTTCTGAAGACATTTATAATGATCCTAATCGAGCACTTAAATAAAAATAAATTTAATCATCAGTATAAAATAACCATTTTGATAATTTGGTATCATTAGTGATTTCCACTCAGGAAAAGCTAACAATGAGGAACAGCAGATACGAACAAGGAAAGTATCCTAGAAAAGATTCAGATCCTTCTAATCAAGCCATCATCACCCCCACTTAATTAACCCACACATAGAAAAAAAAAACTGTGAATAGCTTTAAAATTACTCTGAAAAAAAGCTTAAATGATAGTACCTGCTGATGTGCTCTTGTAATAAGTTTATTAATCAGACTATTTTCTGTGTATATACATAAAATTTGAATAAGCTATAAAATTACTGTTATTTAATGATAATTTGTATGAAATATTACGAAGTTCAAGATTCAGAAAGCATCAAAAAACATTTATCAGTCGGGCACAGTGGCTCACGCCTGTAATCCTAGCACTCTGGGAGGCCAAGGCAGGTGGATCCCTCAAGGTCAGGAGTTCGAGACCAACCTGAGCAAGAGCGAGACCCCGTCTCTATTAAAAATAGAAAAAAATTAGCCAGACAACTAAAAATACATAGAAAAAATTAGCCGGGCATGGTGGCACATGCCTGTAGTCTCAGCTACTCAGCAGGATGAGGCAAAAGGATTGCCTGAGCCCAGGAGTTTGAGGCTGCTGTGAGCTAGGCTGCCGCCACAGCACTCTAGCCCGGGCAACAGAGCCAGACTCTGTCTCAAAAAAAAAAAAAAAAAAAAGAAAAAATTTATCCACATACAGCCTTGCACATTTCTTTTGTATTGAATTATATTATCTTTACGTTTATTTTTTTAAGTAAATTGGTAAAAAATTCCCTAAAATTCCAATTTCCCATTTCAAAGTAGGGAGTAGCCAATTCAATGAATAATGTAGTCATTTAGTCATTACTAGCAAATTAGTTTCTAATGTAAAAGTTATTTTTACTTCTATAACTCCACTGTAACTTTTTCTAGAGTTATACTAGTGACATCCGAACTATTATTTTATAAACAAACATACAAACCATAATCATTTCAACAACTTAAAAAACAAAGGAGACAAAAAACACAGTCTTTCAAATCTTATTAGCTACAACTGGAAAATAACACATATTATTAAATTTAAAAGTGATCTATGGTCTTAAGGCACTTTTATCCCCTTGCTCTAGTGCTCATTGGCCTAATCCCCTCTTCCTCTCTTCTGCTCTACTTATTTCCTCCCTGAACCCATCAGCACCAAAAGCAAGGAATGCTGTCAAAGAAAAACAACACATCTGACTTTAAATTGTCAGTTTTCTTACTGTTATGATACTGTTATGAACAAAACATTAACTGTACCAATATAAAAGTGAAACGGCCCATAACCAGGAATAAAATGAAACTGATGGAAATGAAGCAATACAGCCAGTTAGAATCTTGGCTGACTCCACTGTAAAAGTAACTATTATCAGCATAAAAATAAGGAGCATCTAGCTGAAACTTTCATTAATATAAAAAAAATTCTCAACACAAATATATAATACAGAGTATTTAACTATATTGATCTCCCATTGCAAACATTAGGTCTTTTGAAGATTTAAAGACCCAATATTTTTTGAATTACTAAAAATCAAACTAAAAGCTATATCACTTAGGGCAAATCTAAATTATCAAATTTAACCCCAACAACAGTCCCTATAAATTTCCATGAAAGACCCAAAAAATAATGTTTGAAACATTAAACTGAAGTCAATCTGGAAACATCCTTCGTCTAAAATGTTTTTTGTGTAATATTAGGTAATGAGAATAAAATAGAACATTTCCTCAAAACATAGTAATCAATTCACACGTGAAGAACAGCTGGTATATTTCAATACCTAAATAAAAAGAAGAGACTGGCATTCTTAACCTAAATTCTCAAATATCTTAAGGATAGTAAATAACACTACTCATGACATACTTCTTGACGGCTTTTCCATTCTTAACTTTCTTTTCTTACTCTTTACCAAACTTCTGTGGTTCATAACCCCCACTTTCAAGAACTCATATTCGGACTTAAAAATGCCTAACACTTAACAGACACTGTCTAGCCCTAAAGTATACAAAATAATTCCTTAAAATTCTATTATTTTGTTTTCTATTACTGAAAAACAATAGTTTACTTAAGAAATTGTATATTTTTGTTATGCCATATATCAGACTTCTAAAAAGACAAAATGTGAAGGGTACTGCTAAAATCTAATTTACCTTAAATTATGAAAAGGCCCTGATTTCAAATTATTTAAAATATATTAATAAAAATAATATATATTCAGCCAAACACTTACTTGATTTTTGGCTTATTTGGCTTATAAAAAATATATAAACAAGGTGTTTCTGTACATACAGAAGAAAACATATTTAATGGAAAATATAAATTATTCTGATAATACAGCAAAATATCTCACAGCATAAAACTATTATGTAAACTTTAATAACCAAAAGGCAATGGAGTATATCATCTTCTTTTATCATAAATCACTTATAAAATTATATTTACTACTGGTACAAACAGTTCTCCCTTAATTTTACAGATAACAAAGGATATTAAATGACAATCATAATCACAGACTAGAGTGTCACTATAGAACCATAATTTAAGAATTCAAATTCCAATTCTGTAAGTATCAAATCTTTTAATTCTTAAAAAAAAGCTACAAAATTTCTAAAGTTATGAAACATGAGATGTAAAACTACATATGCTTTATAAAATATTTTACTCCACACATGAAAGATGTGTACTTAAAAAACCAGTACCAAAGTCAAAATTGTCTCACTCTTAAGAGAGAAATCAATTAAAAGACGGTTTAGATTTCTTACATTCCCATTATGAGTCTGGCAGCTTGTTTTTTAAAATCATCCTATTCACATTTACATATTTTTTTAAAACCTCATGACATCATGTTGCTAGAAATCTTCTGATATTGGCAAATTGAATAATTAAAGTTAGTATGTACAGGCATTCTTGAAGCAGTGGTTTACCTGAGAAACTAATTTTTAACAAATTTCAAATCCAAAACAATGAAATAATCAGCACTTGACTTTTACTTCAAGAAAATAAAGCTTTACTTGAGAACAAAGATATTTCGGTATACACATTTTCCAAAAAACTAAAATTATTTGTATTCCAAAGGTACAAAATACTATTTGGCCAAAATCCTTCAAAAGCCAATGTACCACTATAGCTCTGGGTGATGTGTATTTCTCCCAACAGCGAACTTCTGGACATTAGAGTGCGTCCTGTATATAACATCAGAAGCTGAAGAACTTAAGCCAAGTCTTCAAGCTTGAAGGTCACATGGAGCATTTGCTCACATCAGTGATCTATTTCACTAAAGTAAGTCTTCTAAATTTCATCTATAAGAATGGAGCCAAAAATCCAACCAGTTTAGATTTAAATTAAATTTAGAGGAAAATCTAACTCTGAGTTGGGAGCTGCCATCAACTACTATCACAAAATTTTTAAACTATGTCATTTTCTCTTACAAACATAACAATTTTTGGAAAGCCAATGATGAGTAGTTCCCTTTGCTTATTCTATACAGAGATGAACTAAAACCCACTGATCATCACCTTCAGGCTCCTGTTGATCTAAGATAAACACAGATATTTTAATATCTCCTCCCATTTTGGGAATGAGTTCCATAATCTGGAAAGGAATGTTTCCACCAATAAACACCTTTCAATTTAACAGCTATTATACTTCCATGCATTAGGCAACTGTGAGCAATAACCCATATTTGCCCATCGCAGAACGTATTTAAAATCTCTTACTGTTGACCTAAAAACATATGTCCTTCATCATAAATTCCACATTAGCTAGGCCTTAAGTCAAGGCAACAATTAAGTAGCATGGTTTCACTCCTGGGAAAATATTTACTAAAAACTAGGAAAAACACCTTGAATAATTGGCGTCTATTCTTGTACTGTGAATATGTATTTTTTCTTTCATTACAGAGTAAAGTTTACTCATGATAACTCTCTATAACAACTAAATCATAATGTCCATCTAAAGATTGAGTTTTTTAAAAAATACAAACTTACCCCATTCTAGGTATTCAAGAATGTTCTTCTCTCTTCTCAATGGAGAATTATTGCATTCATCATAAAGGCAGATAAGTATATCCAGTAACGTCTCCACACTGAAGCACTGCCCATTGGTCTGAGCGGGCCCATCCAAAATAAACTGCTCCAACTGCCTCAAACGCACTTCTCCAGACATGTTTGCTTCAATTTCTGCTGGCTTTCCTTTAAATTATTATTACGATTTTTACTTTTATTGTTTGAATCTAAATTTTAAAAGGTGTGGTTTTAAAAATAAACCACTTGTTATTCAAACAACTGTCATGAAATGCCGGTGCTGAATTAAACATCCAACACACCAGTAACCTCACTTAACTGAAGCGTCTTCAACTTCACCCATATACACATATTTTGAGGGTAAATTACCATAAAATATATATTTAATACATTTAAAAAAAATACAATTAAATCGTATATTTAAATAAAATAATAATTAGAAGTACAATGAACTAAAGAATCAACACTTCTTTAAAAAAAAAAACAAAACTCTTCTTCTTCATTCAAAATTCCACTCGTGCAACATAATCCTGAAACGAATCCGGTTGCATCATTAATGAATAAAGTCCGATTTGCATCAGCAATTCACTTCCCGGGAAGAAGAAAAATAGAAAAGGGAGGAAAAAAACAGAATGTATAGAAGGGGGAGGGAAAACCAAAAATTTTGCTGCAAATCCTCCCAACCACCACTTGGATAATATATCAGCGGCAATTTCTCCACCGGGAAAGGGACGGGGCGAGGTCGCTGAAGCAGCCCCTCGGCTCGGAGCACGCCAAGTCTTGCCCGGAGGAGGCTTTTCCTTTCTCCTCCCGAGGTCCTTCTTTTTAAGGCTCTTCAGTTAGTCCTATTTTCAACGCATTCCGGAGAAAACTCATCATTTTTCTCCCGGCTTCTCCCAGGGGCCTGTCCCGCGGCGCGGCCGGGGGTGGGAAGGCGAGCTGCGGGCGGCACTCGCACCCGGGCTCCGCGGCAGCGGCTACTTGGCCGCCCGAGCCCGCTCCATGTCGGTGGTCGCTCGAGGGCCGGGCCCGGCCGCGCCGCGCCGCGCCGGGCGGAAAGCCCGGTCTCCCCCACACCCGCACCGCGACCGCCGCGCCGGAGGCTCCCGATGCCCCAGGAAGGGGGGGGGGTGCTCTTCCGAATTCAAAGGACACGGGCGGCTCCAGCAACTACTTCTCCCCCTTCTTCACACCCCTGGGTTAAGGGCATCTTTCCTCAGCGAGGAGGGAGGCGACCGAGGCGCAGGAGGAGGGCTCGGCGCCTATGGTGAGGAGACCAGAGGCTGCCGCAGCCCGGCTCCCAACCACTCCCTTCCTCTCCCTCCCTGCCCTCCCCCGCCTTCCCTCTCCTCTCGCGCTGGCGCCCTGGGCTCCGCGAGGCTCCTCCAGTCCCCGCCGCACGCAGGCGGAGGCTTGCCGAAGCGTCCAGATCCAATATGGCGGCCCCCGCCCCCTCCCACTTGCGCGCACACGCCCTCTACCCTCCGCGCCCCCCCGCCGGAGCCAGGCGGCCGAGCCGGGCGGCGACCTGCGGCCGCTCCCAGCCTAGGCCCTCTAGGGACGCGGGCGTGGGGTGCGGGCTGCTGCACCAGCTTGAGGGGACGGGTGGGGGCCGCCTCGGCCTGCGGTGCTGCGACTGCGGCAACGTGGAATGCAGGGATACGGGAGGACCAGGGAGGCCGAGGCGGCGGTGGCGGAGGATATGGAGGCGGGATGACCGGGCCGAGCCGGGGAGCCGCTGCAGGACTGGGGCGCGGGCTGGGAACTGCGCCACCGCCTCGGCACCGTCCCGGGTTTCCCGAGGTTCGTACAGATCGCAAAGTGGGGCTTCTTCCTCGTCCTCGGAGACACCACCCGTCTGGCACGTTTGTTACGGGGGCCCGGAAGTAGACGGCTTTAGGCTTCCAACAGATCTGGAAAAGATAGTGTCTTTCCGCCCTTTACCTGCTCACCACGCGCCCCCCCCAATTCGGTTCTCTCACACTCCAGAGTAGTAATTTCTTGTATGTCTAATTACAGCACTGCTTGTGTTATTTCCCAGGACAAAAGCAATGACAGACTTGTATGCGCTATCACCTAAGTCGTGTGTGCGCGCAAAGGATAGAATTCCCATCTCTATTCCCAAAAGTTTTGCTATGTGGAGCCTTGTGTTTTCTCCTCCGGAACTATTCTAGCTACTGCCTGTTTTTCCCAAGCCATGGTTACCACCTACAGGGGATTCAGCCTATGAAGGGAGTCAAGACAGGTCACCATTGTCATCAAACCTGCACTCCCCCCTTTGCACACACACAGACTTGTAACCCAGTGACACAATGCAGGAATCTGGGCAGCAAAGGCAAGTTACTGAATAGCTAAGCACCTGATGCCTGTAGGACCCTTCCAGATTTTTGTGAGTCTCGGTTTTAAGAGAGCTCTGTTTACAAAATTCTTATGGAAGATCTTACATTTAAATTAATACCACAAAACTGGGTCATTGCATTTCTGTATTTCCTTTCAAAACTGCCGTCTCCTTTAATCTTTCTCCAAAATACAACGATTTTATATTCTTTGGCCTCACCTGTGGGGCAGTTGTTTTCTATGTTAATGCTCACGATTGCATCTTTTTACATCTCAATAATATGGAAGCTGAGGAAGAACTAGAAATGAAGGTCTAGACATAAAGTCTAAAAATGAAGGCTAACAGAAGTTGACTCTAGTTGTTGCGGTTCACAAAATGTTGTGAATCTTTTGTGAAATCTACACTTGCCAAGTCTACACTTGCCTGTAACACAGTAAGAACAGCAATTTTTTCAACGTGCTCTTGACAAGAGTGATAAATAGGTTCAGCCAAAGGGTCAGTCATTTCCAGCCATGACATCTTTATGTGTGTGTGTGTGCGCGCGCGTGCGTGCGTTGTCTAATTATAAAAGTAACAGAAAAGCAAAAAGAAAAATTTAATCCTAACACAGATAATAGTCAATATTTTGGTGTTTATTATTCAAGTCTTTTTCCTGTGCATTTCAACAAAAATGATACATAGTGAAACACAGTTTTATAGTGCCCTGTTTGTAATTAGCAATATATTATGAACCATGTTTTCAGGTTAACAAATGTTCTTCAACCATATGGTTTTTAACAGTGAAGCCAGCACTGTTTGGCTTAACAATTTCATTGACCATGAGATGAAGTAGCAAGAAGGAAGCAATTCCTTCTGCTTTTTCAACTGTGGTACACCAAAGAACTGGCTCCAAATACCTGCTTACCCAACTTACTCGTATAAGTAACTATAAAGAAGTTTAAAAGAGAGAAACTAAAACATGTTAGGTTTCAATAAATGCTAATTAACAATGGAAGTACATGAGAAGTAGATATGTTTTTAACAAAAGAGTCAAGCTGCCAGCTCTCTACCTATTCTGTTAGCACTTGGGTACCACCCACAGTCCAGGGTATTGGTGGTTGCTAAATAACCCTTTCACATTATTTAGAGAGTAGAGGGGAAAATTTATTTTTATTTAAAAAAAAAAAAGGCACAAAGAGAAGGAAGAAGGTTGAACCCAATCAATTTTGCTTGAATAATTCAAGCTCAGAGACTTAATAATTAACTAGACACTAAACACATTGTGCGGGTGTTATTTTAAATATTCCGGTTGAAGTGTGAACATGCTTGTTAATGAAACCAGTCTTAATCCAAAGAAAGGCACAGCCCAGCAGCTGTACAGTGCTTGAAGTGTTCCTGCAAAACAAGAGTGCCACAGGCTGCCTGGCAGGGCATTCTTTGGGGAAAGAGCCTAGAGGAGGTCTTCTTTGTGAAATTCTGCTTGGGGGCCTGGAGATTAGATGTATACCACTGCAAACACCCAATTTGTTTGAAATAATTAGAGAAATTTTTATGAAGATGCTGGGAATTAATCTGACATTTCAGAAAAGAAAGAGGACAGGAGAAGATGAGTTGGGAAGGTTTCTGGAAAGAATAAGGCAGGACAGAAGTCAGTAAGCCTTGTCCCCAATACCAGCTCTCTTCAATTCATCTTCCAATTCAGACCTAAGAACAGGAGAATTGATCCACCAATTAATATTTATAATAATCAACCCCACTCTTAGCTTGGTATATCTTACTGCAGAATAACTATAGGTTCAGTGTTGGAGATCGGGACCCAAAACAAGGTGAGTGCAACAACAGGGCTGAATATATAGTAACATTGAGGATATTTTACCATATCCCATTTTAGACGAGCTAGCACATCCTGGCCCTGCAAATGAATGACTTGCCTTAGTAACCTCAGAGGTAAAAACGCCAGCAAATGCCAGTCTTC
Source organism: Propithecus coquereli (assembly GCF_000956105.1). Lineage (NCBI taxonomy): Eukaryota > Metazoa > Chordata > Mammalia > Primates > Indriidae > Propithecus > Propithecus coquereli. The sequence goes on along the minus strand of NW_012146079.1, from coordinate 5,473,008 downwards.
ACTTTATGTCAGGCTCCTGACATATGTAATACTGACTGCAAAAGGCTTATGTTATGAAAAAGAAAGACTTTCTAATTAATAATTGCTTCCTTTACATAACACTTATATCCTGTAAACACTGTCTTGGGTAATTTGAGCACATACTTTATTCAATCGTCGTAACCATATGAAGTAGGAAAATTATCATTTCCACATCATAGGTGATGAAGGAAGCTCAGGCTTCTAAACTTAGATAATTTGTGAAAGATCATATAGCTAGTAAGTGACACAGGAGCTAGGAGTCAACACCAGGCCTATCTCATGCCAATGCTCGTGGCTTTAGCCACTAAGCAAGCGAAGTCTGAAAGATCTGCAGATTCTGTAAACCTAACTCTTTCTTGCTGTTGTAACAACGGTGAAGTGGAATATAGTTGTTAATTAGAAACTGGCATCAGGACAAAAGATGGAAAAACACACATAATATGTCAGGGTTCCATCAGAAAAGCAGCAATCACCTATATATTTAAACCAGAGAAACTTTCATCCTGGCACTTGGTTTCATGGGTGATAGAAGAGCTGAGGACACACACAGTGAAGTTAGGTTACCCCGTTGGGCAGCAGCAAAAAGCTGCTCCCACCCTTAGGCTGGTGGAAGCTAAAACCCAGGCTGGTGGGAGCTGGAGCCACAGAATAGATGCAGGGGCTCCTGGGGAGGCTGCCCTAGGTGGAGAGAGGGGAGGAGAATCCTCTTGACCCAACTCTCCTGCCATTTGCAGCTAACATAGACCCTTTGAAAAGGAGTCTGCATGAGTTGTGCCCAAAGATACAGAGCAGAGCAGGCAATGAGTAAGGAATGCATGTCAGGGCAAACAGGAAAGGATTTATATACATAGAATCAACACAGTTTCAGTTTTAACCAAACTAGTAAAAAAAAAAAAAAAATCAATAAAACAGATGTTTTGTCTCAGAACAACAATTAAGTGGATTTTGAAATGGCACAGTTTTAACATAGGCGTTTTTACCTCTTCCTTTTCATGTGTATCTTGCCCCTTTGTGTTTGTTTGGCTTGGGGTTTTTTGTCCCTCAAGAAGTTAAAATCAAACCAACCAAGCTTCCTTATTAGGGCAGGTTTACTTAAGTTCACAAACTAATGTTTCCCCCTTGCTTGTCAATGGGTCTTGCCCAACTCGCCCTCTCATTACATCTGTCACTTAAATCTCTCACGAAAGCTCTGCACAAACGAGCTCTACTGTAAATGGAACTTTCAAAAATATGTTTAGAGTCAAATATTATAATATAGATATTGTCAGCTATTAGAGCTATTTAGTAAATTTGAACATTAGGAGGTTAAGTGGCATTCTTTCATAAATTTCATCAGCAGGAAACATTTGGCAAAAGTCTCTGCAGCAGTATGTGGTGACAAAACCAAGCCAGTGAATCCAAAGTGTTCCTCTCAGACCTGAGGGAGGAGTGGAAGTGACATAGCCAGGACCTAGGGGCTGGCAGCCAAAGAAATAAGAGCTGAAGAATCCAGTTGCCACACTCTGGAAATTGCTCTGGCCAAGATTTCCAGTGACTTCCACATCACCAAAGCTAATAGGCAATGCTCAGTCCACATCTCATTGACCTTTTAACAGCATTTGACAGTGGCTGATCAACCCTTTCAACTGAAACACTTTTCTTCACTTGGCTTCAGCACACTCCTGCTTTTCTCCGACCTCACTGGTCACTCCTTCTCAGTTTCTTGAGTGCTGGCTCCTCCTCATCTTGCTGATCGTCAAACACTGGAGTGGCCCAGGACTCAGTCTCTGAACCTTTTCTCTTTTCTAGCTACACCCATTCCCTAGGTGATCTCAATTAGCCTTAAGGCTTTCAATACTGTATATGACAGTTTGAAAACCATGTCGCACATTCTTCAGCACTCCCATTGAGAAGTCAGATCTGTATCCTCTCACCTTGAATCTAGGCCAGTCTTGGTGACTCACTTGTAACAAATAGAATTCAGAAGGAGTGATTGTTTAACTTCCCAGGCTGGGCCATAAGAGGCCATACAGCCTCAGCTTGTCCACTAGAACACTGTTACTAGAGCCCTACACTGCCTTGTAAAATGTTCAACTGTCCTAAGGCTGTCATGCTAGTAGGGAGCCCAAGCTACATGTAATCACTCATTCAGCAGCTCCAGGCAGCATCAGCTGCCAGACATGTGATTGGAGATGCCTCCAGATGATTCCAGCCCCTAGCTGTCAAGTTACCCTAGCCAGGACTCCCAAGACTTCCCATCTTGTGAAGCAGAGATAAGCTCTCATCACTTTTCCAAATTTCTGATACACAGCATCCATGAACCTAATGATTGTGTTAAGCTGCTAAATTTTGAGGTATTAAGTTATTAAGTATGAAATGTCTGATTTCCTTAAATACTAAGCTTGACAGTTGATATCTCTGACAATTCACTTTGACACTTCTCGTTTTATCTATTTATTTATCTATTTTGGTGACAGTATTAATACATCCTGAGTCTTGCAAACACACATTTTGGCTTGTGATTATCTTTCAAATTGTTTTTTTTTTTTTTTTTTGAGACAGAGTCTCACTGTGTTGCCCAGGCTAGAGTGCCGTGGCGTCATCCTAGCTCACAGCAACCTCAGACTCCTGGGCTCAAGCGATCCTCCTGCCTCAGCCTCCCGAGTAGCTGGGACTACAGGCACACGCCACCATGCCTGGCTAATTTTTTCTATATATTTTTAGCTGTCCAATTAATTTCTTTCTATTTTTAGTAGAGACGGGGGTCTCGCTCTTGCTCAGGCTGGTCTCGAACTCCTAAGCTCAAACAATCCGCCCACCTCGGCCTCCCAGAGTGCTAGGATTACAGGCGTGAGCCACCTCGCCCGGCCCTCAAATTGTTTTTAAAGGCAATTTTTGTGAAACCGTGGATAAGTCAAAAATTCATGTTATTTTCTAATATGAGTTCGATCATGGAATAAATGCAGCACAGACAGCTTGAAATATCAACAAAGTGTTTGGAAAGGATGTGGCTAATGAACGCATAGTATTAATCTTGAAAATGAGCCACGTGGGCGACTTGAGACCAAGGTGGATAATGATAAGCTGAAAGCCTTAGTGGAAGTGAATCTCAACCTACGTGTGAATTAACAGCAAGGTTTGACGTTACTATTCCAACAATATTGGACCATTTGAAACAAATGGGCAAGGTAAAGAAGTTGGATAGATGGGTTCCACATGAATTAAACGAGCATCAGCAGAGAAATGTTAACAGTCTCGAAGCTTGCCTTTCTTTGCTGTCACAACATAAAGACGAACCATTTCTGCACTGTATCGTTGTGTGATGAAAAATGAATTCTTTTTGACAATCGCAAGCATTTGGCACAATGGCTGGATAAAGTTAAAGTGTCAGGTCTACAGCCATACCACCCTGAACGCGCCCGATCTTGTCATCTCGGAAGCTAAGCAGAGTCTGGCCTGGTTAGTACTTGGATAGGAAGCCAAAGTGCCGAAACACAGGCCAAAACCGAATATTCATCAACAGAAGCTAATGGTGACTCTTTGGTGGTCCAGCGCTGGTATTATCCGCTACAGCTTCACGAAACCTGGTCAATCGATAACAGCAGATGTCTACTGCAGCCACTTGGACAAAATGATCAGAATGCTTGTGACTACGCAGCAGAGATTGGTCAATAACGACAGCCCAATCCTCTTGTAAGACAACACTCACCCACACTCACTGTTCAAACGACAGAGGCTGGACTTGGAAACTCTGTCGTCCACCGTATTCACCAGACCTTGCACCAACTGACTACCACTACTTCCAGGCTTTGGACCACTTCTTACAAGGAAAAATATTCAATTCTCAACAAGCTGTGGAAAATGCCTTTCACAATTTCATCACCGCTCACTCTCTAGGCTTCTTTGCTGCTGGCATAAACAAGCTACCATTAAGATGGCAAAACTGTGTTGACAGTTTAGGCGCGTACTTTGACTAATTGTACTGCTTCTTGTTTGAGATATAATAAACTACACTTTTGATTCAAAATTGGACATTTTATATTTAATAACATAATAATTTGTTATGCAGCATAGTAACCAGAATAATATATAAATGCTGATAATGCCCAATTTATATTTTGATCTAGGCCTTTGTCCTGATCTTTCTGCCCATTTGACATTTTGTTTAAAGGCAATATGGTTAAAACAGAAGTCTTTAACTTGCCCCCTCCAAAAACAAAGAAAAAAACCCTTCTCCAGAGTTCTTATTTATTCGGCTCCTTGGCATTAACCCAAACCTTATTTTTCTCTCACCCTCCACAATCAATCTATTAGCAGATTTGTCTACTCTATCTTGAAAGCAGGTGTAAAATTCAAAATATTGAATAACCAGAATGGCATGGGCTCCAACCAATCACAACAGTTGCTGGTCTGAATATCAAAACACATGTGAGGCCGGGCGCGGTGGCTCACGCCTGTAATCCTAGCTCTCTGGGAGGCCGAGGTGGGCGGATTGTTTGAGCTCAGGAGTTCGAGACCAGCCTGAGCAAGAGCGAGACCCCCGTCTCTACTAAAAATAGAAAGAAATTAATTGGACAGCTAAAAATATATAGAAAAAATTAGCCAGGCATGGTGGCGTGTGCCTGTAGTCCCAGCTACTCGGGAGGCTGAGGCAGGAGGATCGCTTGAGCCCAGGAGTTTGAGGTTGCTGTGAGCTGGGCTGACGCCACGGCACTCTAGCCCGGGCAACAGAGTGAGACTCTGTCTCAAAAAAAAAAAAAACACATGTGACCACTTCTTACCACCTCACTGCTGCCGTCACACTCCAGCCCAGAACCCTCCAATTGCTTTCCATTGTACTTGGTATAAAAACTCAAATCCTGCCAGAGCCTACAAAGCCCTCATGCTCTGGTCCCTGATTACCTCTCTGATTTCATATTCTACCACTCTCCATTTTCCAATTCATTGTGCTCCAAACACACGATCCCCCAGCAGTTTCTCAAATACTATGCACTCAGGGTCTTTGCAATTGACCATTCCCTCTGCCTGGAATATTCTTCTATCATATGTCCACGTGGCTCCCCTCAAGTCTCTGCTCAAGCATTATTTCATCATAGAGGTCTTTCTGGACATGCTATGACAAATGGCAGCCCTCTATCCTGCCATTCTCCATCCCCTTTTCCTGCTTTTTCATAGCATGTATCTATATGGAATTATGTAGTTTTTTGTTTATTGCCTGGATTTCTCCACTAAAATGTAAGCTCCCTGAAGGTAGAAATGCATCATTCACCCATTACCTAGTGCCACCAACCATGCCCTGCCTTCTCCTGGGCTTTGGCTGTAGCATGTCAACGTCCTCAGAGAACCAGGAGCAGGCACTGTCTCCCTAATTCAAGGAGACAGGTCCCCTGTTGAGCTGCCTACTAAGGTTTTTCTTACTGGAGGAGATAATAATGCTACCCACCTCTCCAGGAGCTTGTGGGTGACTGGCAGGTGGTCTCTAGAATCCTCTCATTCTAACATTACAACCCTGCAAATTCCCAAAGCATAAAGGAACAAAGACGTTTTTCTCCAAGAAATACAGAGGATTTGTCTGAAAAATTTATTAGTGAAAGACAAACTTTAGGTAGGTTATTAAGGCTGGGGAAACAAGATGTGATGGCAATGTCAAATGTTGCACGATAGCCATCAAGCAACAATAACAACAGCGGACATTTATTGGGCACCTTCTAGGCCAAGCATCAAACTAAGGTTTTTATATTCATCAAATCCTCTTTAAAATCCTATAGGGTAGAAGCTATCATTATTTCCATAAAGAAAAACTGTGGACTGGAGAGTTTAAATAACTTTCCCAAGGTTATAAAGCTGATAGGTAGTATCAGGATTCCAGCCCAGAAGGGATTCGTTCTAAAGCTTATATGCCGAAATGCTTTCCTAGCTCACCTCATAGCAAGGTAAGAGAAACTAATACCAGTTACCTGATTAATAATTAGACTCTGACCAGGCACAGTGCCTCACACTTGTAATCCCAGAGACTGGGATGGGAGGATTGCTTGAGCCCAGGAGTTGAGACCAGGCTGGACGACATAGTGAGACCCTCTCTCTTAAAAAATTTTTAAAAATTAGCTGGGTGTAGTGGCACGTACCTATAGGGAGGCTGAGGCAGCAGAATGGCTTGAGCCCAGGAGTCCAAGGCTGTAGTGAGCTATAATGCTGCACTGCTCTCGGTGATAGAGTGAGGCCCCTTTTCTAAAAAAATTTTTTTCAAAAATAATAATAATTAGATTATGTCCTATTGTCTAACCAAAAGAAATCAACTAAAATAACCTAACTATAACCTTGAGGCATAGAAGACATTCTTTTGCAGAGGTTTTGTCAATTGTTTTCCTTATTAGAGAAGAGCAAACAAGAGAGAACAGTTTTATTAAAACAGGATTTTTTTCATGGAGACAAAAAGAGAAACTCTTCATCACTGGGATGGTAAATCCCAAATTCAGACACAAAGAGATTTTGGAATTGAAATCTCTGAAGATTATTAAATCTCTGAAGATCTTAAAAATGATCATTTCAATTTGATTCCAACAGCCATCTCTCTTGAATGGTTTGGAACCCACCTGCCAGAAGGTAAAGGGACCAGAACAGATGTGCTCTCCAGGCCCCATTCAGCAGTGAGATTCAGTGCTTCCATGTCAGTACCGGGCACTAATTAAACACACAGTCATATGGTGGAGCCAGCGATTACATTTTAGAACAGACTGTGACCTCTCTCTGACCCAGAGGACAGCAGCATCAGCATTTACAAGCCAAATGAAATAAAGCACTGTCAGCAATGTTCCTTACAATAAGAAATATAACAATAATAATAATCAAAAGTACCAAGACACAAACCCACAAATAGGATGGTATATGGAGCACTCCAGGCTTTCGTGAGAATAAGGGAAGTGAAAATTCAAGAAAATTCAATATGAGGTCTTAACAGGGGCTTTCCTCAAATAAAAAAAGGCCCCCAATATTATAAGACACAAGGAAAAATCCATGCAGAGGACAAGAAACAATATAAAAGATGTCATAAGTATTAAAACATGGGACCTTATTCCAACCACTTCTTCAGATACTAGCATGACATAGGTCAGGATAAAAAGCTAGAGAACAGGCCTGGTGGTGCGGTGGCTCGTGTCTGAAATCCTAGCACTTTGGGAGGCTGAGGCAGGAGGATCGCTTGAGCCCAGGAGTTTGAGGTTTCAGTGAGCTATGATGACACCACTGTACTCTAACGCCGGTGACAGAGCGAGACCCTGTCTCAAAAAAGAAACTAGAGGACAATATCAAGGAATGATGTTAGAAGAGAAAAATATTTTTCTTTACTGTAACATTAGGTTTTCCTGTTCTCTGAAATTTTATTTCTCATAATGATAACATGTTATCCTATATAACAACTGATCATTAGTGGATTATTTTCTCTGAACCATCCATACACTTTTGCTCATCCTGCCCTGTGACAGGGCAGGATTGATTTAACGACTAGCCTCAGTGTATGGTACCATGTATGACTGCAGAGCAAATACTTTCTCTACATAAAAATAAATTGTCAGCCAGACACGGTGGCTCCCATCTGTAGCCCCAACTGCCTGGGAGGCTGTGGTGGGAGGATTGCTTGGGGCCAGGAGTTTGAGACCCGCCTGGGCAACAAGCAAAATCCTGTCTCTACAAAAAAAAAAAAAAATTTATCAGGCATGGTGGTGCACACTTGTAGTCCCAGCTGCTCACTCTTGGCTAAGGTGGGAGGACTGTTTTCGGCCAGCCTGAGCAACAAAATGAGACCCTAAATCTAAATAATACTTGCACTCTGGGAGGCTGAGGTGGGAAGATTGCTTGAGCTCAGGAGCTCAGAAGTTATCCCCTGTCTCAAAAAAAAATAGAAAAAATTAGTCAGGCCTGGTGGTGTCTGCCTGTAGTCTCAGCTACAAAGGAGCTGAGGCAGAAAGATTCCCTAAGCCCAGGCGTCTGAGGTTGCACTGGGCTATGATCAGGACACTCTGCTGTCATGGTCACTTTTGTGAGCAGTGGAGGACACTGGCTTCCTAACAGAGAGGATTAACATCACTAGCTCCATTTTGTGTCTGACCCTCTGCCCTAATGTGCTTTATATTAAGTGTTTCTGTTCAGCTCTGCGCATAGGCCAGAAGAAAGATGATACCTATCCCTTTCCCAGAACTAACTCCCAGGAAAATAAGAAAAGTACACACACAAGTAACAACGTTAAGTGAAAGATTCACAGGAACAATTGTGACCTGAGCCATCCAAAGTTAACTGACCACGAACACAGAAGTTTTGCACTCTGCTTAGATCCTGACTGATGCCCAGGTGTTTGCAGCCCTCGGTTACCCCAAGGAGCCTCCTGTCCCCTTAATAATGTAAAAAGGACCCTAAAGTTCACAGCAAC
>NW_012146079.1:5461112-5464536 GCF_000956105.1 Propithecus coquereli | reverse complement strand
TCATTCATACCTCGTATTAAAAATAAATCATCCCACAGACGTATTAGCTAATCATTAACAAGTACTAGAGCAACCATTCCCAAACTCTTTTATGATAAACCCCTATTAAGATGTTTTAGTTTGCTGGGCGTGGTGGCGCACACCTATAGTCCCAGCCTCTTAGGAGGCTGAGGCAAGAGATCAGTTGCGCCCAGGAGGTTGAGGTTACAGTGAACTGATGACACCACTGCACTCCAGCTCGGGCAACAGAGAGAGACTGTGCCTCAAACAAAAAGAAAAAATGTTTTGGTTCATTCAGTCACCAAGAGGCATTTCCCAAGCCACCAGTCTACATCAGGAAAAATTGTAAGCAAAAGTATCATAATATTGTTAATGTTCTTTTAGTTGGAAGGGGAAGGTTTTTCGTTAGAAGGGACTGAAGCAGAGACATTTCCCTGAGAAGCTGAATTAGAGTATACCTTCCGCTAAACTTTGGATTACTCATAGAATAGAGCACACCACAGAGGGGATTTTTGCAACAGAGAGAAAAGAATAATCCATCTTCAGTGCTGTGGGGAGCAAGCTGGGACAAAAGAATCAGACCCGCCCCCGCCTCCCGAAAGGACAGAGGTACAGATAATTAAACCCAAGCATGGCTAAGTGAAATCTAATGTGGGTGATTTAATTTTCAAGTGGCCCAACCCTATGAGGACAGGATTAAGTGGAGCCACTTCTGACAGGAGGCTGGTCAGGTGGGTGCCAGGATTATATTAATAGGAGATGGTGGTCCTTCTAGGTTAGAGTAGCACTGGTCATTAAGAGGTGGAAAGAGGACATATGGCAGGAACCTGTGAGAGCTGGTAGGTCTCAGCCAAGAAGGGAGAGACTCCAGTTTCAGCAGGGAATTGGAACAGACATCAAAAACCAAGATGCAAAGCCAGATATATAAGCTAACCAGGTAGAATAGGGGTTGGCCGGAAGCTCTCTGAGGCATCTCAGGGCTGAATGTTACTTTGGGCCAACCAGACTTGACGTTTAGAAGCAAGGGCCTGTCGACCTAAAAAGAAGAGGCCGAAGTACAAAATATGGTTTAAAGCAGAGGTCCCCAACCTTTTTGGCACCAGGGACCAGTTTCACGGAAGACAATTTTTCCATGGACTGAGGGGTGAGGGTGGGGAGGAGGTGGTACGGAGCTCAGGCGGTGACACACGGCCCATTTCCTAACAGGCCAGTACTCAGCTGTGGCCTAGGGGTTCAGGACCGCAGGTTTAAGAGTTCACTTGAGCCAGAGTAAGAACAGCTGCCTGGAAGACTCAGACCCAAGCAATCTTAGCTACAAGTTCCATTTGGCCTTTGTTACAAGCAGATGAGGCAAGAAAGTGGCGGGGGGCTCTCTCTTAAAAAATTTTTAAAAATTAGCTGGGTGTAGTGGCACGTACCTATAGGGAGGCTGAGGCAGCAGAATGGCTTGAGCCCAGGAGTCCAAGGCTGTAGTGAGCTATAATGCTGCACTGCTCTCGGTGATAGAGTGAGGCCCCTTTTCTAAAAAAATTTTTTTCAAAAATAATAATAATTAGATTATGTCCTATTGTCTAACCAAAAGAAATCAACTAAAATAACCTAACTATAACCTTGAGGCATAGAAGACATTCTTTTGCAGAGGTTTTGTCAATTGTTTTCCTTATTAGAGAAGAGCAAACAAGAGAGAACAGTTTTATTAAAACAGGATTTTTTTCATGGAGACAAAAAGAGAAACTCTTCATCACTGGGATGGTAAATCCCAAATTCAGACACAAAGAGATTTTGGAATTGAAATCTCTGAAGATTATTAAATCTCTGAAGATCTTAAAAATGATCATTTCAATTTGATTCCAACAGCCATCTCTCTTGAATGGTTTGGAACCCACCTGCCAGAAGGTAAAGGGACCAGAACAGATGTGCTCTCCAGGCCCCATTCAGCAGTGAGATTCAGTGCTTCCATGTCAGTACCGGGCACTAATTAAACACACAGTCATATGGTGGAGCCAGCGATTACATTTTAGAACAGACTGTGACCTCTCTCTGACCCAGAGGACAGCAGCATCAGCATTTACAAGCCAAATGAAATAAAGCACTGTCAGCAATGTTCCTTACAATAAGAAATATAACAATAATAATAATCAAAAGTACCAAGACACAAACCCACAAATAGGATGGTATATGGAGCACTCCAGGCTTTCGTGAGAATAAGGGAAGTGAAAATTCAAGAAAATTCAATATGAGGTCTTAACAGGGGCTTTCCTCAAATAAAAAAAGGCCCCCAATATTATAAGACACAAGGAAAAATCCATGCAGAGGACAAGAAACAATATAAAAGATGTCATAAGTATTAAAACATGGGACCTTATTCCAACCACTTCTTCAGATACTAGCATGACATAGGTCAGGATAAAAAGCTAGAGAACAGGCCTGGTGGTGCGGTGGCTCGTGTCTGAAATCCTAGCACTTTGGGAGGCTGAGGCAGGAGGATCGCTTGAGCCCAGGAGTTTGAGGTTTCAGTGAGCTATGATGACACCACTGTACTCTAACGCCGGTGACAGAGCGAGACCCTGTCTCAAAAAAGAAACTAGAGGACAATATCAAGGAATGATGTTAGAAGAGAAAAATATTTTTCTTTACTGTAACATTAGGTTTTCCTGTTCTCTGAAATTTTATTTCTCATAATGATAACATGTTATCCTATATAACAACTGATCATTAGTGGATTATTTTCTCTGAACCATCCATACACTTTTGCTCATCCTGCCCTGTGACAGGGCAGGATTGATTTAACGACTAGCCTCAGTGTATGGTACCATGTATGACTGCAGAGCAAATACTTTCTCTACATAAAAATAAATTGTCAGCCAGACACGGTGGCTCCCATCTGTAGCCCCAACTGCCTGGGAGGCTGTGGTGGGAGGATTGCTTGGGGCCAGGAGTTTGAGACCCGCCTGGGCAACAAGCAAAATCCTGTCTCTACAAAAAAAAAAAAAAATTTATCAGGCATGGTGGTGCACACTTGTAGTCCCAGCTGCTCACTCTTGGCTAAGGTGGGAGGACTGTTTTCGGCCAGCCTGAGCAACAAAATGAGACCCTAAATCTAAATAATACTTGCACTCTGGGAGGCTGAGGTGGGAAGATTGCTTGAGCTCAGGAGCTCAGAAGTTATCCCCTGTCTCAAAAAAAAATAGAAAAAATTAGTCAGGCCTGGTGGTGTCTGCCTGTAGTCTCAGCTACAAAGGAGCTGAGGCAGAAAGATTCCCTAAGCCCAGGCGTCTGAGGTTGCACTGGGCTATGATCAGGACACTCTGCTGTCATGGTCACTTTTGTGAGCAGTGGAGGACACTGGCTTCCTAACAGAGAGGATTAACATCACTAGCTCCATTTTGTGTCTGACCCTCTGCCCTAATGTGCTTTATATTAA
>NW_012146079.1:5451713-5461062 GCF_000956105.1 Propithecus coquereli | reverse complement strand
GGGGGGGGTTCGCGGGAGTGTGCTGATACAAAGTTGTTTGTCAGGAATTCTCATTGGTTTACAGAAATGACATTGATTAGTGATTGGCTACACAATGTTGAGCTACAGGGTGTGGGTTATAGTGTTCAGTGTTGCACTTTTAGGTTAATTTATAGCTACTTGTGCTAACAAGCAGTTTCAAGAGATAAATACATAGCTAGCTCAAAGAGGAGAGAAGGACATGATTGCTATCTCATTTAATATCTTTCTGGGCCTGATAATTTAAAAGGACTTGCATTCCTCAGATAAAAGTTCTTTTTCTCCTAAGGCCTATTTCAAGATCTTGCTACCTATCGGTCAGAGTCGTCAGTGTGCACTAACCCACAGGCAGTATGCAATGGAGCCTGAAGCTCATCATTGCTGGTACCTGGTTAAGACCAGAACAGTCATGGACTGATGCCACTGGCCTAAAACTATCCCCTCCCTTGCTACCCTGGTGCCTAATGCTTCTGACAGTCTGACCATTGCTTTGAGTTAAGGTCGGGTCGGGGAACATCTTTCACAGGCTGGATACCACCTAAAGCTCGGTTAGATTTACCTGCCCACTAGTGTACTAATACTGACTGTAACACTCTGAGCACTGGAGCTAAAATGCAAATAATGATTTCTCCCTTGATTGGCTACTGTGGGGACACTATTCAGAGTAGAAACTCTGAAGGTTAAATAATAAAGAACTATTGTGGAGCTATGGACCATGGTTTAAAAGCAAATTAGCCTTTTAAAGAAAAGTCATTAGAAGAGATAGCTAAGGTAAAACCCTCTGCCCAGTGAACAATAAGATGGTAACAGGATGCCTGGATAACCCTTTAGACTATGCTATCGACTCTCTTTCATACAGTCTCATTCAGCAAATATTAATACATATCGAGCACTGACTATATGCCAGGCAATGTGTTAGGTGTTTCTCAGTCTCTGTGAAGTTCGAGAATACGATTTTCTCATTCTTACACCCTCTCCAGCATTCTCTTGCTCTCCCCCCACCCCACACCCCTGTTTCTACCTTGCCCTCACTTCAATCTCTGTAACGTATCTTTCTGTAGCAATTTCTGTTTACCTACTTCCCCCTTTTCCTCTGCCTACCTTTCCTTCTCCGTTTGTCCTTTCCCTTTTCTAATCTCTTCTCATCTTTCTCTCTTGTTAATTTTTTTTTAGAGACAGGGTCTCACTCTGTCACCCAGGCTGGAGTGCAGTGACCCAATTATAGCTTTTTGCAGCCTCAAACTCCTGGGCTCAAGCAATCCTCCCGCCTTGGCCTCCCAAAGTGCTGGGACTGCAGGTGTGAGCCACTGCACCTGGCCCCATCTTTCTCTTTTTTTATTCTCTTTCCACCACCCTCTCTTCCCTTCACTCCTCATAATGCTGAATGAAAAGAAATTTTTAAATATTTATTCAATATAACCAGTCTCAATGGGGAAAAACAAAAGGTATTCACTCAAGGAAGCTCCTTTTAAATGCATTACACTTGGGACAAATACATGAAGTTAGCACTTATTAACACATTCATGTAGATTTGGATGAATACCTGACCTACAAGAGGTAGGGCACGGAAGGAGGAGAATTCCAGGTATGCAATGTTTTCTGCTGATTGGCGAGGGATGCATGGGGCACGCATGAGGACAGTGAGAAATGGCTCATCGGAGCAAGCGTTCAGTGGGAAGCCTGTGCTGAGCCTTTTCTCACCACACCCCTGTGAAGTAGACAGCATTATTATCTCCAGTTGAGGAAAGAGGTGTAGAAAGTAACTGGCAGAGCTGGAACTGGGGCCCAGTCTGTCTGAAACCAAAGCCCAGGGTGACAGAACAAAGAGAAACATCACCAGCTTAACAGTTCTGCCAGCCAGAACGAAGCCAAGTTGCAAAAAGGAACCACAGTAAGATGTTCTGCGGGCTCGTGATCCCACTGCACTGCTCCCATTCGACCTTGCACACGGTCCCTGACAGCATGCTGGCGCAGACTCCGAGCCCAATAAAAGATTATTGAACGCATGAACAAGATTCAGAGCCGCAAGCACTAGAAATTTCTGAACTGGAAAAATCATTATCTTACCCAACTCAAGAATCATGCAGCTCCTGCATAAACATTCCCAGGGACAATCTTCCTAAAAAATGAGTCGTAATTTGGCCACATTTTTGATACAGCATTTCAAAGCCTTAAAATATTTTTCTGCTATTCTCAACTTTGTAAAATCTTATCCATCACTAATTCTTTAAAAATCATCAGCATGTAAATGTATACGTGTGTTTGTGACATTTGGTGGTATAGACAAGTAAGTTACTCATTTTATTTCAGAAAAAAAGGAAATCTAATGGATAACTAAGGAAATCTTCTTGTCTGGAAACTCGACAACTGTTAAGTATGCCTGATGCCCTGTTAGTGCTACTCTCTTTGCATCTATTCTTTTTTTTTTTAAGACAGAGTCCTCCTCTGTCACCTGGGCTAGAGTGCTGTGGCGTCATCCTAGCTCACAGCAACCTCCAACTCCTGGGCTCGAGCGATCCTCCTGCCTCAGCCTCCTGAGTAGCTGGGACAAGAGGCCTAGCTTTCAACATGCCTTCCTGACCGAGCTTAACCATTTCTAGCTTTTGACTCAAAGTGAGAGATATGTGACTCTTCCTTTCACTTGAACGCGTAGAGACCATGGTAGGGTTATTAACTGACCTCATTTCAATGTTGTTGTGTCTCAGGGAACAGGGAGGCCTGAAGAGAGGCCGAGAGACAAGGGAGCAGTCAGAACACACACAAGGCTCATCAGTCAAGTTCACAGTCTTATATGGGTGCAGTTCGTGGCACCTCGACATAATTTCAACAGTAACATCAAAGATTACTGATCACAAATCACCATAATAGATATAATAATAATGAAAAAATTTGAAATATTATAAGAATTAGCAAACTATGGCACAGAGACACACAGTGAGCTTACGCTGTTGGAAAAATGGCATCAATAGAGTTGCTTCACACGTGGGTGCCACAAACCTGCAGTTTGTAAAAAATCCAGTATCTGCAAAGTACAAGAGAGTGAAGTGCAATAAAATGAGGTGTGCCTGTGCATTCTGTGGGCAGGCATACAGTCGTATGAAGGTACTATTATAGACAAGTGACATAAAGTGTCGAGTGAAGCCCACAAAGCCCCATTCTAGGTTCCATTTTACTGACCATACAGAATGTCACAGACACAATCTACTGAATCTCCTTCTACCGCTCCAGCTCCTCTCCCTTTCCTGTACCCTTGTTCGTCATGCCCAGACTGTGGAAACAGTTGCTATAGCCACAATTATTGTATAAGTCTGTTTTTAACCATGACAGTATGCTATATCCAAGCATATTTTAAGATCTAAAAAACTCTTGGTTATATTATAGATTAATGAATTTGTGATCTTCCAAATTGATGCCAACATATAACAAATACCTAGTTATTGAAAATGTTCAGTATGTAAAACTAGTCCAATTTTTTTTTACTTCGATATTACTCCATCTTCATATTTGTTTCAATTCCTCTACTAGAATCATATTCTCTGTTTTCTCTCTGTGCCTTCTTGGGATATTTCTGCTCAGTAGAGAGGCAATACCAAGCTTCACTGTTTTATTAAATATATCAAACAGCAGACTCTCTGGATGGTGAGCCAAAACCTGCTGAAAGGTGTATTATTTATTTATTTATCGTCTGCTGTCAATTCTACCTATACTCTGCAGAGTGGTAAAGGCTGTGTGTTTTATATTAATCGCCAAGCATGTGGGAACTGGCCCTCGCAAGGATCTGATTGTTCTGCAGCTTTATGCCATCATCAAGAGAAATTTAAGCATTTTCTATTTCTCCACAGATGAAGTACACGTTTTCTTTAGCTTTTTTTCTATTGAGCTTGGTTAATACCTTTCAAACCAGGAAACCCAGACTTATTGTACCAGACGCTCCTTCGCACAAAATCTTCGCTATTTCGCATTTACCAACACATAGTCCGTCTGTCATGTTAATCACGCTCACACAAATCGTGCTGATTTAGACGTAACCGTACCTAGTTTCATGTGTGTTTCTGAGTTTCTATCAAAGCAGTTGAAAGCGAGTTGGTATTTAGTACTTTGAATGGTCTCCATTACAAATTGTGATGATAACTGTTCCCCTACACGTATCACCTTCACGGTTATCTCGTTTCCATGCTGATAGAAAAGGAAACTCTGCTGACTTTGACTTTCTACACTGTAAATCAATTCTTTAGTATCTTCACATGACTATAAGGCTCCCCGTAAATTTTAAGTTTTTACATCTCATTTTTATACTTGCTCATTGCATAAACCTGGACAAATTACTTTCTTCTTTTATTTCCATTTCCCCATATACAAAAGTGTTAATAATGTAGTTACCACAGAGAACATATTACGAAATTCACTGAGAAATCACGAGATATGCTGCTTTGGGGGAAGGCAGAACCTCCATGAACAGTGGGCTTACATCGTCCCCCAAACACTTCTCTGCCAATCCCACAATTCCAACACAGGTTTCTGCAGAGTTCTAGGGTTTCAAGTCTCCTCCTTTTAGGAAGCAATCATTCTCCATGAAGTTCAGTTATATGCTGCTCATTTTCAGTGTCTCTACTTTCTAAATAAGGGCATGGAATAGATTCAACTTCTGAATTCTAAAAACTACAATAAACTGATATATGTTTAAAGAAAGCTGTTATTGAATCATTATGCTACCCATCTCTCATAAGACTGCAGAATTTTAGCTTTGAAAGGAATACAGAGACCATCCAGTCCAACCTTTGCATTTTATAGATGAGAAAATTGAGCTTTTGGGAGCTTAAGGAATCTTGAGATTTTCCCAAAGTGACAAGATTAGTAGTGAATAGTAGATCCATATTTATAGATATGGATAATTTCAAAAGCATGCAATCCTGATATTTATTTCATTAGCTTCTTTCTAAAAGTATCTTCAGACTAATACACATAAAGTTTTTAAGTGTCAAAACACAACTAAAATAACCTGTTGTGTCTTGTTTTTCTACCAAGGAATTACTACTGAGGCTTGTGCCTTTAGAATGATTTCTAAGAAATGGTACATTAGAGGTTATTTCAACATATTTAACAACAGTACATTGTGGGCATTGCCCAACCAGTGATGTGTCTGCCTGGTTCTACCAGCTGCACATGAGCCTGGATATATAACTCAAAAATAGACAGTGTCTTATGCTAAAAATAAAGAAATAATTCTGGGAGGTGGTTGTATCACAATGCAAATATAACAATATCCAGTAAAACTATAATATTTGCATTATCATGTGTGTTCAGCATAATTTGTTTTTTCTCAAAAATTTAAAGAGAAAACATAGAATTTTCTTCCCCACATGATATTTCTAGTGGATTGATTGCTAGATTTAGCTACTGGTAACGGTAACAGAACTGAACTTCTGGAGCTGGTAAGACCTATTGCCTCTTTCAAGTTAGAATTGCTAATATGTTATGAAACAAATCCTGGCAATAGTTATCCATGTATATAATCTGTAGGGTTGTTATACAAGGTTTGGGGAGTGAGAACAAGATATGTGCTTTATCGAATAAAGGCTCAATTAGTGCTTGCTGATTGGCCAGGTGCAGTGGCTCACGCCTGTAATCCTAGCACTCTGGAGGTCAAGGCTGGAGGATCACTTGAGCGCAGGAATTCGAGACCAGTCTGAGCAAGACTGAGACCCTGTCTCTACTAAAAATAGAAAAAAATTAGCCAGTTGTGGTGGCACGTGCCTATAATCTCAGCTACTTGGGAGGCTGAGGCAGGAGGATTGCTTGAGCCCAGGAGTTTGAGGTTGCTGTGAGCTAGGCTGATGCCACTGCACTGTAGCCTGGGCAACACAGCAAGACTCTGTCTCAAAAAAAAAAAAAAAGTGCTTGCTGATTTACTACAGAACTTCATAAATAACAGCAATGAATTTTTCCTGAAGTCAGTATGGGAATGCACTATGGGTCTTGCTTTGATGGACAAGTCTACATTTGTGGCAAGAATGCATTCAGTTTTTCTGTGTTTCCCTGATATTTGAAAGCACAGATTAAGTGTTCTTTTCTTTTCTTCTACCTAGAAGGAATTTAAAAGAATCATAAAATATTAGTATTAGGGGGAACCTAGAAATCTAATGTAACTTTCCACACAATGCAAATCCCTTCTGCAGCATCCTTGATTAATCTTCGCCAAGCGTCTTTTTGAATATTTTCAATGTTGGGGAGCTCACTGCTTAATGAGGCAGTCTGTTCCTTACTCAAGAGCTCTAGTCACCATAAAGGTCTGTGTTAACCCTTTATATCAGAGTTGCTGAATGTATGGTCCCTGGACCAGCAATATCAGCATCACTTAGATGCAAACTCTCAGGCCTCTACACCAGATTTGCTGAATCAGAAATTCTAAGTATGGGGCCCAGCAGTGTTTTAACAAGCCCTCGGGTGATTCTGATGCATGCTAAAGATTGAGAACCATTGCCTTACATATAACTCCATGCAACAGAATTGGGTTACAGATGTTAGAAATCTAACTATAAGATTAGCTTTAGTGTAAAAGGGAATATTTTAATTCATGAAGCTCAGGATAATCAGGTAGTGCATAGGATCAAAGGGATTGATCAAGACCTACAGGACCCAGGGTTCTGGGACTGGAAAGGAGAAATGTCTTACGCCCCTTTGTGCTTGCTCATGAGTTGCTCCAACTGGCTCCATCTCCCACCCACCCTCAGCCATGTGTCACTCTTTTTCCTGTCTCTGCTTGTTTTTATTTTCTTCTACTGCAGATAGACTCTGCACCTCCTCTGCCCCAACACCTGCACACATACATTCATGTCCTTCTAGGATGCGACCTCAGAGACAGAGCTGTTCCTTCCCAGGCTCTAAATCAGGAAATCCCGGGGAAGAACTCCTAGGGCAGGAAATGTTAACCAAAGAAAGGTGTTGGGAAATCTTGCTGGGCAGACAAATAACAATAGCTACTGTGGCCTGTTACATAAACTGTATAGTCAATTTTACTTCGAGAAAAGGAAGTTTAGAAAGAACAGTTGCCTTCCCCAGATCACTAAGTCAGTGAAAATCAAAACCAAAAAAACTTAAAAGTAATAATATTTAAGACTATACCATAGTCACTCATTTACTAAAGACTCTCCTAGAAAAGTTTAGTTTAGGATTTTTTTTTCTTTTTTCGGGGAGGAGAGTTTAGGTTTTAAGTCAACATATTTGTACTGAACTTTCTCCTTCATGAAAAAAAAAATTTTATAAAAATAACTGCATGAGTCTATAGCAAAACAATTGTGAAAGGAATATAATTTTTCCTATTGCAGACAGACGGTTGAGATTTTTTTGCATTTATGTCATTCAAAAATGATTGTTACAAACTTTAAACTTGGCAGGAATGTACTCCCAATGGAGGAAGGGAAAAAAATCAAGCCAATCTAAAGTCATGAAGATTTAAATAATGTATTTAAGAACAAGCACAAAATAGAACATTTTATGGGTTTTTGCAAGAACTTTGACTTCAGGCTTCCTGATGCCTTAAAAAATTTTCATTTAAGGATTCTACTTTTTAGCAATTATTTTTTTTAATGCGCCTTCTACCTAACCCCATAAAAAAATATATTAATGAGGCATACAAGTTAGGAACGTATATGATCAAAGCATAAGAACTTCCAAAGATTTTCATAGCAATATTCACTTGATTTCTGTGGCCGTAAGCTGGTCTTTCCATTTTCCCTTTGAACAATATCATAGCCCATTATGGTTTTTATTTTTAGGGCATATGATAAACCTTATTAAATGTGCCATATAGCTGAATCCACATAAGGACCTTAACTCTGGAATTTCCTGGTTCTTGAATGTCTAAATTCTTAACATTGTTGCGTTACACCATTTGTGGACAGTTTCATAAAAGTAAACACCATGCTAGGTTTCGTCTTTTCAGTTTTACATTTCCTTCCACCAGTTGGGCCATTGTGGTGCCCCAAGACAGCCTGTGACTAGCGCTTATAGCAGGCAAAGCAGAGGTGAGCTATTGTGGCACTGTGTGCATTCTGAGATTGAAGCTCTTATCAACATTCAGTGAAGATTCTATACAAAGTAATTGTTTTTCAATTCTTAAAATCATTATTGCCTCTTCCCACAGATTTCTGTCAAGCAATCAAGCAGGACAAAAGGGTGTTGGAAAAGCAAAAAAACATTGGTGGCTCTTACCAAATCTTGGTAAAACATGAGCTCTCTCTTTTTCCATGACCTTTTGCAAGAAATGTTAAACCTGAAACTGTGTAGAAAAGAGGGATTAGAACTGGTTTCCCTTTACTGGTAATTCCGTTTCAGTACACAATTAATAAAAATAAAATTAGAAAAATCTCATTCTACTCTCCCTTTTGGACACTATATAAATCCAACCACACCATTAGCCACAAGGAGATTATTTGCAAAATGCTAAATTCCAATCGTCAGTATGGATGTGCCCAAAACCATCCGATCTACTCTCGCAGGTCACTTTCAACTGGGACTCAAAACTGGTGACATCCTAGAACCAGTTCTTGTTTTCGCAGGAACATACACAAAGCCTCTGGCTGAGGTCAGAATCTTGCTTTAGAATGGGTTTTCCTTGTGGATCCTTGTACCCTGGTTTCATGTATTAACTTTCTTCTCTATTCGGAGTTCCTGACCAGCGAGGATTAACACATATAATTATAATTTTGATGATAATAGTAATGAAGATGATCTCACAATCATTTAAGGAGCACTTACTATGAACCAGCCACTGTACTAGGGAGAGTCCGTTGTGCTCCAATGTCTATATCTGTCTTGCAAATTAATTCATATGTAAATGGTAAATGAAGGATATCAATATAATCAAGGTTGATTTCATATGTGATTTTCCCTAGCATGTTACTATTTTGCAGCTAATGTCCCTAATAAGCTTTTAAAAAATTCACAATGGAATTCAGTACTGAACATGGTGCCCATTCCCCCCATCCCCCCACTTTCTTCCTCTTGGTTCTGTCTCGGAAGTGCTCACTGAACCTCAGTGTAGTTTGCCTGCATCTCCATAACTTGGCAGCATCGACCCTCACTCATACCCCCTCTTCCATCAAGCAACAACCACCCCCTTTTCTTTTTTTAATTTTTTTTGAGACAGAGTCTCACTCTCTTGCCTGGGCTAGAGTGCCATGGCGTCAGCCTAGCTCACAGCAACCTCAAACTCCTAGGCTCAAGCAATCCTCCTGTCTCAGCCTCCCGAGTAGCTGGGACTACAGGCATGCGCCACCATGCCCAGCTAATTTTTTCTATTTTTAGTTGTTTGGTCCATTTCTTTTTTTTT
>NW_012146079.1:5414686-5451593 GCF_000956105.1 Propithecus coquereli | reverse complement strand
TATATATATAGTTGTCCAGCTAATTTCTTTCTATTTTTGTAGAGACGGGGTCTCACTCTTGCTCAGGCTGGTCTCGAACTCCTGAGCTAAAATGATCCTCCTGCCTTGGCCTCCCAGAGTGCTAGGATTATAGGCGTGAACCACCGCACCTGGCCCACCCACTTTTCTTAAAGGCAAGTCTTACATTTACTTAGCATCTCTCTCTCTCTCTTTTTTTTTAGAAGTTTAACTGTGGTAGTATTTTATTCGGATGAGTGTTGGTTATTGTCACTGTTTTGGTTACAAAGTTGCATAGGTCTTGAATGACCTGCCTCAACCCTGTTTTTTCCATAAACCCTCTTACTTTTAGTGTGCAAGTTCGAAGAGCAACTAGTTTGTCGTTTCTGCACACATGGCCCATCTGCTACCCATACAGTCTCATTCTTGCCACCATTTTATGGCATAGGTATTATTCCCATTAGCTGATGAAAGAAAACCAAGGCTCAGAGAATTTAAGCAACTTGCCCCAAATGATAAGGCATGATGACTTTGGGTCATTATGCAGTATACGTTCCATTTATCACCTGGCCTCATCAGCCTTTGTCCAACTACTCCTTACAGCCTTAAAGAGGACGAAAATGGGAACACGGGCAGTAGAGTCAGGGGGAGGAAGGTGGGAACAGTGACCTGCTCTGCCATTCTCCAAGACTGATGGCACTTCCTTTTCATTTATCATGGAAGATATCCCAGAATTTTTTTTCTTTTTTTTGAGACAGAGTCTCGCTCTGTTACCCTGGTTAGAATGCAATGGCATCATCACTGCTCACTGCAACCTCAAACTCCTGGGCTTAAGCGATCCTCCTGCCTCAGCCTCCCAAGTAGCGGGGACTACAGGTACACACCACCATGCCCGGCTAATTTTTCTATTTTTAGTAGAGACGGGGTCTCGCTCTTGCTCAGACTGGCCTCAAACTCAAGCAATCCTCCTGTCTCAGCCTCCCAGAGTGCTAGGATTACAGGCATGAGCCACCATGACTGGCCCCAGAATATTTTTTTTATTGTTCCAGAAGAAAAAGCTCATAAAAATAAATTAAATATGTGGGCCAGCTGTAGCAAGCTACTGATGATGTCACATGAGGAGCTCTGTGGGGGAAAAAAAAGCCAGGCTGTGCCTGACGTGGCCCTGGCTTCATGGTAGAGTAATAGAGTGCATTCCAGAAGAAAAAAATAGGATGTTGAAGAGTCAAATAAAAAATAATCCCAGGAAAGATTTTCTATCATCTATTGACTTCCTTCTAGAAAGAATGCAATTTGAGAGAGGCACTATGGTTCTTCTCACCGATGAAAATAGTGCATTTTTAAAAGAAATTATCTTATGCAGCATGATCCTATTTTTACTAAAATAGAGTACACACACACAAAATCTTTGGATGGCAAACAACAAAATATTAATGGTATTTATTAATCTCTAAGTGGTAGAATTACAGGGTTTTTTTCATTTGCTAATTTTATAAAATTAACAAACATAATTTTTTTAACAAGATGTGATAACAATTATTTTTAAAAACAAATTTTTAGGGCAGATGTGGTGGCTCACACCCGTAATCCTAACACTTTGGGAAGTCAAGGAGGGAGAATTGCTTGAGGCCAGGAGTTTGAGACCAGCCTGAGCAATGTAGCAAGACCCCATCTCTACAAAAAATTTAAAAAATGGTGGGCATGGTGGCAGGTACCTGTAGTCCCAGCTACTCAGGAGGTTGAGGCAGGAGGATCACTTGAGCCCAGTAGTTCTGAGGTTGCAGTGAGCCATGATGACACCACTGTACTCTACCCCAGGCAACAGAGTGAGACCCTGTCTCAAAATAAATAAATAAATAAAACTTTTTTTTTTTTTTTTTTTAAGGAGAATTTTGTGATTTTTCTTTTCTGGAAACAATTGATTTTGCATTTGAGAAAGGCATTAATAATTTTTTTAGGTAATTAGGTAGATCAACCTTTTAAAGATGGGTGTCACTGAGCTTTGCTGTCCTCCCTGTAAAATTCCACAGGCTTGATTTTCTTTCTATTCTCTCATTTTAGCTTTTCATGACTCTGCTTCCCCCTCTTTGCCACGCCTCTTCTCTCTTCCACACTCACCTGCTCTGGGCCCATTCTGTGCTCCTCACTTTGTGCAGCTGCTTCTCCCTGCCCCTCCCCCACCAGGCATCACCGCTTCCCTGGGCCCCTCTGCCTTGGGGCTGACTCCCGCGTTCTCCTCCACCGTGTGTGCCGGCATCCACACCTGTTGGCTTGCTCCTATGGTTTTTCACATTTTTATTTGCTTGTTTCTCCCAACAACAGCAGTGGCTATTTGTCTACTTCCAAGGAAACCATGTCATTCGGGCTTCCTGGCAGCACCAACAAGAAGACAGATTCCTCCTAAAAATTATGCACAAAACAACAAATCCCTATTTTTAAGGTTCTTTCTGTTTCCTTTCACTTGTTGGTTCCTTAGCTGCAGCAGCAATATGGACATAAGTAAAAACCAGGAGACACCCAGTAAACACACAAGATTATTGTAGACTACCTTTTCCTTTTCTTTTTATTAATATCTAGACCTAATCTCACTGGTAGCTTTGTAACCTCTGTGGAAGATTGCTGTAAATCCTCAGAGCTTGACTGCAACTACATTTATTTTCATCTATGAATCCTTGTGGTCTTTATTCCCCACACTTTGACGCAATTATATTTTTACTAGGGCAGCCAAAGTTCTCACCAATTCCTGCTCTCTGAGTCAGAACGAGCCTGATGTCATTAATTCAATAGATCACCATGCCGTTCTGCTTCCACAGATGATTGAGACGGTCAAGGTTCCAATGCGCTATGTAGTTATAGAAGAGTTAACATAGCTCTATGGCAAGACTATGTCCTGCTGCCTTGTAAAAAGAAACTGGTTTTTTATTGTCTTTACCGATGGCAATTAAATAGATCACATCCACTGCATCAATAGTTGCATTCCAAGTGCCAGAGATTGTGTTTCTCTGTTCCAGTAAAGGTGCAATATCTGGCACAACAGTTGTAACTGGGTAGCCCCAGTCATGCTTACCTTATTCCTTCTGGTTTTTACAGGGGCTAAACAGGTGCATTGAATGGGGATACGATGGATGTCCCCACCCTTGCGTCCCTTTGCCTGTCTTAGTAGTTCTTCTGGGGATACAGTACTGCTTTGGTTTACTGTCTTGCCTTGGAGGAGGGCAGTTGCAAAGACCTCCACTTGGCCCTTCCTTCTGTAATAGCTCTTACCCATAGATCAGGTATCTAATGTAAGATTCCAGCTGCTGTTAAACATATGCATCCCACCATGCACTTGGGGACTGGGGAAATAAAAACAGGTTGGGGCTGCAGATTTACGGGACTCACTGTCAGATGCACTCAGGCCGGGATTCCATTTATCACCTGGCTTCTGTAAGTTTCCACTATAACCGGGGGATCATGATGGTGTTTTGAGTCCCCTGTATCCAACAGATCTCCAAAGGGATGGACATTCCCTTTCTTTCTCTATGTCCTTATTCTGGTACATTGCAGGTCCCTTTAGGGAGGGAATAAGAGAAACAATAACTGCACATTCCAATAGTGGCATTGTAGGATTCTTTCTCAAGGGGACCCAGACTCTCCTTCAGTTGATGGCCTCTGGGAGTGAGAAATGGCTCAGATCTGGAAACTAGGTGAAGGGTCATGGTTTTCCACTTCTGCAGTTGACGTTAGCTTTCTGCTCACCAAGCTCTGAAGTAACTTCTGAGTTAGCTGCCCATCTATCTTGTTCCTATAGGATCACCGTGGCCTGCTTATTAGCCATTGCCACAAAACCTCGTGAGAGAAGACATGCTGGTTGAGATTTCAACCTGGCTGCCTATTTCTGTTACATCCACTCTGCCCTTTGTTAGGTGCTACCACCAGAACACTGCTATTCCAGAATTCTCTCAGACTGTGGTGGCGCATGCCTGTGGTCCCAGCTACTTGGGAAGCTACAGTAGGAGCCCAGGGATTTGAGTCCAGCCTGGGCAACATAGCAAGACTCCATCTCTTTAAAAAAAAAGGGGGGGGGAGCAAAATTTCCTCACCATCACTGTTACTAGAGAGTCCAGTTCCATGGCAGAATGTCTGTAGTTGCCTCTGCCCTAAGGAGGATAGCTATAATCGAGCTTCTCGAAGATGCTGTGCCCCCCTCACCAGCACATCCTTAGTGCTTTTGTGAAATCTTAAGTCCGCCAGCCAACTAAATGAACCCCCAAGGGGACCCCAGAAATACCCTAAAGCTGAGTTGCTGGCCATGAGAAGGGAGGTCAGACACGCTTTCTCATGCCCCCTTCCCTACTTGGAGATGTCCTTTGTAACCCATTAACAGGCCTAAGGTATGCGAGACAAAGCTTAAACCACACCTGCAGGTCATCTATTCACTTAGATCACTTGAGTCTATGTTTGGTGCCTTGTCTCTGATTAACAGACTTCCTTACCTTAACTTAAAACATTCCTAGCCTTTAGACAAAGCTTCATTTCTTTAACAAATCATAAATCAAAGAATCTTTAAATCCACCTATAACCTATAATCCTCCCGCTTCAAGATGTCCCATCCTTTTGGGCCAAACCAACGTACACCTTCCATGTATTGATTTATGACTGTACATGTAATTCCTGTCTCCCTGAAATGTATAAAACCAAACTGTAACCCAACTGCAGTGAGACCACTTGCTCAAGGCTTCTTGGGTGTGGCTCTTCAGGCCATGGTCACACACATTTGGCTCAGAATAAACCTATTGAAATTATTTTATAGAGTTTGGGTTCTTTTCCATTGACATTTCCATAGAAGGGATGTTCCTTAGACCATGTGCTCAGGGGATGTGTTCTCTGTATCACACAATAAATCTGTTCTTGTATTTCCATCTCCCCAAGACTTCTAACCCCCTCCTCAAAATGCTGCAAGACAGCTGAAGCATCTCTGCTCAGGCCGTCCTCACGTTCAGTTCTTAGGGAGCAATCCCAGCACATACTAGGACTGGCTCAGATGTCCTTGCCAGGACATGAAAGTCCTAATCACAGGAGAAAGCTCTTGTATCAATTAATTCTCACCTACCCGGCCTTAGATTCTGCCCTCCCTAGCCCAGCCCCCTCAAGATCTACCCCCACATACACTTTCCCATTTCCTGCTGCCACATGCTGGCTGGCTTTTGACACAATGAAGGGAGGCAGGAGCAGATCCTGAGAACCACACTCACCATCTTGTGAGGCAACCAGCTCAGGTGAGGTTTTTGAAGGGTCCCTGGGACAGGAGAGGCTTCTTTGCCCAGCATGGGATGGTGAGCTACTCCTGCTAAACCTGAGAGTTCAAGGTTCGAAATTCTCCGGCTTACCCATCCAAATGTCCCCTTCCTCTGTCCTGGTGTGCCACACATTCCCTATCAGGGCTCTGATTTTGACACAGGAGACCTGTTAACATCGTGCCCTGTCCACTATCTGTTGTAGTTCTGCTGTCCTCAGTTAAATCCTGGGCCTGAATTACAGAAGGCAAGAGCCTTTTATTATCAAATGCCACCATGAAGGCTTTCTGACTTTCACGGCATGTCTTAAGATGATAGTTGACTAACAGGAGTCCGTCATTTTCTTTTTCAAGGCTTCTAGTGCTGTTAACAAGACTGAGCCAACTCCACATCCATATAGTACACATTGTTCCCATACCATTCACGTGTCCTTACTATGACACAGGGCAATGCTTCAGTGTTCACCTGCATCTCACCCCAGTCCATCATTGGTGAAATTCTTTGGGATTAGGATGCTGCTGTAAGCCATTTGCCATTACCACACCCTGTAACACCAGTCAGGGGCCCTTATCTAGTGATAAGGACTGGAAAAAGATCAAGACTCCTTTCTGAAAGCTCCCTTTTTAGAGTCACTTCTGGTACAACTGTCTTAGCCTGAGTTTCCTTTCAAAAGGCCAGCACAGTGGCTCACACCTGTAATCCTAGCACTCTGGAAGGCCAAGGTAGGAGAATTGCTTGAGGCCAGGAGTTTGAGACCAGCCTGAGCAAGAGTGAGACCCCATCTCTACTAAAAATGGAAAACATTAGCCAGGCATGGTGGCACATGTGTGTAGTCCCAGCTACTTGGGAGGCTGAGGCAGGAGGATCACTTGAGCCCAAGAGTTTGAGGTTGCTGTGAGCTATGATGACGCCACCCCACTATAGCTTGGGAGACAGAGCAAGACTCTGTCTTAAAAAAAAAGTAGAACCTAAAATAAGGATTTGCATGCAGGTAATTTATTGGGGGAAGTAATCCAGAAGAATAAGCATGAGGGAACAGAAAGAATAAAACAGAAAAGAAGAGAAAAGAACCCAAAGGTGTGTTATTAAGCTGGTCAATTCTGCCAGAAACTCTCTGAGGGTCCACGTAAATTGTGAACATCTCCCATTGGCCAAGGGTTGCTCCAGGAAGTAAAACTCCTTGCCAGGTGTGCACAGCCACTGCGTCAAAATGGCTGAACAGGTCCCACAGGTAGCCCATAGGGAGGAAAGAGAGAGAGATGTGATACAGCCGAGGTAAGGCGCTGTGGGTTCCCCTGCACACTGCTGGCCAAATTCTCAGTGATTAGGACACCGCTGCAAGCCAGCTACACTTGATCTCAGTAACACCGGTCACAGCCATGGCTAGAATGAAAAGGGGGCCAGAAGGATGTAAGACACCAGCAAGATGTGTCTGATACACTGCCTCTCACGGAACATCACCTCGTCAGCTTATTCTCTTCGCCTAAACCTTGTATTTCATTTATCCATCAATGATTCTCTTCTGGACACAGTCTCAACAGGGAGTCTTTTTCCTTCTGTAAAGATTAACCCAACAGCACTCTTAGTATCTAATAGCACTATTCGTCCAGTTCCTCTGTAATTTCCTTTGTGAATTATCAGACCAGACTCTTTCCTTGGGTTGTTTCTCATATTATTTAACCCCCCTGGTTATAAATTACAAGAAATTGGTGACAAAGGTTTCTTAGGTCAGGTCCCCTGGGACACAGACCCTGAGACAGAGATTTGTGTGCAGGAAGTTTACAGGGGCGTGTCTTCTGGACCAGTGCCAATGGGGGAGGCATTGAGATAGGACTGGACAGAGGGAGGAGCTGAACTGGGCGCAGATGCAACAAAGCCAGGCTGCAGCCGAAGGGGACCTCTGGGTAGCCCATCTTAGCCCATCTTGATGCAAAGGGGCATGGACATTTGTATCCTGCACCCATCAGTCAGTTGACTGAGGACTGGCCCCAGGGAGGTCTGTCCTTGGGCGAGGGACTGAGAACATTCCTGGAGAGTGACTCAGCTGAGATCCCTCAGCCACTAACACTCCCAACAGCTGGGGAAATGGAATCTGGGTTCTGAAGGGACGTTCTGGGCAGTGCATCACAGTATTAACTACAGTTCACCCCTCCTGCTGCTTGGATTATTTTCTTTGTAAATTAGGTTTTGCAAACAATTTCTCCAAGATTGTGATTTGTTCTTTTTCTGGGAAAGTTAAGAGGAGGGTTGGCAGGAAAGACCACAGCTTCCGTCACTGCAGCAATGCACCCCGAGGCCCCGGCGGATGATCTCACTCTTCTACCCACTCTCCATTCCCCCTCGCCCGTGGCCATCATTTCTGTTGGTCTCAGTGGCTTACTGGGTGGGGTGACCGAGACACTCATATTTGGTGGGTCTGAGACCCTAGTTGCCATGTCCGTCTCGGGCCCCTACTGTGGCACTTGTCCGTTACCATGAAAATTGGGAAAGGGAGGACCAGGAGATTCCCCTGGAGATGACCTGGGCACCAACTATGTTTTTTCCTGACACCGTCGTCCATCAGCAGTCCCCCTTCCTCCTAGTGATCAGAGTCTATTCCCCCTACTGAGTCTCCAATATGACACATCCCCAGAATAGTGACTCCTTCTTTCTTGTCTCTTACAACAAGAAGCCCAAAGAAATTGGGCAGCAGCTATACAGCTTAATGGGACTCTTGCTGCGTCCCCTAGTGGAAGTGTTTCCCTTCAGGATATAAGACCTCTAAACCCAGAGTGCAGAGTTGCAAGGACAGAAAGCACACCTTTCTGTTAGTCAGCGATGATAAGCATGGCCACCTCTGCTTCCTCATTTTTCCTAGACCCACGTACTCTTACTGCCGAGGACCTAACACCACACAGTGGTTGCTGGTTTAGGGTGTGTCCTGCAACCTGGAAAATGGTGCCTCATCTTCCTATGTTATCATGTCTAAGCCTAAGTCTCACTGGCCCCTTCCAAGGCCATTCCATCCCTTTAGCAGGCTGGCAGGGACTGGATGGTATAATATTTGACAGGACCACTTGATCTCACTGTCATGTGTCCACTTTCGCTTGCCTTTGCTGTAAAGTGGGTCCCTTGAACTGATATAATGTCATATGCAATTCCAGGTTTGTGAATCAAACACTCTCTAATCATTCAGAAGGTGGTGCTGGCTGACACCCTGTGGGTGGGCAAGACAAACCCACATCCATATGTATCAATTCTTCTTACTTTTTTTTTTTTTTTGAGACAGAGTCTCACTCTGTTGCCCAGGCTACAGTGCCATGGCATCAGCCTAGCTCACAGCAACCTCAAACTCCTGAGCTCAAGCGATCCTCCTGCCTCAGCCTCCCGAGTAGCTGGGACTATAGGCATGCACCACCATGCTGGGCTAATTTTTTCTATATACATATTTTAGTTGTCTAGCTAATTTCTTTCTATTTTTAGTAGAGACAGGGTCTCGCTCTTGCTTAGGCTGGTCTCAAACTCCTGAGCTCAAACAATCCACCTGCTTCGGCCTCCCAGAATGCTAGGATTACAGGCATGAGCCACCGTGCCCAGCCCATATGTATCAATTCTTATCAAGATTAGTTGCTGCCCCTTCCAGTGTAGAAAGGATTCAATATATTTAAGTTGCCACCAAATGGTTAATTGATCTCCTTGGGTGATGGTACCATATCGGGTTTACAGGGTTGGACTGTTTTGCCGGCAGGTTGCACATTTGGCAGTTGCAAAAGCTAGATCAGCCTTGCTGAGTGGGATTCCATGCTGTTAGCTCATGTATAGCCTACATCCCTACCACCATGGCTACCCTGCTCACATGCCCATTGTGCCAACACTAGGTGGCTGATGACAGGGGCTTGCTTGTCATCATCTGGTGGATGGCTACTAGTTAAGTCATTCTGTCTGCTTGGTTCTTCCATGTCTCTTCTGTGGTGGATGTTTTCTGATGGGCATTAACAATGAGATTCAAAAATCTTCACACTTTGGGCGTCAACATCCCTCATCAACATCCCTCTTTTCTGAATGTCTCTGCCCCCAATCTTCCAGTCTTTCTGTCCCTGAGCTCCTGACCAACCAGGGAAGTTAATCACCAAGAGTATTGGACCAGGTGCACTGCCCAGAAATCTGCTGATTGCCAGGATCTCCTTTGCCACTGTCTTCCAGGGTCTCCCACTGAGGGGTACAGCAGAGCTGCAGTGCGGCTGCAGTCCATTCCCAACGTGCATCCCCCACCATGCTGTGAACCTAGCACGGCCTTTTCCCTCTTCTGTCAGCTGCTCACAGGGACCCTACATGGTCATATGTGTGAGCTGAGAGACAGGAACCAGCACAGTAGAGGTGGATAACATGTATTCAATCTCTTCTGGAGCTCTCCTCCTCTTTAAGTCCTGGGCCTGATCCTCAGCTTTTTCTGTGTTCCAGCTGTATGATAAAAGTCTCTTTATATGATGCCAAGGAGAATTTCCAATCTTCTGAGTGTTGATTCATCACCTTCAGCCTTTCATGATTTCTCCAATACATCAAATGTCCACAGTAACAGCCATCCATTTCCATAGTTCTTACTACTTCCCCTGAATTTCTCAAATACCTGAAATGTTGACCCTGCATTACCTTCCACCAACATCCCGTCCCAGTTTACTAATAGTGAAAGTTTTAACAATGGCGCAGCTACAGCATGCTAAGTGCTTTCCATGCTCTGCCAGTAGTGATGGTGTCCTCATGGCTGGTGACCCAGGGGTAATCTGGCTCCAAAATCCATTTTAGGGTTAGTTTCCTCAGACCGTTCCTGGAACCAACTATCTTGGGTCAGATTCCCCAAGAAGCAGACTCTGAGATGGGGATTAGCATACAGTAAATTTGTGGTGGGGAGTAGAGAATGACATCGACAGGAGATGAAGTAAGAAGAACCGAACAGAGGGAGGAGATGAACTGCATTGAAATCATAACCAAGGCCTCAGCCGATCCCACGGAGAGTTCTGGGGCTAAGGTGTGTGTCACCCCAGGGAGAAAGTAAGAGTTGGGCAAAGTGGCTTTCTTCGGTTAATGGCAAGTCACAGAAAATAATTTAAATGAAAGCAGTCAGCCACCACCACTTCCAACAGCTGGGTGAATGGGTGGCTCAGTCTTGAAAGGGCCTGGGGGCACCACACCATAGCACCCACCACCTAAGGTAAATTCTTCTTCCTCAGATGAGAACTAGTAAGCATATAAGCCCCTCCATTATAAGAAAGGAGACTTAGCCCAGATAAATTAGGCCTAAAAACACCAGCAGTATTAATAACATGGTAATTGTGAATGACTTCATATAATCCCCAGGTCGAAAGGAAAAAAAATATATATCTTCTCTTACCCCAAGGATGTTCTTTTTATATTTTGTATGTTCTTTCCTGTAATGATAGCGTGATGGAGAAACAAAATCCTACCTTGTAAACTTCCTACAAACTTTTACTATCACCCATATATAAAGAGAAGACTTAAAGTCTGTCCAAGTTTTGACAGAGGCGCTTTTTAAATGTGTTCTCCAGCAAAGTAACTCTGGCAGGGTTGAGGACAAGCTAGCCTTTCTAAATTATTCTTTGAATGAATAATACTGCTTTCACATCTGTGCACCTTTGCAAATTCAGTCTTTTTGCCAGAATATCTTTTCTTACCCCTTGCCCAGAATTCTATTCACTCTCCACGAGCCTCATCAACTCTCCCTTCATTCATAGGATTGCCAGATTTAGTAAATAAAAATACAGGACACCCAGTTACATTTGAATTGCAAATAAACAACAAATAATTTTTAGTATAAGTATGTCCAAATATTCCACGGGACATATTTATACTAAAAATTATTATTTGGATACTCCCTTGCTGAGTTTGGGAAACCTGCCGAGGAGCAGGTTTGTTATTAACAGCATGCAGTAGGGGCAGAGGTGGAAATTAGCAGTTGAACTTCAGACTTGTTCATTTGGATATGCCTATGAGAAATCCAAGCGGAGATGTTGAGGGAGCAAGTAGATGTTAAAGTCTGGAGTTCAAAATAGAGATCTGGGCTGATGGAGATGTAAATTTGGGGCCGTCAGCATGTGGACATGGGCAGCAAACTTAAAGCTGTTGGTCTTGATGAGATCCCCTGGGGAGCGAGTGTGGGTAGAGAAGAGGGAGAGTGGAGGACTGACCCCTGGGGTCCCTGAGTGTTTAAAGGTTGGGTAGATAAGCGAGTCAGCAGCCAGACAGAAGGAGAACCAAGAGTGTCCCAGATGTCAAAGTGCAAAAAGTGCTTCAAGAAAGAAGTCATGATCCTCTGAGTCAAATTCCTCTGAGAGGTGAGGTTAGACGGGGCCTGAGCATTGGGTTCAGCAACCGATTATTATTGACTCCTCAGTAACAACTGTTTCATTAAGATGGTAGGAAAGAAAGCTTGATTGGAGTAAGTGCGACAGAGAAGGGGACAGAAGATAGAGATAGCGAAGATAGACAACGCTTTCCAGGGAGTTTCGCCATAGCCGGGGGATGATCCCAAAGGTGAGGGGGAAAACGGTTTCATGGGAGACAAGGGGAACAATACCAGGAGCAAAGTCCTGGAATAGGGGAGAGAGAATGGGAAGGGAGATGGAGACGCTGGCCTGAGCAGGAGCACGGACAGAGCCGCGGGAGGGGAACGAGATAGCGTGTATGCGGAAAGATGCAGGGAGTGGGGCAGGACAACCATGCGGGAGTTCTTAGGATTGTTCTTCTTTCCTTCGTGAAACCAGAAGCAAGGTGGGAGCGAAGAAGAGGGAGGATGTGTCGCTAGTTTTGGAGCAGGGGAAGGTGTGAAATGGTCAGCTAGGCGGCAGAGGAGTGAGCTCCGGAAGGGTAGCAGGATGGCCAAGCTGCACTCGGGCTCCTTGAGATTAATGGTTGTGAATTTAACTTGGGACCGACAGCACGGTTGTGTGTTTTTCTTTGGTCACATCCAGCTGTCCAAGTGCAGGCAAGGAGTGGGCTGAAAACTGGATATAGGCAGGGGTGGAATGTTGGCAAGCAGATATGTCAAAGTGAGAGAGAAGCCAGGGAGCCTAGTACATGGGCAAGGGAATGGTCACAGTGATTGCCCAAGAGATCCAAATCCGACTAGGAGTGAAACGAGGAAGGACATCGGGGGTGAGGGACAGAGCAGGTGGTAGGATCAGTGGATTGGAGGATCCAGCAGGATTGAAGGATTACTGGAATCAGGGTACTAGAGAGAGAGAAAGCTGGAAAAATAGGAAGTGGTAGTCAGAGTGGGATCCTTAAAAGTCAGTTTATGGAGGGCTTACAAGTATTGGTGATATGACGTCTAGGCTATGACCAAGTGAGTACATGACTGAAGTAGGGTAGAGATCTCTGGAAGAAAGAAAATCAAGGAACCAAGAGGCCTGAGAACTGGATGGGGCCTCTACATGAATGTTGAAACCACCACGCTGCAGAGAGTGATGATGAGCTAGTGTATTAGTTTTCTGTTGCAACAAACCACCACAAACTTAGTGACTTAAAACAATACAAAATTATTATCTTATGGTTATAGAGGTCAGAAGTGTGAAATCAGTCTCACTAGTCTATAGCCAAGGTGTCAGCAGGGCTGGTTCCTTCTGGAGGCTCAGGGGCAGAGCCCTCCCCTAACCTTTTCCTGCCTGTAGAGGTTGCCTGCCTGCCTTGGCTTGTGGCCTCTTCCTCACACTCCATCATTCCAACCTCTGCTTCTGTGTCACGTCTCCTCCTGGCAGATACAGACGGACCCTTGTAATTACACTGGGCCCCCCTGGATCAGCACCCAGCTCAAGATCTTTACCTTAATCACATTTGCAAAGTCTCTTTTGCCACTTACATATTCCCAGGTTCTGGGGATTAGGACATGGACATCTTGGGGAGTTCACTGGAGTATTGTTGGCGACAGCAAAAGTGAAAGAGGTCAGATTCCATTCACCTTTGGGAAAAAGCAGTGACTAGACGAGGCACGAGGAGGGCTCTTGGGGTGCCGATCTGGGGGCTGGTTTTTGATCTGGGGGCTGGTTACACAGGTGTGTTCACTTTTTGGAACTACATTGAGCTTTGATTATTTATGCACATTTCTGTATGTATTTTATACCTCAATAGTGAGTTTTAAAAAAAAAGAGCAAGAGACTTTTTCCCAGTTTTCAACGAGTTGACTTTGCTACTCAGTCAAGTGCAGCTCAGGGACTTGCAGCCTTGACTCTGAGGTGCACGCCGGGAATGTAGGGTCTCGGGCCTCTCCTCACACCTACTGAATTAGAAACTGCATTTTAACAGGATTCCCAGGTAATATGAACGCACAGTGACGTGCCGATCTAAAGCATAAACTTGTAAACAGAGAAGTACGACATCAAAGTGTCTTGAATGACGGGGGAGAGAAGCCCAGGGCACAGTGGAAGCCAGAAGAGGCACCTGTCACCCAGGCCAGCTCGGTTTCCCTCGTGTCTGCTCCCAAGCTCAGAGATCCTGGGGGTATCCAATTGCCATAAGTATCGATGGAGAACCTCAGGTTTGCTACGTCCCTTATTTCTGGTTTAGCATTTTAGTCGAGAGCAGTAATTGGTTAGAATCAACACAGAAGCAGCCTGAATTCCAGGCCA
The DNA here is from genome assembly GCF_000956105.1 of Propithecus coquereli. Taxonomy (NCBI): domain Eukaryota; kingdom Metazoa; phylum Chordata; class Mammalia; order Primates; family Indriidae; genus Propithecus; species Propithecus coquereli. Next base: position 5,437,702 of record NW_012146079.1, on the reverse strand, counting down.
GAAAGTGCCACTGTGATTGTGCAGTTGTTGAAAAAGATAAATGGTCTCCACAGCCAGGGACAAAGAAAAGTAGGACAAGCACGAGAACCTGCTGGAGGAGCGCCTCGCAAATAATTAGTGGCTAATTTTAGCCGATCAGCTTACCTATTTTTTCATTACTCGTTAAAACTGAGTTCCAAAATTGTAAAACTTGATCCTACAGAAGAGCCCTCAAAATAATATTTAAGATCCGATGATGCCGTCGCAGGTAACAGACGCTGAAAGCAGGGCCTCAGCAGCATCGCAAATGTGAGGAGTTATAATTTTTCCTCTTTCTTCTGTTTGTCACCCCTGTCATCACTATTATTGTATTTCTCCAGAATGTTTGCTTTTTTAAAAAATGGGGTCATAAAGAAATAAACTGCAAGTGCTCATAATTCTAAACACCATGGGAAGATGATTTCTTGGCTTCGTACGGCATACTTTCTTCCATTTATCCTTGAATCAGAATACGTTGTTTTAATTGTAAAAACTGCATTGCTAACTCATTCAGTCTGTGGTCCACTCTGACATGGAAGGACTTTCTTCTGCATTTATGCCTTCCCAGCCTAATGCCATTGAGTCTAAATTTGTCATTTCTAATGCTTTTAATGTGCATTTGTCTCTGCTGAGATTAAAAGCAAATTTTGTTATTAACGGATGCATTTTCCGATCTTTCAAAGTCACGTTTCATTCTATTCCTAACATTAAAACTGATAGCATCCCCTCCCTGCAAATGGGTGCCCTCTCCAAATTCAGTGAGCACTTCCAATATTTTCATCTGAGTTACTGATGAAGAATGACCCTTGAGGATGTCCTTGGGTTGATAAAGAGCCACTGATAATCACTGTTGAGGAATTTTCAACAGGCTAATGGTATTACCAGTATCTCAGCCCTTCCCTTAGAATGTCGTGTGGCACAGAATGAACTGCCTTACTTACATTCACAGACTAATCCACTCCGCCCTACCTCCACCACCCGCCACCCGCAGCCATATAGCCTGCCCCTTTAGCACAAAAGGAAATAACATTGGTCTGGCATAATCCCCCTTCTGCCAAGCCATGCCTTGGCATTAAAAATGTAAGGAAATAAGACTGTTTTTCTCTGCGTCATAGGCAAGGCAGTCTGCAGCAACCCAGTGTGGTTTCTGAGCAGTGTTCAGTAAGCAGAGCAGAGAACAGGCTGGGTCACCTGACGCCTGGAAACACACACACAGACTTAGATATTTATTAGTAAGAGTGGCAAAAATGATTCAAGATCTGAGGTCACCAGAGTCTGAGAACACTGGATGCGGGGACAGACGGCCACCCTGGATAAAATCTGACCTCCTTCCACAATCTCACTTAGCAGTGTGCTGACTCAGAGCAGCCTACAGCAGCGGCCAAGGGAAGCTCTCAATTTGTTATCTAAAACTCAAATGCAGACAACCAGCAGGCAACAACAACTCTATACTCTGTAAGAAAAAAACATACGTTGCTCTGTGTTAAATTATACCTTAATCATGCACAGGCAGGCCCCATAGAAGCTCGATAATTCTCCTACTCTGCTTTAACTTGTCCTGATAATTTACTTTTTGGATCAAATCGCTGCTATTTTCTGAGACTCCCTGGGGAATTATTTTCACTCACTAGAACCACCTCCTTTTCAAGAAATGAGCCTCATTCTTTCTTCTCTTGTTTTGACTTGACCATAACATTCTCACTGTTTGTTCAGGGTCAGATATTTGCTCTTTGCATATTGGGTTCCTTTTCAGTGTCAGAATCATTGTTTCAGTTGTAAGCAGCTAGACATCAGGGACTCATGTGTGTATGTGTGTGTAGATTCTTTTCTTCCTACAAGTATTCCTCATCCTGTGGAAAAGGGAAAAAGACTGCCAGATCTCAGTATTAGAAGATAAATAAAGAAGGCAGGGAATTAAATCTCTAGTAGTTGCCTGAAGACTCTCAATTTCATGATTTATAAATTCTTTCTTTCACTACATTTAGTGGATCGAAATTGCTGTGTTAGGTGTGGCAGGTGACAGGAGGCACCTGCCCTCCTCCTGGCTGGCAGAGCTACAGAGCAGCCTGGTCATGGCTGTGACAGCCTGACTTCTTGCTTCAGAAGAAGCCCCCACTGGCACAGTGCACCAGCGCAAATGGTCTAGACTGGTTCCCATTGGAACCAGCGCAAGTGCCTCCGAACTAGTTCCGAAGATCCCAACCTTTGATCCCTTACTTCTTTTTCAGTGACCTGACAAATGCTTGGAACCAAGGTCCCTAAGTTAGCAGGCTCCCCAACAAGCAGACCTGCTCCCCTTTTCCTTATGCCCCCGTATTGCTTCCCCAGGCCTCAGCCCCACTGGTTCAAACGCCCAGTGTTTGCCCTGCTCTCCCTGATACCCTCTCTTTATCTCTGTGTTCTAACCTAGCCTATCTTCACCAGAACTCATCTACCCAAAACAGGACTGTGACCCAGAATCTCCCTTCATAACCAACTTAGTTAGCTGCTATGTCTGTTTTTCACATTGAGCACCATGCGCAGCATGGCATCTAAATTAGCCCTGACACCTACAGCGGATAATTGGTTGGAATTTTTGGCACCACAGCAGAATCACTAAATTCTACTGTGCCTGGTAATGTGTTTGTCCTTGCATGAATCCATTCACTCACCTTTGTTCATTCATATATGCATACATATATCCATGTATTTAGCGACTTATTTTTAAAGCCTTTATTGAATATCTACCATGTGCCAAGCAAGAAAGAGATAAAACAATACTGCTGTCCTTAAAAAGTTCACAATCAGTAGTCGAATCAGACAAACAAAGATAATTATGGTTATAGAACAATGAAGAAAAAGCAGTGATAGTGAAATGTAAAGGGTATTTCGGGAGTTCAGAGAAGAGATGTCTTACCCAGCTTGGCAGGGTTAGAGAAGACTTCTGGACAAGGCTGGAGTAAGACCCAAGTTATCACTTGGTACGAGGCAAATCTAGAATTAACACTGCAAGTGAAACCAAATTACATCTCAGAAAACCAAGTTATAGGCCCATAAAGGCTCAGCCAACATATGGAAATGATTTGTATCATGTCCTTGACCAAATACATTCAATCTTCAGTAGGCAGCTTCTTGCCATGAGCACGTTAGGTGGTACAAAAGTGTTGGTTTGCAGTAGTTGTTACGTCCTTGGGAAACGTTTTGAGGATTCCAGGCCCACTTTCTTTGCGCTGGCTCATTAACTATTTTCATAACAGGGTCTTCAGAAGAACCAATAGTCTGGTGACTCCGCTGCTGCTAAGAGATGAACTCTAAAGTCAGAAAAGTTGAACACAGACTCGGGGAAGGTTTGCATTTGACTCTGCTAAAAGAATTGCAGCCAGAATTTTTCATATCTAAAAATGCCTTAAAGAGAAACATCAGCTATCCACATCTGTATGTGTACAAGCCCCAGTGCTGATCTACTTACGCTTGCTGGTTCCTACAAATAGAAAGAAAAGGAAAAAACAGCTTTCAGTCAAAATGAGATCAACTCATCTGACCCACAAAAAAATCCAATTAATTTACAATAAGACAATTAAGGCAATTCCCATGGAATAAGCTAGCTTGGGCTTTTAACTAATCCTAAGTAAAACTTGGAGGCCAAGTTGATTTAGATGGCAATCTAAACATTTACATACTTCTTTGGAGTTTGGGTCTCTTACATTCATAAGAAGGGTCCCTAATATTTTTTTAACAAAAAGTTCTGCTTGGATTTTATGAATTTTTGTCATTGCCAAGTGCCCAAAAGGGAGGAATGTGTCTTATTTTTTGTATCCCCAGTGTATAACTCTTAGAAAATAGAAGAAATTTAATAAATGTTTATTCAATGAATTTTAAATCCCACATTTGGAGACGGGTGAAGGGAGAGGGAGGAAATAACCCAATCTCTGTTTGCTCAGGGTGGTGAATCACGTACCCCTGGCCTGGCTCCAACCATCTTAACCCAGAACATAAGAACAAGTACTAATCCCTATTCACAACGTCAATATTTAAAATTGTGTTTATTTCCTGGGTAGGGTCCCTGTTTGTTTATGTTTCTCTCCGTGTTGTGTAGCACTGTTTGTCTGCCCTTGAACATGTTTGTTCACATTGATGGAAAGCTTAGACGGAGTGGAAATGACGCCCGTTTTAATGGCTTCATGACACTCAAGTGGGTACTTAAAGGCACCACTTTGAATGGAGGCTTTGGGAGACCCTAATGAGTGACACCATTCTAAATGAACAGAATACCAAAAGAACAGCCTCTCTCTTTGGAAGAAGAATACTGAATTACATCACTGTTTTTTCAAAGCACAACGCGATCATTTAGAAAACACTCCTCATTACTGCAGAAATCTCTCGCTCCATGCTCCAGCGCCCGTTTCCCCGAAGGGGCATGTTTGGGGTTGGCAGAGGAAGGGGAGATACAAAGGGAGGAGCCACTGCTCTGTTGCTTCTTCCTGGGGCCACGACATTGTCATACATTTTCAGCATATAAACGGCCACCCTGATGCATACTCCATAGCTCCGCCTCCAACACATCTTTCAGCAGTGACACTTGGGCTGGGGCATCTGGTGAAGCTGCAGTTCAGGCAGACCCCTGCCCTGCTGTAAAGCAGCATCACTGAAAGATGGAACCACAGAGCTCAGAAGGACTTCAGGGAGCACTTGTTAAACGTACAACTTTCCACGGTCCTCCCCTGAGATGCTGATCCAGCAGGTCTGGGGTAGGGCCTGGAATTTACCCTGGGAGATGCTTGTTATCAGGTAAGTCCCCGAATCAGTGATTCTTATTCAGCTGATTAACCTTATAGATGATGAGACTGAGGCTAGAGAGATACAACGACTCGCCCAAGGTCACAGCGCAAACCTATGCTCAAGCCTAGACTAGACCACTAGGAACCATTTTTTCCCCTTCATCCTCCCCAAAGATGCTACATTAATACCTTAATTAATTCATCTCCTGGAAATGAAGCCTTTTTTAATAAGCAAGTTGGGCATATTGATCTTTGTCTTATTCTGCCACTGCTTCCAGGATACGCTCAGTTAAAAAGGTAATAAGGGCCAATGCCCCACGTGGGGATTTGCAGAAAGGAAAAGAGTAGAGATCATGTTCTGTCCTTGCTCAGCTCCACCTTGCACTGTCTGCAGAGTTCCCTCCCTTCCGAGAAGCTGACTGTCCCTTTCACGTGGCTCCTGTTTGCCACTAAGGGATAGATGGGGTTTCTTAACAGCCATATAAATCTTCCCCCTAGGTTAGCCTATCATTCTGCCTAATCTCTCACCACTCCCCCAACCAATCCACCCTCTCACCAAACGAATTTACTACCCTCTGAACACTCCAGGCTCTCCCGTGGTTTCCTGCCTTCACGACGCTGCTCCCTGAGCCTGGAATCCCCCCGCCCTCATTCCTCTGTCCTTGTCTAGCAAACTCCTACTCGTCCATCATGTTTCAGTTTAAACATCATCTCCTTTGAAAGGTTCTCTCTAATACTGTGGCCATGGTAATTTGCTCTGCCTTACTGGCTCCTGCAGTGCTTCGTTTGAATTTGAATTTATCTGTTTATGGGTTTGGATTCTTCACTTAACTGTGAGTTAAGGTGCTGAAGGGCAGTATTACATTTTATCTGTCTTGACATCTATGGCATGTAGAACACAGAGGTTGATTGGCAAATGGTGGAGAAACATGATACCGAAACAAGTATTTCTAACTATAAATCTTTTAAAAACAGTTTTATGAGGTATAATTCACATACCGTACAATTCACCCATTTAAAGTATACAATTCATAGCACAAAGTTCTCCCGATGTCAAAACAAAAAATAAATAAATAAATAAATAAATAAGGTATACAATTCAATGGTTTTTAGTAAGTTCACAAGGTTGTGCAACCATCATCACAATCTAATTTTAGAACTTTTTTGTCCTCCCCCAGAAAGAAACCCCCAGCCTATAACTTTTAGCTGCTTCCTCAACTCCCCATTACCCCTCACCCGGCCCTAGGTAACTACTAAACTACTTTCTCTATAGATTGCATACCTTGAACATGTCATATAAATGGAATCGGACAATATAAGGTCTCTTGTGACTGACTTCTTTCACTTAACGTAGTGTTTTCAAGACTCATCCATGTTGTAGCACGTGTCAACACTTCATTTTTTATGGCCAAATAACATTCCAAAATGGATATCCCACATTTTGCTTATTCATTCATCAGTTGATGACCCTTTGAGTTGTTTCTACTTTTGGGCTATTATGAATAATGTTCCTTTGAACATTCACGTACAAGTTTTTGCGTCAACACGTGTTTTCGTATCTCCTGGGTAGAATTGCTAGACATGGAATTGCTGGGTCATGTGGCAACTCTATGTTTAACCTTTACAGGAACTGCCAGACTGTTTTCCAAAGCAGCTGCACCATTTTACATTCCCATTAGCAATATTTGAGTGTTCCAATTTCTGCACATCCTCACTGACACTTGTTATTTGTCCATCTTTTTAATTATAGCCATTCCGGTGGGTGGTATCTCATTTCGATTTGCATCTCCCTGATGACTAATAATGTTGAGCAGTTTTCATGTGTTTATTGGCTATTTGTATATCTCGTCTTGAGAAATGTCTATTCAAAACCTTTGTCCATTTTCAGATTTGGTTTTTGGTCTTTTTATTATTGTTGAATTGTAAGAGTTCCTTTGTATATTTTGGACATAAGTTTCTTATCAGATACATAACTTACAAAAATTTTCTCCCATTCTGTGGGTTATCTTTTCACTCTCTCATTGTCCTTTGAAGCACAAAAGTTCTTAATTTTAATGAAGTGCAATTTACCTATTTTTTTCTTCTGACATTTGTGCTTTGGTATCGTATCTAAGAAACCATTGCCTAACTCAAGGTCATAAAGATTCACCACCATGTTTTCTTCTAAGAGTTGTACACTGTTAGCTCTTACATTTAGGTCTATGATTGATTTCAAGTTAATATTTGTGAATGGCTTGAGGTAGGTATCCAACTTCATTCCTTTGTCTGTGATTATCCAATTATCCCAGTACCATTTTTTGAAAAGAATATTCTTTCCCCATTGAATTGTCTTCATCCCTTCACAAAATCAAACTGACCATAAATGTGAGGGTGTGTGGACTCTCAATTTTTTTCCACTAAGCTATATGTTTGTTCTTCTGCCACTACTAATGAAAACTTTTTTATCTTTAATTATGGATTGAAAGACTTTGTCCATGCCAATAATTAAGTTGGCAGCAATGAAATTTGAATCACAAAGCATCCCTAAAATTTCAGTAAGCTCAAGGTCCGGAGAGAAACCCTGACCTAGAGGGCACAAGGCAATGGGCTTCCACTGCTCAAGGCCTATTCTTGGCCGCTGTTGAAATGAGGGAATCATGGGTCACCTGTTCCTTGGAACTGGCTCTGCTTCTGGTCAGCAGGCTTCCTCTCTCCGGGGAGTCCCACTGAAACCTTCCTTTCTTCTTCTGCTTCAAAAAAAACCTCACTCCATCCCAATCTTACTCTCTCCCTTACCCTGAGATTCCTATTTTGAGTTTCCCAGTACATTAGGTGTGGTTTTCAGTAGGGTGTAATTCATCTCTTCAACATATATTTATTGGCATCTGCTCTGTGCCCAATTTTGTTCTTGGCTCGGGGAATACAGGAGTAAACAAAATAGAAAATGCCTTAACCTCAAAGAATGTACATTTTGGGAGCACAAAGAAGTAAATTAAAAACCCAATCAATGCAATGAATAAAGTAATCCCAGATAGTGATACATGCTATGGAAAAAATCAAGAGGGATGAAAGGATGGAAAGTGAAAGAGGGTCCTATTTAGAAAGGCTTGGCAAAGAGAGCCTTGCTAAGAGAGTGGTATTGAGGGTTAAGGAGTGAGCTGTGTGCAGATCTGACTGGGGAGTAACCCAGGCATAGGGAATAGCAACTACAGGAGCTCCAAGGAGGTATATGGAGCGGCAAGAAAACAAATGTGGCTGGAGCAGAGTGAAAGGGAGGAAGAGGCAGGAGGGTGAGGTCAAAGAAGGAGCCCATGGCAAGATCATGCAGTGCTTTGTAGACCAGGATTAGGAGTTTAGATTTTATTCTAAATGTGAGGGAAAGCCCTTGGAGAGTTTTAAGCAAGGGAGTGATGTGATCTGGTTTGCACTTTAAAAAGAGTACTCTGATACAAGAAAACACATGAAAATCTGTGTGACCTTGAGTTAGGCAAAAATGTCTTAGATATACGCAAAATCTTGACGCATGAAAGAAAAAATGGAAACATTGGATTTGAGAAACATTAAGCATTTCTGCTTTCTGAGAAACACTGTGTAGAGGATTAAAAGACAAGTCACAGTCAGTCGGTCAGGCTTGTAAGGAGCTTGAAGTAATCATTCCATCCTAACAACAAGTAAAAAGCTGAACAAACTGAAAAATGGACAAAATGAAAAAAACCAATGAGCGGGAACCAAGATGGGGAAGAAAAACCTGAACTGTAATTGACAGGCTTGAGCTGGGGCTCAGGGTGGACAAGTCTCTGAGTCAAACAGTCCAGGGGACAGAGCCATGGGGGGCACACTTTTGTGAGTTTTACCTCCAGGAGCTTGACTAGGTTCTCACTGTGAATATTGGACAAAAGTGCCCTGATTCTTCCGGCAGGGTGACGGTGGAAAAATTCAAAGTGCTTTTCCTCTGCCCTCACACCACACAACCACCACCAACACAGAAGACTTCTGCGACCAAACGTGTGGGGATTTCTCCCCACCGGCGAGAAAACAATCACCCCTGCGCCGGACACCAGCTGGGTATCCTCCAATCCAGCACTAACACTGTCTGCCTGGAGACACCAGATCCCACAGGTTGAGGGCTCAGTTCCACAAGACACTCTCGCCCCCTCCTTCAGCCGCCAGTTGCAAGTCCAGGCCTCTGGAACTTCTGATTGAGTGGCTATAAATCGGGGATCCCATGACGCCCTCTTTAGATTTGATTAATTTTTGCTAGAGTGGCTCACAGAACTCAAGGAAACACGTTTACCAGTTTATTATAAAGGGTATTACAAAGGTAACAGATAAGAGATGTACAGGGCAAGGTATGGGGGAAGGGGTGTGCCGCCCTCCAGGGACCTCCAGGTGTTCTGCTAGCCAGAAGCTCTCCAAACCCTGTTCTTTTGGGTTTTTAGCGAAACTTCATTGCACAGTCATGATTGATTAAACCATTGGTAGTTGGTGATCAACTTAACCTTCAGCCCCTCTCCCGTCCCCGGAAGTTGGGGGACGGGACTGAGAATCCCAGCCCTCTAATCATGCCTTGGTCTTTCTGGTGACAGTCCCCATCCTGAAGCTACCTAGGGGTTGCCAACCATCAAATAGCATACAAAAAGACATCACTTTGGCGACTAAGGATTTTAGGAGTTGTATGCCAGGAAACAGAGGCAAAGACCGCATATATATTTCATAATATCACACAGGGATGGGGGAAGAGGAAACATTTTGAAATACACCAAAGCATTCTGTTTCTCCTGCCTTCAGGAGAAACTAACCAGAGCCTAACCTGCTGGAGTTTTACCAGAGCCTGATTGGCCTGGGACAAGGGAAATACTCAACTCCCACCCACTCCAGCCATTCTGTCCAACGTAGGAAAGGGAAGAAGAAAACTAACAAGCATTTGTGAGGTTCATAGTCCAGAGGCACGGGCTCATCAAAAAACTGAGACCTAATCATAGGACTGGAGTCCCCTACTACTTACAGAGAAGCTCCCTTACCCTCATAACTGACCACTACATCACTAAAGGTCTATTTACCGCTGTTCCTTTTACACAGTACATCATGTCCGGCTATCAGGAAAAATTACAAGGCATGTTAAAGAGCAAAAAAACACAGTTTGAAGAGACAGAACAAGCATCAGAACCAGACTCGGGATATAGCAAGGATGTTGGAATTATCAGAGTGGGAATTTAAAACAAGTAAGAACTCTAATGGATAAAGTAGACAGCATGCAAGGACTGGTAGGAAACGTAAGCAGAGAGAAGAACATTCTAAGAAAGAATTAGAAAGAAATGCTAGAGATAAAAAAAAACAACAACACTATAACAGAAATGAAGACTACCTTCGATGGGCTTATTAGAAGACTGGTTATAGCTGAAGAAAGAATCTCTGGGCTTGAGGACATCTCAGTAGAAAATGCCAAAACTGAAAAGCAAAGAGAAAAAAGACTGAAAAGCAAATGAAAAAAAAGAACACCCAGGAACTGTGAAATACCCACAAAAAGTTTAACATATGTGTAATAGGAATATCAGAAGGATAAGAAAAAGAGAAAGAAACAGAAAAAATAGTTAAAGCAATAATGACGGATGATTCCCCCAAATTAATGTCAGACACTGCAGATCCAGGAAGCTCAGAGAACACCAAGCAGGATAAATGCCAAAAAACAACACCTAACCATATAATATTAAAACTTTAGAAAATCAAAGATAAAGAAAAAATTCTGAAAGAAGCCATAAGAAAAAACACCTTACCTATATAGAAGCAAAGATAAGAATTCCCTCTGACTTCTTCTCAGAAACCATAGAAGAAAGAAGAGAGTAAAGCGAAACACTTAAACTGTTGAGAGAAAAAAAAAACAAAAAAAAACCTATAATTCTGTCCCCTGTGAAATTATCCTTCGAACGTGAAGAAAAAATAAAGACTTCTCATACAAACAAATACTGAGGGAAATTGTTGCCAGTAAACCTGGTTCGCAAGAAATGTTAAAAGAAGTTCTTCAGAGAGAAAGAAAATAACATAGGTAGGAAACTCAGATCTACAGAAAGAAAGGAGGAGCATCAGAGAAGGAATATGTGAAGGTAAAATAAAAACTTTTCTTTTTGATGTAACAGATAACAGTTTGTCCACAATAATAACAGTAACGATGTATTCAATTATGTATGCTTGTGTATTTGTGTTGATGCTGTGTATTAATGTAAGTAAAGGAGTGACAGCAATGATACAAGGGACGGGAGGAAGGAATTAGGATTACTTTGTTATTATGAGATACACTACCCGTGAAGCAGTGTAGTTTTATTTGAAAGTGGACTTAGATTAGTGGTAAATGAATACTGCAAATTCTAGGGCAACCACTAATAAAAGTAAAAAAGAGGCCGGGCGCGGTGGCTCACGCCTGTAATCCTAGCTCTCTGGGAGGCCGAGGCGGGCGGATTGTTTGAGCTCAGGAGTTCGAAACCAGCCTGAGCAAGAGCGAGACCCTGTCTCTACTAAAAATAGAAAGAAATTAATTGGACAACTAAAAATATATAGAAAAAATTAGCCGGGCATGGTGGCGCGTGCCTGTAGTCCCAGCTACTCGGGAGGCTGAGGCAGGAGGATCACTTGAGCTCAGGAGTTTGAGGTTGCTGTGAGCTAGGCTGACGCCACGGCACTCTAGCCTGGGCAACACAGTGAGACTCTGTCTCAAAAAAATAAATAAATAAAAAATAGAAGTAAAAAAGAAGTGTAACTGATATGCTAAGAAAGGAAGGAAAATGGAATAATTTTATGAAATACTTGATTAAAACCACAAAAGACCGAAAAAGAGCAGAAGACAAAAATAGGAGAAAAGAAAAGAGTAACGAATAGAATATAGTAAAAAATATAGTAGATGCTAATCCAATTATACCAATAATCACTTTGAATATTGGTGGTATAAATATGCCAATTAAAAGAGATTGTCAGAGTGGATCAAAAAACAAGATCTAAGTATATGTTGTCTACAAAAAATCCACTTTAAATATAAAGATACATATAGATTAAAAGTAAGTGGATAACCAAACATTTAAAGAAGAAATTATGCCAATTCTTTACAATTTTTTTCAGAAGATAGAAGCAGAGAGAATACTTCTTAACTCGTACGATGAGGCCAGTATCACCCTAATACCAAAACCAGAAAAGACATTGCAAGAAAAGAAAACCACAGACCAATATCTCTCATGAAGAGAGATACAAAAGCCTCACTAAAATATTACCAAATCAGGTTGGGCGTGGTGGCTAAGGCCTGTAATCCTAGCACTCTGGGAGGCCGAGGGGTGGGGATCACTGGAGGTCAGGAGTTTGAGACCTATCTGAGCAACAGTGAGACCCCTTCTCTACCAAAAATAGAAAAAATTAGCTGGGCATGGTGGTGCACACCTGTAGTCCCAGCTACTGTGGAGGCTGAGGCAGGAGGATCACTTGAGCCCAGGAGTTTGAGGTTGCAGTGAGCCATGATGATGCCACTGTACTCTACCCAGGGTAACAGAGCAAGACTCTGTCTCCAAATAAATAAATACATAAATAAATAAAATTAGCAAATCAAATCCAATAATGTATAAAAAGAATTATACACCATGACCAGGTGGAATTTATCTCAGCTATACAAGGCTGGTTCAACATTTAAAAATACAATTAATTGCTTAAAAAAGCAACTAATGGAATCTATCACACCAACAGACTAAAGAAGAAAACTCACATTATCATATCAATAGATGTAGAAAAAGCATTTAACAAAATCTAATACCCATTCATGATAAAAACTCTCAGTAAACTAGAACACAGGGGAACTTCCTATGCTTGATAAGGAATATCTACCAAAAAACCCTACATCTAACATCATACTCAATGGTGAGAAATTAGAAGCTTTCCTACTAAGATGTCCCCTCTCACTATTCCTTTTCAACATCATACTGGAAGTCGTAGCTAACGAAATAAGAAAAGAAAAGGTGGCGTGACTGGGCAGGAAGAAATAAAACTATCTTTTTTCACAGAAAACGTGATTGTCTATGTAGAAAATCTGAAAGAATTGACAAAAAAATTCTTAGAAATGATAAGCAATTATAGCAACATTGCAGGATACAATGTTAATATACAAAGTCAATCTTTGTCCTCTATATCAGCAATGAACGAGTGGAATTTGAAATTAAAAATGCAATACCATTTACATCAGCACCCCCCAAATGAAACAATCAGATATAAATCTAACAAAATATGTTATACATGAGGAAAACTATAAAACTGTATTGAAAGAAATCAAAAGAACTAAATAATTAGAGAGATAGTCCATGTTTATTGGTAAGAAGACTCAATATTGTCAAGATGTCAGTTCTTCCGAACTTGATCTATAGATTCAATGCAATCAATCCTAATTTGTCTTTGACAAAGGAGCAAAGGAAATAAAATGAAGAAAAGATAATCTTTTCAACAAATCATGCTAGAACTGGACATCCTCATGTAAAAAAATGATCTAGACAGAGACTTTACACCCTACACAAAAATTAACTCAAAATGGATCACAGACCTAAATGTAAACCAGAAAACTATAAAATTCCTGAAGACAACATGGGAGAAAATCTAGATGATCTTGGGTTTGACAAAGACCTTTTATAAAACACCTAAGGCACAATCCATGAAAGAAAGGATTGATAAGCTGGACCTCACTGAAGCTAAAAATATCTGATCTGGGCAAGATACTGTCAAGAAAATGAAAAGACAAGCCACAGACAGAGAGCAAATATTTGCAAAAAATATATCTGATATAGGGCTGTTATCCAAAATATACAAAGAACTCTTAAAAATCAACACTAAGAAAACAACCCAATTAAAAATGGACCACCACAGAATGGGAAAAATTTTTCACAAACTGCCCATTTGACAAGGCATTAGTAACTAGAATATATAAGGAACTCCAATACCTCAATAAGAAAAAGATCAAATAATCATTTAAAAATGGGCAAAGGATTTGAATAGACATTTTTCAAAAGAAGACATACAAATGGCAAATAGGTATATGAAAAAATGCTCAACATCATTAGTCATCAGAGAAATGCAAATCAAAACTACAATGAGGGGCCGGGCGTGGTGGCTCACGCCTGTAATCCTAGCTCTCTGGGAGGCCGAGGCGGGCGGATTTTTTGAGCTCAGGAGTTCGAGACCAGCCTGAGCAAGAGCGAGACCCCCGTCTCTACTAAAAATAGAAAGAAATTAATCGGACAACTAAAAATATATAGAAAAAACTAGCCGGGCATGGTGGCGCATGCCTGTAGTCCCAGCTACTCGGGAGCCTGAGGCAGGAGGACCGCTTGAGCCCAGGAGTTTGAGGTTGCTGTGAGCTAGGATGACGCCACGGGACTCTAGCCTGGGCAACACAGTGAGACTCTGTCTCAAAAAAAAAAAACTACAATGAGATATCATCTTACCCCAATTAAAATGGCTTTTATCAAAAAGATAGGCAATAATGAATGCTGGCAAGGATGTGGAGAAAGGGGAACCCTCATACACTGTTGGTGGGAATGTAAATTAGTGTGACCACTATGGAGAACAGTATGGAGGTTCCTCAAAAAAAAAAAAGCCCTAAAAACAGTACTACCATATGACCCAGCAATCCCACTGGTGGGTATATATCCAAAGGAGGGGAAATCAATATATCAAAAAGATATCTGCACTCCCATGTTTATTGCAGCAGTATTCAGAATAGCCAAGATTTGGAATCAATCTAAGTGTCCATCATCAGATGAATGGATAAAGAAATTATGGTACATATACACAATGGAATATTACACAGCCACAAAAAAGAATGAAATCCTGTCATTTGCAACAACATGGCTGGAACTGGAGACATTATGTTAAGTGAAATGATCCAAGCACAGAAAGACAAATCTCACATCTTCTCACTCATATGTGGGAGCTACATATTAAAAACAATTGATCTCATGGAGACAGAGAGTAGCATGATGATTACCAGAGGCTGGAAAGGGTAGCAGGAAGAGGGGATAAAATGGGGGTGGTTAATGGGTGCAAAAATATAGTTAGATAGCTAGATAGAATGAGCAATATTTGATAGCACAACAAAGTGACTGTAATTAACAATAAGTTAGGGTATACTTTAAAATAACTAAAAGAGCGGAATTGGAATGTTCCTAACACAAAGAAATGATAAATGCCTGAGGTGATGGATACCCCAATTATCCTGATTTGATTAATTCACTTTGTATGCCTGTATCAGAACATTACATGTACTCTATAAAGATATATTATACAACTATTATGTACCCATAATAATTAAAACTTTAAAAATTTTAAAAAAATAATAAAAATGGGCCAAAGATCTTAACAGACACCTCACCAAAGAAGATATATAGATGGCAAATAAGCATATGAAAAGATGCTCAACATCATATGTCATCAGGGAAATGCAAGTTAAAACAAAAATGAGATACCATGACATGCCTATTAATAGAATGGCCAAAATTCATTGCTGATGGGAATGCAAAATAGCTCAGCCACTTTGGAAGACAGTTTGGTAGTTTCTTACAAAACTAAACATAGTCTTAACATTTGATAACAGCAATTGTACTCCTTGGTGTTTACCCAAATGAGTGGAAAACTTATGTCCACACAAAAATCTGTACACGGATGTTGACAGCAGCTTTACTCATAACTGCTGATAAAGTCCAGCAACATACATCCAGATTACTCTTTTTTAAATTCTCTAAACTCAGCAGTCAGAAAAATAATCCAATTAGAAAATAACAAAAGACTTGGACACTTCACTAAAGAAAGTATATGGCTAGCAAATAAGCATATGAGAAGATGTTTAATGTCATTAGTCATTAGAAAAACGCAAATTAAAAGCTTGACGTAGTAGAACAGCACACATCTAGTAGAACAGCTAAAATAAAAAACAGTGACAATACAAACACTTGTGAGATTGTATGGACACTGGGTCTCTCCTACATTGTTGGTGGGAATGTAAAAATGTACAACTGCTCTGGAAAATGGGTTGGCAGTTTTATATAAAGTTAAACATATACTTACCTTACAACTTAGTGATACCACTCCTGAGTATTTACCCTAAAAGAAATTAAAATTTATGTTCATTCAAAAACCTGTGTATTATCAATAGAGTACTTTAGCAACTCTGTTTATAATCACCCCAAACTGGAAACAACCTAAATGTCCTTTGATGGGGGATGGACATACAAACTGTGGTACATCCGTACTGTAGAATACTACTCAGGAATAAAAAGAAATGAGCTATTGAAACACACCCCAACATGAATGCATCTCAAATGCATCATGACAAGTGAAAGAACCAGAAAGACTACATGTTGTACGATTCTGTTTATATAACATTCTGGAAAGGGCAAAACTATAGGGATAGAAAATAAATCAGTGGTTGCTTAGGGCTGGAGGTAGAAGGAGGGGTTGACTACCAAAGGGTACAGGGGAATATTTTAGGGTGATAGACCAATTCTATATCTTAATTGTGGTGGTGGTTACAGGATGGTATACATTTGCTGAAATGTACAGGTGAATGATGATGCTGTTCACCAAAATGAGGATGGCTGGGGGAAGAGCAAGTTTTGGGGGTATGGAATCAATAGTGCTCTTTCAGACATGTCAAGTTTGAGAATTGTATTAGACACCTGAGTGGAAATGGCATGTATGAGCTTGGCGGCCAGGAGAGAAGTCAGAAATGGAAGTATAATTTGAGAGTCATCAGCATTTTGGTGGTATTTTTATATTTTATATAACCACGCCCCCAACAATCACTAGATCAATGTCACCTGTGTTATTTCTACACTGTGCAGTTAGGGACAGACCACCAAGTACATTTTCTTCATTAGTCCTGGTATCAGTGGGGATGAGAAAGAAGTTACTTCCTCCATTTTACTTGGGACTAAATCTTGATGTATCTAGTGAAAAGCCAAGTACCTATAGATGGAGCCTTTACCTTTGACCCACCTATTTTTTGAGTGCCAAGTTGCAGTTCAAAACAGAGCTAAAGGCCTTAAAAATTTGAACCACTGCAAGCTGCAAAGGAATGCCAGATTTGATTGGTCCTATAAAAGTGATTTATTGTACATATGCATGTGTGCTTATGATTCATAAGTATTTTCAGCAAATTGAAAACATATTTTAAACATATGGAAATTAGCAGAAATAAAAATGAACAATAGAGAGTAAGGGAAATAACACACTAGATTTGTGGCTTCTTGGATGTTAAAAAAAAAAAGAAATTGCCTAAACAAACCCATCCTATGTAAATAAAAAGTTAAAAGGAAAAGTCAGCTCTAATTTACTCAGTGTTTGCACTTCTATGTCAAAAGCATTTTATTTTTTGTTTTGTCTTGGAATTGGTTCTCTTATGTAACACATGTCAAAATAGCTGGAAAAATGTGATTAACTATTGCCAGCTGAAATTCTTGTCCCACAAGGACAACTCCCTCCTGGCTCCTAATTTTCTTTTCATATTTTGGGCACTGGGAGCTAGTGGTTGGAGCACGGGCAGTCAGGCCATGAGGCTCTGCAGGAGACAGAATTCCAGGATTGGGCCATCTAAATTTGCAGGTATCGTTAATTTACTAAGTCCTCCTGCCAGAGCCTCTTAAAGACTCCCTGTGGTCTCACACAGGGTGTGGCCAGCAGGAATTTTGCCATAGGCTTTGTTACCGCAGGAGCCAATCTTGTTAAAGTGTAATTTGGGAGCTAAAGGAAGAGGAATAGATGAACCAAAGGACTGTCATAGATGTAGACACAGCACTAATGCCTTTCTCTGGTAACCTCACCCACAAAGGAAGGATGGCATTGTACACATTCAAGAGCCTACTTTCTAGGGGAGGTTTTAAATAAACATACAGACAAATTCTTATCCTACTTTCACCAAATGTACTGTTTGAGGCATCTAGCAACCTTTCAATCTCCCAGTAAATTCTCTATAATGAAGCTCATGAACCTGCTTAGACAGTTCCTTTCACAGAAGACCCTCTTAGGAAGGAATACATGCAAAATGGCTAACATAGCTTTTAGGTACTATGAAAAGGTTTTTTAACTGAGTTCTTTAGATGACTAACACTAAATAATACTAAGGGGCATTTGCAAAACAATCGTGGGAATAAGTGAAATAATTCTAAAAGCCCTTTTGTTTTTAGGGTGCTAAGTGAATCTTGAAATTTTGACATCCACTCTCCCTATTTCTCAAATACTCTCCTTTCTTGTTCATACTAGATTCCTTTTGTCCACCTTCAATCAATCAATTGATCAATATTTATAGAACATTTACAATGGAGCTGGCATCAGAATAGGTATCAGGAAGGATCCAGAAGGTATGGAATGCATGGTCCTTACACTCAAGAAGTTTGTAATCTATTTAGGAAAGGTCTAAGAATCAAAATAGCAGCAAGCAACAACATGCCGTCTAAGCATTATACACTTATGCTCCTGTGCTTGAAAAATAGAGTCGGAATCTGAGCAAGGAAGGTCAGCAAAGACCGGAGTGCTTAGGAAAAGCTTTATGAGTCTCATCTTTCTCTGGGGGGAGAGTGGGGAAGGAGGAATATCAAGTATAGAACCTTGAAGCCAGAGCCTGGAAGATCACAAAGCCATTTCTCACCAAGCATGCAATCTCCAATTGTGTAACTGCAAGTCAAGGAGATGTATCCAAATAGGGTGCCAAGATAGTCTAGACCTGTGCTGCACAGTATCGTGGCCACTAGTCACACGTGGCTATCTAAATATAAGTTAAAGAAAATTAAATAATATTTAATTTTTAATTTTTCAGTCTCCCTGGTCATCTTCAAGTGTTTAATAGTCTTATGTGGTTAGTGGAACCATATTGGATAGTACAGATATAAAATATTTCCCATTATTACAGAAAATTCTCTTCGACAGTTCAGGTCTAGAATCACGGAAGTGTGGAGCAAGAGGCAGGAAGGCATAGCTTGAAAAACTTTCCCAAGCCAACTGCCATACTGGTGCAGCTGGTTTCAATACACTTTCTGTGGCCATAAGGTGTCCCAAATCCAAAAGGGGTTTAATTCACTGTAGGCATTATTTGAGCTACACCTTGAAGAAGGCAGTGGGATGTGGTGGAAAAATCCCTGGGAATCAGGAGTCCAGAGATCCTCTCGAGGCTCAGTTATGTACTAACTATGGAGCCTTGGGTAAGTCAGGCTCCGGGCCTCAGTTTCTTTACCAATTGGATAACAGAAGCAAAAGAGAAATAAATTTTCAGATGGAGAGAATAGTTAAAGCAAAGGTATAGGAATAGATGGATATGGGTGCATAGGAAATCTAATAGTCCAATTAATACCAAAGTGTAGCCACAGTATAACAACTTATCTTATAACTTGCACCTGGTCATCACATAATTCTAGAACCCCCCAAAATGTGCACAAAGATGAAAAGTCACAATCACAAAAACAAAAGCTAGATTTTGTTCTTTTTTTAAATTTTTTTTTTTTTTTTGAGACAGAGTCTCACTCTGTTGCCCAGGCTAGAGTGCCGTGGCATCAGCCTAACTCACAGCAACCTCAAATTCCTGGGCTCAAGGGATCCTCCTGCCTCAGCCTCCCGAGTAGCGGGGACTCAGGCACGCACCACCATGCCCAGCTAATTTTTTCTATATATTTTTAGTTGTCCAGCTAATTTCTTTCTATTTTGTTAGTAGAGACAGGGTCTCACTCTTGCTCAGGCTGGTCTTCAACTCCTGAACTCAAACAATCCTCCCACCTTGGACTCCCAGAGTGCTAGGATTATAGGCGTGAGCCATGGCGCCCGGCCCCAAAACTAGATTTTGGTAATGTCTTGATAGTTTAGATCAGCTATGAAAAGCAAAGCAGCAAGAATGGAAGCAATTGTATTTGCATTTCAATATGGTTTTTAAGGAGAGCTGGAGAATAACTCTACTAATTTGGTCCCTTTTGGGAAAAGGCTGTCATTTGTGGAAAATATAAGGGAGAGCCACACTTCAGGAAACAATAAATAAAATTATAGGACATTTCTGAGGGGTAGGAGAAGCAAGTCAGTATGAAGCTGAGAAATTACTGTTGAACAGACTATTAAAGTGTGAAGCTGACATGAAAAGAGTAAAGCCAAGAACATGGTAGTTAAAATAAAATGTAGATCGTATGTGGAATGTGGAGTCCCTTGTTAAAAAGCAGACAGAAAATAGTGCATAAGTAAAATGCCAGCTCGGCAGTTTTGCAGATCCGTATCTCTGGAGTGAATATGAATACATGTAGAGAAACATTTGTGTTTTGCAGCTGTACCAGTGCATCTGTCAGTAGTTCCATTATCATTACTTGTGTATATATTTTTATATCTACAGAGACACATTTGAGTAGGTAAAAATATATGCTCTGTGTGTTCCACTATACTAAAATATTTACTTAATGGTTAGAATTAAAAGTTCCTAGTAAGTGTTTTTCTAACCCCATAGCTCCCTACTTACTAAGGGCACATTTCTCAGTTCCTTCTTCCCCCTCTAAAATTCTGAAAATAAGGTCTAATATAAGCCCAGAGAAGAGACATAGCTATTATAAATAGAGATTTTATGTGATCACCTACCCACCCAAGTTTTAAAAATAGACTGAAGTGCTACTCCCTCCAAGATTCACAGAATTTGCTTTAAAAATAAATATGGGCCAGGCGCGGTGGCTCTCGCCTATAATCCTAGCACTCTGGGAGGCCGAGGCGGGCGGATTGTTTGAGCTCAGGAGTTCGAGACCAGCCCGAGCAAGAGCGAGACCCCCGTCTCTACCAAAAATAGAAAGAAATTAATTGAACAGCTAAAAATATATAGAAAAAACTAGCCGGGCATGGTGGCGCATGCCTGTAGTCCCAGCTACTCGGGAGGCTGAGGCAGTAGGAGGATCACTTGAGCCCAGGAGTCTGAGGTTGCTGTGAGCTAGGCTGACGCCACGGCACTCACTCTAGCCAGGGCAACAAAGTGAGACTCTGTCTCAAAAAAAAAAAAAAAAAAAAAAGAGAGAAAAAAGAACCAAATAAATAAATACGAATGGTGTGCTAAGCATATGGCTGAACTGCATGCCCGTATCTGCGCAGGGTCCCTCAGACCCAGACTGATGTCCCTTTTCTATGCTGATCTATTGCTGCAGAGGACGCTCATTGCTCTGTGAAATTAACCAGGTGAGGTTAATTGTTAGGTACTATAATCAAGTGAGTGAAACTAGCTTTGTTTGACAAAATCTCCAATTCAATTGCATTTTTTTTCTTCTTTTTCCTTTTTTTCTCTTTTCTTCTCTTCTTTTATTCTCTTTTCTCCTCTTTTCTTTTCTTTTTCTGAAATGTGAATTACCCAGAAGATAAGAGTTTCACATCGAGTCAGGATCAATTCAAACGGAAAGACTGCTATTAAGAACTCACATGTCAAATGGGGCTGTCAATTTTTGTATTAAATTACTAACATATTTTTAAAAAAATTATCCATGTCATCTAAGTTATCAAATTGATTGGCCTAAAGGTATTCAAAGCATTCTTTTTCACTCTGCAATGATTTGTGATTTTGTAAATGTGTATGTTCGGTGATATCTTCTTTATGATTCCTAATACTATTTATTTATCCCTTTTGTTTCTTGATCAGTCTTATTAACGATTAGGTATTTGTATTAGATTTTTTCTTAAAGCTAACTTTTATTTGTATTTATTTAGTCTATTATGATTTTGTTTTCTATTTCACACTTTTCCACTCTTATTTTTATTGATGCCTTCTGTTAAGGGTCAAATTGTGCCCTCCCCCCAAAAAGATATGTCGAAGTTCCAACCTCCAGTACCTCAGAACATGACTTTATTTGGAAATAGAGTCATTGCAGATGCAATTAGTTAAACTGAGATGAGTTCATACTGGAATAGGGTGGGCCCTAACATGAAGTGTCCTTCAAAGAAGAGGGAACTATGACCACAGGCATAGACACAGAGGTGGGCTACTGTGAAGACACACAGGGAGAATACCGTGTGTAGACAGGATTGGAGTGATCCATCTACAAGCCAAGGAACACCTGAGGCGACTGGAGGCTATGAGAGAGGCACAAAGTAATTCCTTCCCTAGTGCCTTCTGAGAGAGCATGGCTCTGCCTACACAAATGGTCCCTGACTTAGAGACGGTTTGATTTAGGAACTCTTGACTTTACAACGCTGTGAAAACAATATACACTCAGTAGAAACTATACTTCAAGAACCCATACAACCATTCGGGTTTTCACTTTCAGTACAACGGTCAATAAATTACATGATGTCCAGCACTGTATTCAAGTTCAACACTTCATTATGAAATAAGCTTTGTGTTAGATGATTTAGCCCAACTGTAGGTGAATGTAAATGTTCCAAGCATGTTCAAGGTAGGCTAGGCCCTCACTGTTAAGTAATAATTTCAAAAGGTGTATGATTTCAGCTTCTCAGTTATTTTCCCTTGGCACTGTAAAGACATTACTTCATTGTCTTCTGGCATCAGATTTTGCCAACGAGCAGTCAGTTATCAGTCAAATTCTCATTCCTATGAGGCGATATGTCTTTTCTCTCTAATAGCTTTTAAGTTTTCTCTGTATCTTTGATGTTATTAAAATATGTAGTTTTACTAAGATGTGTGATTTTATGTTTTTCCTGCTCGGCACTCTGTATGACCTTTCGATGTGAGTTCTCAGATCTTTCTTTAACTATGGAAAATGCTATTATCTCTTCGAATATTGCTTCTTCATCATTTCTTTTATTCTCATCTTCTGAAACTCTTAGTAAACATATTGGAACCTACCGAAAGATCCTCCATGTCTCTTAACTGCTCTCTCTCATTTTTTATCTCTTCGTCTCTCTGTTCTGTTTCTTAGGCAAAACCCTCAGCATTATCTTCAATCCACTAATTTTCTCTTTAACTATTTCCAGTCTACAGCTTATCTCATCTATTGGATTTTTATTTTAATGACCACATTTTTCATTTCCAAGATTTCTACTTGTTCTTTTCACTATGCATGCATTTTTGTTTCATTTATATTGGCATTTCTCCATAACATCATGCTTTTTTTTCTTTTTTTTTCAGACAGAGTCTCACTCTTTTGCCCTGGCTAGAGTGAGTGCTGTGGCGTCAGCCTAGCTCATAGCAACCTCAAACTCCTGGGGCTCAAGCGATCCTCCTGCCTCAGCCTCCCGAGTAGCTGGGACTACAGGCATGCGCCACCATGCCCGGCTAATTTTTTCTATATATTTT
>NW_012146079.1:5411314-5413330 GCF_000956105.1 Propithecus coquereli | reverse complement strand
TGCTAGGATTACAAGCGTGAGCCACCATGCCCAGCCAAAAGCATAGTTCTTAAAATGATTTTCTCTTAACAACTGTTTATCTAATAATTAATTAGATTATCCAATGATCTATTTAAAAATTCAGTTGTTATGGTACTGAAAATATCAAACTGTCCACCTTTCAGTTAATTTTCTTATCTACATCTTCATAGAATAGCAAGCATTTTCTAAAAAGAAAAAAGAAAAATGGGGAAAATGTCATCTCAGCTCCTGAATTCTGGAATTTTCTAATGATTATTTTTACCAAGTAAATAAGCCCAGGAGTAAATGAAATGTGGTTTACTGCTTATGCTTTCTGGAATTTCTTGCAGCCAACGCAGAACTATAGCATTTCAAAGTTGGAAGAAATTCTTCATATGACCACACTGAATTTTTTTTCTTGTTGGTCTGCATCAAATTTGTGAAGGTTAGTGACTAAAAGGCTAAGACTTTAGAGAGTCCTGTGGCAAAGGTAAAAACCCACTTCAAAAGAAGATCAGACACCCAGCTTATTCCTTTGAAGAGAATTCATTTCCATGAATTCAATTCCATGAAAATTGTTCTGAAAACTTTCTGATGGGCCCAGAAAGCAAAGAAGGCTTTTCTTCTCCACTTACAAATGGAGTTGTATTGACAGTGGTGTGCTGATACATGTTTAACAACCAGTTCTCATAAAAATAAAATAAAATAAAACAAAAACAAAAAACCATGGAAGTGGTTGCCAATTTCCATGGTGTAAATACTCCCACCATGGTTGATTTCAAGCTATGAACGTGTCATCACTAAACATAGAATTGGGAAGAGATGCCCCCATAGATCCTCTGGGCTGATAAGAGTCAGCTTCTGCATGCTGCTGTGATAATACCAAGTACAATAGATACTTCCCAGATCTCAACCTCTCAGAAGTTTTTGGCACAGTTGTTTTCATCGTTATTGGAACACTCTCCTCTCTGTCTTTATGTCATCATGCTGTCCTCTCCTTTCTCCTATGCTCAGGTTAATCTAAGAATCACTGCCAGCTCCTTCTCTTCTCCTCTGCTTCTATGTGTTAGAGACACTCAGCTCTCCTTCTAGAGCCTGTGTCTCTTTTCTCTCTACACTTTCCCCCAAGCGATCTCCTCTAGCCCTGTAGCTTTAAATATCACCAAAATGTTGTTAACTCCCCTATTTTTATCTCTAGTCCAGACATTTTTTTTCCTGAGCTTCAGGCTTGTATGGCCAACTGCCTACTCAGATATCTCAGAGGCAACTCAAATTTAACTTGTCCAAAACTGAACATTTGATCCCCTCTTCCCATCTTCCCTATCTAAATAAATGGTACTACCACCATCTGTTCATTTGCTAAAGCCACAAACCAAGGAGTCATCTTTGCAAACTTCCTCTCCTTTGCTCTTAACAGCCAACCTATTGCCAAATACTACTGATTCCACTTTCAAAATATTTCTCAAATCTGTCCATATCTCTCCCTCTCCAAGGCCCATCATCTCTTGAATGAACTACTGCAACTGAACTCCTAAGCACCATCCCTTCCTCCTTTCCTGCCACTCCCCCTCAGTGGCCAGAGAGATCTTTGAAACATGGTTTAAACTTTCATTGGCTCCCCATTGCATTTAATAGGAAATAAAACATCCTTATATGGCCTATAACACCTGCATGATCAGATTTAAGTTTAATTCACCAAACTCATCTCCTACCACTCTCCTCATTTACTATTTAGTTCACCTTTAGATGAGAGCAGGATTTGGACTGTGACTATATGTCACAATTAAAATAATGTCAAAAGCATAGTTTTTAAAATGATTTTTCTCTTAACATTTGTTTATCTAATAATTAATTAGATTATCAAATGATCTATTTAATAATTCGGTTGTCACGGTATTGAAAATATCAAACTTTCCACCTTTCAGTTAATCGAATTGTTTTAGGTTCTTTTTTTTTTTTTTTATTTGAGACAGAGTCTCACTCTGTTGCCCGGGCTAGAGTGCCGTGGCGTCAGCC
>NW_012146079.1:5409943-5411264 GCF_000956105.1 Propithecus coquereli | reverse complement strand
AGTTGTCCAATTAATTTCTTTCTATTTTTAGTAGAGACGGGGTCTCGCTCTTGCTCAGGCTGGTTTCGAACTCCTGAGCTCAAACAATCCTCCCATCTCGGCCTCCCAGAGTGCTAGGATTATAGGCGTGAGCAACTGCGCCTGGCCACATCATGCTTTTTTAAAAAACAGAAGTTATTCCTGTATATATCTCTTTGCACATTGTAAACATATTTAAACCTTTTCTCAGATTATTCCATAAATTAATTTCAACAGGAGTAAATTCATGTTCTTGTTTTTTGTTTGGTTGGCTTTCTTACCATTGAATTTTGGTTAAGGAGTTCATTTTGAAACTAGGCTTGGATTCTCTCTGTCTCTCTCTCTCTTTCTCTTCTTCCCTCTACTCCCATTGTGCTTTTCCCTCCCTGTCCAGTGGTTTTGTGATTGCCTTCATTCTGCACTTGACTCCCTGGGGCCCCATTTCAGACCTAGATCTACTAATGGTGCTTCCAAGATCCAGCCCAAAGTGATATTAAGGACAGCACAGATTTAGGCACCAAGCCCAGGGAGTGGACCACTTCCCTTCCTAGTCACAAGGTTACATCAGTGTCCTCCCTTCTCACCTACGTCCACAGTTTGCTTCAAGCTGTAGCCCCAGGCAGGAATAGCTTCTATTTCAGCTTCTTTTCATGAGTAGGAGGAGCCTGCTCTGCCTCTGGCTTCAAGCAGTGAGCCTGGCTTCGGTCTCCCATCTCGACATGGAACACTTTTATTTTAATTTACTCTGGATGAGCCAAACTCTAGCTAACATTGCCTGGTTCCAGACCCGAAGCCCCATAAGCATGTGGCTTCCGCTCAGCTCACAGCTTTGTATTTCTGTTTCCAAATCTGGGCCACAGAAGTGTTTATTTAGTTTTGAAGCTTGATAAACTTTATTTATCATTGCTCTGTGTTTGGAGTAAAGATGTGTCAAAGAACACACTTTCAGAGCTGCATGAAGTAGGTTTGCATGTTGACTTCTTCAGCAAATTGAAGACTCAGCGACACATTCAGTTCAATCTTTAGCTCACCTTTAGATGAGAGCAAGATTTGGACTGTGACTATATGTCACAATTAAAATGATGTCAAAAGCATAGCTCTTTTTTTTTTTTTTTTTTTTTGAGACAGAGTCTTGCTTTTGTTGCCCGGGCTAGAGCGAGTGCTGTGGCGTCAGCCTAGCTCACAGCAACCTCAAACGCCTGGGCTCAAGTGATCCTCCTGCCTCAGCCTCCCGAGTAGCTGAGACTACAGGCGCGAGCCACCACGCCCCGCTAATTTTTTATTCCTATTTTTAGTTGACTTG
>NW_012146079.1:5377593-5407683 GCF_000956105.1 Propithecus coquereli | reverse complement strand
ATTTCTTTCTATTTTTTTAGTAGAGACGGGGTCTCGCTCTTGCTCAGGCTGGTCTTGAACTCCTGACCTTGAGCGATTCACCCGCCTCGGCCTCCCAGAGTGCTAGGATTACAGGCGTGAGCCACCACGCCCGGCCTGTTTTAGGTTTTTAACACACAAACTTTCTTGTCTCAGATCCTTCGCATTCACAATTCCTTTTGCCTGAAACGCTGTGCGCCACCCCACAACCTTCCACTTAAACTTCTCCTTCCTGACCCTTACTCATCCTTCTGGTCTCAGCTCATGACTTTTTCAGAGAAGCCTTTCTTGGTCTCCCAACCAAAATCGAGTCCTCTCTTGTAGTCCCCCATGGTATTCCATTCATTTTCCACAGAGAGCTTGATAGAGCTTGTAATTCTTAGTATCGATCTGTTTGCTTATTTAATGTCTATCTTCCCCCATTTGACTGGGAGCTCCATGAGTGCAAGGACCAGCAGAACTTCTTTCAAAATTTGAGTCAATCCTCTCAGAACCTGCCGCTGTTTTATCAACTAAGTTCATGTAATAGTTTAAATCTCTTGTTGTCATTTCAACGATGGTCACAGCGTCTTCACCAGGAGTAGATCCCATCTCAAGAAACCACTTTCTTTGCTCATCCATAAGAAGCAACTCCCTATCCATTCACTTTTTAATTGCAGCAATTCAGTCACATCTTTAGGTTCCTCTTCTAATTCTAGTTCTCTTGTTATTTCTACCACATCTGCATTTACTTCCTCCACTGAAGTCTTAAAGCTTTCAAAGTCATCCATAAGGGTTGGAATCAGCTGTTTCCAAACTCCTGTTAAGGTTGATATTTTGACTCCTCTCATTAATCACAAATGTTTCTTAATGGCATCTAGAAGGGAGAATCCTTTCCAGAAAGTTTTCTTTTTCTTTTTTTGAGACAGAGTCTCGCTCTGTTGCCCAGGCTAGAGTACCGTGGCGTCAGCCTAGTACAGCAACCTCAAACTCGTGGACTCAAGTGATCCTCCTGCCTCAGCCTCCCGAGTACATGGGACTACAGGCATGCATCACCATGCCCAGCTAGTTTTTTCTATTTCTTTAGTAGAGACAAGGTCTTGCTCTTGCTCAGTCTGGTCTCAAACTTCTGAGCTCAAGTGATCCTCCTGCCTTGGCCTCCCAGAGTGTGCTAGGATTACAGGTGTGAGCCACTGTACCCGACCTCAGAAAGTTTTCAATTGACTTTGCTGAGAATTATCAGAGGAATCACTATGTATGGCAGCTATACCCTTATGAAATGTATTTCTTAAAGAATAAGACTTGAAAGTTGAAATTACTCCTTTATCCACGGGCTACAGAATGGATGTTGTGTCAGCAGGTATGAAAACAACATTCATCTCCTTGTACATCTCCATCAGAGCTCTTGGGTGACTAGGTGCATTGTCAATGAGCAGTAACATTAATATTTTAAAAGGAATCTTTTTTTCTGAGCAGCAAGTCTCAAAAGGGGGCTTAAAATATTCAGCAAACCATCCTGTAAACAGATATGCTGTCATCCAGGCCTTGTTGTTCCATTTATAAAGCACAGGCAGAGTAAATTTAGGATCATTTTGAGAGCTCTAGGATTTTCAGAATGGTAAATGAGCATTGGCTTCAACTTAAAGTCACGAACTACATTAGCCCCTAACAAGAGAGTCAGCCTGTCTTTTGGAGTTTTAAAGCCAGGCACTGACTTCTCCTGTCTAGCTATGAAACTTCTAGAAGGCATCTTCTTCCAACAGAAGGTTGTTTCATCTATGCTGAAAATCTGTTGTTTAGGGTATCTGCCTTCATCAGTCATCTTAGCTAGATCTTCTGGATCACTCGTTAGAGCTTCTCTACCCGCTGGTGCTGCTTCACCTTGCACTTTGCTGTTCTGGAGACAGCTTCTTTCCTTAAACCTCATGAACCAACCTTTGCTAGCTTCAAACCTTCCTTCTTCAGCTTCCTCACCTCTCTCAGCCTTCATAGAATTGAAGAGTTAGGTTCTTGCTCTGGATTAGGCTTTGGCTTAAAGGAACGCTGTGGCCGCTTTGATCCTCTATCCAGACCACTACAATTTTCTCCGTGTCAGCAGTACAGCTGTTTCGCTCTCTTATCATTCATGTGTTCACTGGAGTAGCACTTTTAATTCCTTCGAAAACTTTTCCTTTGCATTCACAACTTAGCTAAGCGGTACAAGCGGCCTAGCTTTCACCTGTCTAGGCTTTAGATATGCCTTCCTCGTTAAGCTTAATCATTTCTAGCTTTTTATTTAAAGTGAGAGACACGCAATTCTTCCTTTCACTTGAACACTTAGAGGTCACTATAGGGTTATTAATTAGCTTAATTTCAATATCTTTACGTCTCAGGGAATAGGGAGGCCTCCAAGCAGAGGGAGAGAGATGGAACGGCCAGTGAACCAGCCAGGGGAGCAGTCAGAATACACACAACTTTCATCAATTAAGTTTGCCCTCTTCTATGGGTGTGGTTCATGGCTCCCCAAAACAATTACAGTAGTAACATCAAAGATCACTGATCACAGATCACTATAACAGATGTGATAATAATAATGAAAAGGTGTTTTGTTTTCTTTAGAGACAGGGTCTCACTCTGTCATTCAGGCTAGAGTACAGTGGCGCCATCATAGCTCACTGCAGCCTTGAACTCCAACAATCCTCCTGTCTTGGCCTTCCAAGTAGCTGGGACTATAGGTGTGCACCACCATACCCAGCTATAACAATTTTTTTGTTTTTGTAAAGACAGGGTCTCGCTAGGTTGCCCAGCCTGGTCTCAAACTCCTGGCCTCATATAATCCTCCCGCCTTGGCCCTCCCAAAGTGCCGGGATTACAGGTGTGAGCCGCTGTGCCTGGCTGAAAATGTTTGAAATATTGTGAGAATTAGAAAAAATGTGTCACAGAGACATTAAGTGAGTACATGCTGTTAGAAAAATGACAATGATAGACCTACTCAATGTAGGGTTGTCATGAACCTTCAACTTGTGAAAAATGCAGGCAGTATCTCTGAAGTACAATAAAGCACAAGAAAACCAGGCATGCTTATACTAACTGCAGTGTCTTGGTGTCTCAGTCCACCGTTGCTCCTTTAAGTAGACTCCCTGACATGTTCCTGGTTCTAGCTGTGCACATTCCCAATTTCCTCCTGAAGGCTCTACATACCACTGAAGCATAGAGACAGATCTGCTTAACTCTAAGAGCCCATAAAAATGACTTCAGTATGTGCCCTTTTCCTGGAAACAGATTTTTTTAGTTGCAACTGCTGCTGTGTAGTATGGTAGGTTAAACAGACTACCTGGTTTTTGTTAAAGAGAATGACTTCCAGGTTCAGTGGGTGCTTCCTGAAAACATAGCTCCCCATGATACAACAATCATTGATTCTGTTATTTCCTAATTCTTGTTCTTATGTAAGTGACATATGATATATGGCATGAGACATAGTTGCTATAATATATTTTATATTTGTTTTTTGTTTAGCAAATCTTTTCATAGCTAGGATTAGGCTGACTTGTCCGGAGCCATGAGGCCCGGCAGCTGCTTATCCAAGATGGCTGCGAGCCATGTGGATCGGCCTGCTTATCTAAAATGGCCGACAAAGCCCGCGCATTTGCAAAAGCCCGCGAAAGAGCTTGTAAGTTTCCATTTACCCATTATGACGTAGCCCTTGAAAGCCGCCTGAGGGTTTCCTTATATGGAAATCCTTTGGCTGGAAAGCCAGAGCCTCGGAAAGCACCGCCCCTTTACTGTTACTTCCTCTTTCTGCCTTACTTAAGCCTCTGCCCTACTGCCAATAAACGAGACTTGATCAGACTCCTGTCTTGTCTCCATTTCTTGTGTCTCCTGCCTCTCCCAATTCCCACTCCCTCCTCCAGGGTCCGCGTTGACTACCCCGCGGGTCGGGACACTGACTATTACCCTTGTTCTATCTGAATTACATATAATATGCTATAAATTAAAATAATCCATGGTAAGACAATTTTAAGTTATAACTCTGCCCAAGAAGGTGATACTTATTTTATTAAAGTATTCCACATCTTGTCACTCCGCATAGCGCTGACTCCCAGTCTGAAGCCACACCTTTATACCTGTGGATCAGCATGCATCTTTGGGCCTTCGATGACTTACAAAAATTTAGCGTAGTGAACCAGGTTTACAGACCTGGGGAGGACATGGAAATTTCAAGTTTCTAATCCAGAATCTTCTTCCAACTTGCTGTGTGGCCTTCCACGAGTCATTTCATACTCGCTCAGTCATTTCTTCATTTCAGCATGGAAATAGTGTCTATTCGCTTCTCCAGGGCACTGCAAGAAAGAAGAGAGTGGGGGGTCAAAAAGAAGACGACCTGAAAATATCAAGATCCCCTCAATAGTTCTGACCCGTAGTGAAAGAAGAAACAAGGCAGTACCGGAAACCCAGCACGTATGTAGCCAAAACCAAAGGCTTGTTGTTGTAAAGATAGAGCAACGATGTCTGATTTTAACATTCACACATTCCAAACCACAGTCTTCCAGGCCTTTCCCCTGCAGCCAAGCCTATGGCAGGGGCCAGGTCCACAGGAAAGTTTCCAGAAAGCAGATTTTGGCAAAGGCGTCTTTTAAACCTTCGGAGAAGAGAGTTTAGTTTTTTTTCTTTTTTTAAAAGAACATTTTCATTCCTTTTTTGCCACAGAATTTCATGGACTATGTTTATTTTTCCTTTTCGGGTCATAGTATATGGATTTTTCACAGTCAAATGTGAGGAACAGACATATTTCTTGAGTTTTTTTTTTTTTTCCCCTTTCTTTTCTTACAAAATTCTTTCAATTTGTAGGTGGAGCCAAAGTCTAAGATTATATTTTGAGAGAATCATTTATGTGATCATTAAATGACTTCAGAGAAAGAATGAGGTACTAGCATCCACCTTCTGACTGCTTTGAGAAGAGGAGAACATGCCCCAAGTGAAAGGAATGATGACTGATTTTAATTTCAGTCTCTGGACAAATGGCCTCTGCGGCCGAGCCCTGGCACCCAGAGACAGCAGCGGGCCCTGGGGCCACTTGGGGCAGTTTTATAAACCAAAACAACCACTGCAAGTGCATTGGTTTTAGAGGAATGTCCAAGAAAATTGCCTTCCTTCTCCTCACAACGTGTCATTACAGAAAAATAGAAGCCCGAACATTCCAATCTGATTCCCGTTTAACTCTGCAAGCCTGTAAATTTTGCCATGAGGTAAGGGGCTGATTCAGAGCTCCAGAATCCTTTCGGTGCCACAGACACTATTTTAAAATGGATATCCCTTTGAGTTTCGCAGTGTTATTCTGCTAGGGTCATGGAATAAATAGGGCTCTGTCTGATGAGAACTCTTAGTCCTGGTAAACAAGAACCAGGACGCCTGGTGGCCAAAGGAGCTGCCTTGTGTTTTAAAGGTTAGGAGTTCAAATCTTGTGGGTTTGTGCTTGAGTTAAAGTATGCACGTATCTTGGTTGAAGAAGCAATAACATTACACAGTGGAATCTGGCCTAACCACAACAAAGTTTTAGCTACAATCAATTAAACAAATACTTCCTATGGAATTCTTTACCTTGCAGATCCTGGACAAAGGGCCCACATTCCAGAAGACACAAGAAAGCTTTACTTTCCAGGCTTCCTGCCCCTGTAGTGTATGCATGTTTAACACTCGATTTCCACCACGTGGACACAGAGTTCATATTTGACACATTCTTTACGTTTTCATATACCTATCGCCCCAGGCCTCCTTTCCCCTCTCTTCATCTTCTTTTTTCCTGATTTTCCAGGAAGATAATAATCTACAGATTTAAAGGCATGTTCTTTGCATGGATGACTCATTGGAAATATGACCCATTGAAAGAAAACATAACCTGTATTAGGGCCTTTAATTTTAGTGGTCCAATCTTTATAATACCTTGTTTTTCTATAGCATTTTGCTGTTTATAAAACACTTTACATTTATGATCTCCTTTATCCTCAGAGCTATCGGGGGAGGTAAATGTTGTGCCCATTTTGCACACAAGAAGAATGAGACTCAGAGAGATTGAGACTTGCTCAAAATCACTCAGCCAGTTGGGGTCCGAGCTGGTACTCGAACTCAGCCCTCCACAACTCTAAATGTTTTCATCACTATAGTAGAATTGCCTCTAATAGCACAAAATTGCTATAGAATCATAGTGATAGCCCAGATTTTGTTGCTGGTCCTACTTTATTGAGCTCTGCTTGGTAACGCCACTGCCATCTTGGAAAGGAAATATATGCTGAAGTTCCCCATAGATTCTAATCACTCAGAAAGTGCCAACGGTTGTATTGCTTTAGTTAAATTATGTGCTATCCCATTCACTCCTGTACACCCACAAATAAAGGGAAATAACTAACCCGTTGTGCCTCCTTGCTCCCAGAATGCCTGAAATTAGAAATAGCCCAGTATTGTGACCTGAAGTTGCCTCAGCAGGAAGTTCTGTTTTTTTAATTATGACTCCAGCCATTTTCTCTCCAGTTGCTCTTATTGCCTGTGGGGCTTTGGGCAAATCATTCCCAGGAGAGCTGTCTATATATATGTGAGATAAAGACAGTAATGATACCTGCTCCCCACCTACCTGGCAAAAGTGTTGGGAAATGAGCAAGATAATGTCTATCCTGTACTTTCAATGCCTAGAAAGAAAGGGAGGGTTCGTGAGCAAGGGTGTAATTATATTGAGTCGGCAATGATATCATCGTCTATATTATACATATGTGGTTGTTGCCTAAGACGCTGCTGAATATAATTTGGCTCCCATGTTTGATGTTTTAAGGACACGATGATGTTACAATAAGTTAGCAGAAGAGCCGAAGTGGGAAGGGAAAGTATCCTGTTCTTTTAAAAAGTCCTGTACGACTGAAACTTCTTTTAGGCTATCTTCCCCAGCTGGTCCTGCAATTAGGCCTTCCTCCAGCGCTCCCAAAGCCTCCTTCCAGGTCTTCATCAGTCATGTGGTTCCCCCGCTGGCTGGGTCAGGATGCTACGGCTGGAGAGAGGTCTGGAGAGGAGAGAAAATGTGTCCAGCTCTACTGAGGGACCACCAAAATTTGAAAGCCCAAATGGAGGATTTCTGTAGCCATTCTTCTAGAAAACCTACGCCGGTCAGGCTTGTTCCCATAGAGCAACGTCCTGTCCTACGGCTAACAGGGCCAGACCAGATGACCTTCCCCCAGTCATCATTTGAATTTGTTTTAAAGAATAATTCTAAAACCTAAAGCCACAGCTCATCACTGTACTGAGCACCTGTTAGGAGTACCGGGGATACAGAGGTTAAAACATTATCCCTCAGGGACATGGCCGTCCAGGATGACAAGCACGCAGGAAAGGTGAGCACCAGGGTGGTGTCTGGCACACAGTAAACGGGACTGGAGCATATTTGTGAATGAAGCAGCAGTGTGCTGCCAGATGAGAAGGGCCATAATCGTGAAAAGCACGAGGCGCCATGGGAGCATGTTAGGGGCACCTAACCAAGAGTGGCAGGAGGAGGGGAGAGAACGCAAGGAAGAACGTGTGCCATGGCTGCCCGGAGGAAGGTGTGGGAGAGCCCTCAGTTTACCATGACAACAGCGCACAGTGTCAGGCTTTGTATTCTATTCTAGTTCGCTTTTTTAAACAAAATGCTGGTCACAGCCCACTA
Organism: Propithecus coquereli; assembly: GCF_000956105.1. Classification (NCBI taxonomy): domain Eukaryota; kingdom Metazoa; phylum Chordata; class Mammalia; order Primates; family Indriidae; genus Propithecus; species Propithecus coquereli. Next base: position 5,400,023 of record NW_012146079.1, on the reverse strand, counting down.
AAGGTCGGTCTCAATCCACAGTGTGAAAATTCTACATTATTAGAAAGGATTTCCTCTTCTACACATCTATTGGCCTTGTAATCAAAGGCAAGACAACAGAATTGAAATGTTTGCCTGGGAGCTCTTCGATTTCTGACACTGAGCACAATCACTTCCATGCCATCTCCATGTTATTTTTTACGGAGACATGACCAACCCTCTGCATTTGTCTCCTATGGCTGCTACAGCAAATTACCACAAACTTGGTGGCCTAAAGCAAATACATTTGCTCAGGGTTCTGGAGGCTAGAAGTCTGAAATCACTTTCTCTGAGCTGAAAGCAAGGTGCTTGTAGGGCTGCACTCCCTCTCCAGGGTCTAGGGGACGATCAGTTCTTTGCCTCTTCCAGCCTCTAGTTGCTGCTGGCATTCCTTGGCTTGTGGCCACATTGCTTCAATTTCTGATTCCCTGGCCACGTTGCCTTCTCCTCTTCTGAGTGTCACATCTCCCTCTCACTCCCTCTTATTTAGGGCCCACCTGGATAATCCAGAATGATCGCTCCAGCTCAAGATCCATAGCTTAATCTCCTCCACACAGTCTTTTTGCCATCTAAGGTAACATGGGCAGGTTCTAGGGATTAGGATGTGGATGTCTTTGCAGGTGAGTGGCGTTATTCAGCCTAAGACATTGTCTCTGTCTGAATCATTGAGTCTCCAGCACAAACCCGTTGAATAGCTCAGTTGAGTTTCTCTTTACTATCCTTCAAGAAGGCAGAATAACCCCTCTCCTCTTTCTTTAGAAGATAAGAAAAATGGGCAAAAGGATGGAAGATAACTTTTACTGAGCCCCTAGTGTGTGTTAAATGATTGATGTGTGCTCTTCGTAACTAGATGGGGGGTAGTTGTCACCCCCATTTTACAGATGACAAAAGTGAGGCATAATGAGGACAAGTAATTTGCGCAAGGTCTTCTGGTTAGTAAGTAATAGAGACAGAATCTGAACGTGGATCTGTCCTACGTCAGAGCCCACATCCTTTCTGCGATACCAGTATTCCTCGAATTTCAGTGGCACACTAACATCTCACAAAGGAAAAACATTGCCACAGATCCCAGTTTGAGAAACAACTGACTTAAAGAACCAAGTTTTATTCTAAAAAAAATAAATGTTAAAATGCTCACGTTGTCCCCAAATGCTGGTGGCTGACAGACCTCAGTGTGAGAAACACTACAAGATATCATGGTACCCCCCCACCCCCCACCACTTCTGAGAACTTCCTTTTCAAGGATCTTTTACAACTAAGACCCAGGATGGCTACATTTCAACCACGTTGCTCTGCTGCCTAGCGATGGCTTCTAGGAAACAAAGCATTTGCCACTAATAAGATTTTAACACTAGCAATCTGTTAACATGATAGATGTAAGTTAATTATTTCCACCACAGAGACACTCAATGAACTTCAGTCAGAGTAAAGTAATGATGGTGGCATTTTCTGAGCTTAATCTAAATGAAATTGTACCTGGATGTCCCATGCAAGCCTGTGGATGAAAACCATTACCCTTGTTCTGGCACATGCCAATGGCCTATGATAATGTCAAAGCCTAATGCTCCTCAAGCAATTACTTGATTATAATTACGATGTGCCAGGCACTGTTCTAGGCACTCTACATGAATTAATTTATTTAATACTCATGAATACCCTACGAGGCAGGTCACATTCTTATTGCTCATTTACAAATGATAAAATTCAGGTACAGAAAGTTTAGGTTAAGTAATTTCTCCAAAGTCATATAGCTAGCAAAACGTGTACAGCTATGATTAAACACAACTGTCTGGTTACAGACACCATCTTTTAATGCAACTGACAACAAAGATGTTCACTCTGTGTCCAAAGTCGTCTCCTGGGCCCAGGCCTGAGATCTGCTGTTGCACAGAGCACCAGTCCTGTCCTGCCTCCGTCCTCCCTGGCCTATGGCAGTTTTGCCATATCAGGCTCTTTCTTGAGACTTTATGTTCCCTGTTCACTGTAGTCACTGGGGATGCAGCCAAAGGTGAAATGGCACTATCCCTACGTTGGATACTAGGAATTCCAATCAACGTTACCTACCACCTGTTTCCAACAGCCTCTACAGTACAGAGAAAGTGGAATACCCCCTCCACCATCCCACACTATCTTCACTCTAATCCCTCAGTTTACCCTTTTGTGACATTTTTCCTTCATAGATTTCTTTGGAAAAATGCTGGGATTACAGGAGAGGCACCATGTGGCTTGTCTCAACCTTCCTAGGAATGGATAGACCTCCAATTCCAAGAGTTCCCTTGACTGCTTAATCATTTCTTCAGTTTTCATGACCCAGACATTGTTGTATACTGATCGCTAAACTTTGTCTATGTCAGTGAAATTCATTTCTAGTTGGGATTCAGTTTCAGGTGACTGACTACCTGCACATAGCTACACTGTCTAAGGTGAAGTACTTTCTCACATTCCTAGAGATCCGATCTTCTCCTTCTAGCATGTCCCAGGGTCAAATGTGTAAGAATGTATTCTACCAAAAGAAATGAACTTAGTCTGTTTTCTTGTTTACATTTCTGGGAGGCATATTCCTGGTTGCCGTCCAACTGAAGCATCTAATTACCGGAGTTTAGAAACCCCTTCCCTATGAATATACAGTAATTCCCCCTCATCTGAAGGGGATACGTTCCAAGACCCCAAGTGGTTGCCTGAAATTGTGGATAGCACCAAACCCTAAATATACTATTTTTTAAAATATGATAACTGAAATAGCTACTAAGCGACTATGCTTGGACACAAAGGGAGGATTCATGTCCCAGAAGGAACAGAGTGGGACAATGTGAGATTTCATCATGCTACTCAGAATGGTGCACAATTTAAAACTTATGAATTGTTTATTTCTGGAATTTTCCATTTAATATGTGGTAGATCACAGGTATATATACCTATAACTGCAGAAAACAAAGCTGTGGATAAGGGGGGAACCACTGTATTGACAATCCACAAACAGCCCTAATTGATAATGAAAGTTGTGCAAATATCCTGACAATCAAGAAGCAACTCACTGTAGAAAATTATAATAGAGGTTACATAAAAGTCAACATCCTGAGGTTCTCAAATTATATCTCACGTACTCTGCAGTGAGCATATCCATGTTAGTTCCAAAATAAAGATATTTTTCTCATTTGTTTTTTTTTTTTTTGAGACAGAGTCTCACTTTGTCATCCAGCTAGAGTGCAGCGGCATCATCATAGCTCACAGCGACCTCAAACTCCTGGGCTCAAGCGATCCTCCTGCTTCAGCCTCCCAAGTAGCTGGGACTACAGGCACGTGCCACTAAGCCTGGCTAATTTTTCTATTTTTAGTAGAGATGGAGTCTTGCTCTTGCTCAGTCTGGTCTTGAACTCCTGAGCTCAAACGATCCTCCTGCCTTGACCTCCCAGAGTGCTGGGATTACAGGTGGGAGCCGTGGCACCCGGCCGATTTCTCTCATTTCTTAATCATTGATTTCTACTTCTACTTCCAAGCCCCCAAACTCTCAAGTGGTCAAACCCCACTGGTTTTCTCCTATACAATCCAGTTTGGGATCTGTGCCTGGCATCTAAGAATTCAACAGCAGCCATAGCAACCCTGATTCTCTCCTTGGACCTCATCTTTTAGTCTCTGGACTCAACCCCAACATTTGGACATTTGTGAGCAGAAAGATATGTTCCCGAATAAGGAAGTCTATGAAAGATCCGTGTTTACATTTTTCACTCCTTTCTCATTCGCTGCACTTATAGCGCCCTTCTCTGAGGTAATACCAATTTATTTAATCAGCTTCTCTAAACTGTGAGTTCTTCAGATAAAAAAACAATGCTTCAAGTACTTTGTCACTCCTTCACTTTTCTTGGTTGGCGCCCTACGGACAATCCGCATGGCTGACAGAGTGAGCAACAAACCCTATCCCTCACGGCAGGATGGGCATTCTGACCCCTGGTTCCCCTGAAAAATGGTGATTATTTTTTATTTTAAATGAGGTCCTATACACACACACACACACACACACACACACACACACACACACACACACACATTTTTAGAGACAGGGTCTCACTATGTTGCCCAGGCTGGCCTTGAACTTCTGGGTTCAAGCGATCCTCGGCCTCAGCCTCCCAAGTAGCTGGGATTACAGGCACATGCCACCACAACTGGCAGGTAATTCTTATGTTATTATTTAGTGTGATTTTTATTAAGAGAAGTCAGTTTTTCTGAGGAGCAGATTTTCGACTAAACAATCAAGAAATCTGTTGGGACCTTTTCCATCTCAGGAATCCAGGTTGAAAGAAAACCAAGCTGTAGAAGGCTCTGGGGAAGGGAGTTTGCTTCTGAGCATGGTTGGCCTGCCTTTGCCCCTACCTCTCAAAGATCCTAGCAGCCCCTTTACAGGATCCCGCTTATGATTATTGGTCATTCTGGCCATCCTTTCCCTTTGGGGGAAACCCCAAAGAAGAGGGGAGGCAGGACTCCATTTCCTACTATAAAAGACAAAGAGGGCAGAGGGTTTCTCTCTTTGCTCCAGCAGCTGGGAAACCAGCACATCACCTGGGCTCAGCCGATCAGTGGCCCCACAAGAAGCCTGTGGGAAGGCAGAGGTCGCTTGCAGTGGCTGTGCTGGAGTTGAGCGTCTAGCAGCGTGGCAGTGAAAGGTCAGCATGGTAGCAAGTGGCAGCAGTGACGGCACCAGCAGGGGCACCCTAAGTAGACGATCCCTGTGGGTGGGTCTTGGCTGTGCCTTGCCTCCCCTGATTTTTGTTCATTTCCATCACCTGATTCTGCAGCCTTCCCATTGGATCCTATGGACTACACAATACTTTTTCAATAAGTCCATTTTCTGCTTGACATTTCTGTCGGTGGCAACCAAAGATTCTGGCTAGTATACTAGCCTTTCCTTTGTGAACGCATGGTCCAGGAACAACTTAGTATGGTGGACTCGATCAGGTCATTTCCCTCCCTCAAACTGACCCTCCCAGGCTGTGGTAATTGCTTCATTTCCTCTTCAATCTGAAGAAGCTGTGTGCGTGCCAGGAACAGCCATGAGGCCCTCAGCAGGTAAGTGCCACAGAATCCCAAGCACACCGGGACAAATGACTCCCAGGCAGTGGAAGGTTGTGTCTGATGGCTTCTCTGCGTGGAGGTGGATATGTTCACTCAGGGTCAAATGAAAAAACGTTGTATACTGACTTTTTTAAAGTTTATTTTGTTTTTCACCCCAAATATAGAAATAATTCATGTTCATTGTGAAAGATTTTGGAGAAACAGAAATAGAAGAGAAAAATAACCTGTCATCCTACCAACCACCAATAACTATGATTGTAATTTTGGTGTGTTTCTAATATTTTTTCTATGAAAATCTTTTCATAGGTGTGATCATTCTAGCCAATTAAAATTCTGAAAAGAGCAGAAACATTTTTACTACATGCCAATGTGTATATATATGCATATATACACACACACATATATACATAATACAGTATATGTATGGAAATATAGTGGAAATGTTTATTATATATTGTATGTATTTCCATTTTTGTATTTTATACATATTTATTCCATATATATGGAATATACATATGCATCCGTCTATACATATACACACACACACACCCAGTGCTATTTAAAATAGAGACAGTGAACTCTCTTTTTTGGTAGAAAGCAGCATTTCTCAAAGCGTCCCATGGAACACTTGTTCCTCCATTTGTTAACAGCTGCTTATAGACATAATATAAAAAGATATTTTCTTGACGAGCTAAATTTGGGAAATGCTGAGTTAAAGTTGAACATGTTTCTTTATTGCATGAATTTTGAGAGATTTTAACAAATTAAAGTGCGGTATGACTTTTAAAGACAGCATTTCCCAAACATATTTGGCCACAGAACTCCCTTTTAAAGTCCCTTTCTCAGGACTAGTGTTCTAAGGAGAACCAACCCAGAAAGCTTGGACCGTCCTATCACGTTCTTCCTTTTCCACCCACTTCACTGTTGAGAACCAGTTCAGAGTCGATGGGAGGAAAAGGAGAATGTCTTTTAGATACAGAAAAGCAAAATATGGAAAAGACATAACCGAATGTGGCCTTGGAAGTGATTTTCCTTTGCTGATATATTTACTGTAAGGACATGTTTGAGGGTATGAGGTGTGTAGACAAACATCACAATTCACACCGGAGAGAAGTGAGAATAGAATGCTGAATTCTAAGGGAGCAATCTTGTCTTGAGATACGTTGCTGCGTAAGTCGGTTTACCTACATTTGAGTAGAAAATCCAATTAATTTACTAGAACACTGCATTGCCAAACTAAAGGTGATTAACTTAATGTTACTCAATATCATTTTAGTACTCCCCCCAAAAGACAACTCTATATGACAAATTTTCTTAATGATGCAAACAAAGATAAATGAGAAAATAAAAGAACATAAGAGATATCATCAAAGATGATGAGAACGTCTTCACTGGAACAAAGCAAGCGTTGACACAGGAAATTTCTGCGAGAAATCCTGTTCTTGCCCCATCACCTTCCCGGCCCACCTAAAGTCTGGTCAGTCCCCGGGTGGAGTCCACCACAGAATCCGTGAGCTCAGCCACAGCGCACAGGTGAAAAGATGGCTTCTTTCCTTACACCAACGAGTCTGAATGCCGAACTGCAACTTGACACACGCAGACACTGAGGGAACAGGAAGTACAAAAAGAGGCCCGCAATGGGCGATGTCCCCCAACAAACACCTTATTCACCACGGACTCTGCACACTTGCTTTGCGCCAGAGCCCGGCCACAAGACCCCGCGATACTCCTGAGCCCAGTGGCTGTCGTCTTGGAATATGCTAAGTGTTCAGGAAAGTCTGGGAAATACCAGAGCCCAAAAGCATCTTCTTTCTAATGAGGAGCCTAAAAGATTTCCTAGGGCGACTTCCTAATATTTGAGTCGCAGCTCTCTTCGAGCTTCTGTTTGGTGAGCTCAGCAGACCTATTACTGAGCTGCCTGGGACGAGCTCCCATGACTCTTGAGAGGGAATTGGAGCCTGAGAATGCCAAGCTGGAGGGGACCTGAATGATCATCTCCAGCTCAACCCCCTCTGTTTACAGATCTGAAAACGGGGAGCCTGAAACCCACCAGAATCCTGAGAGTGAATGTGTTTCTCTCCCTTCTTCTATTTTTGTGCAATTTTCCCATGGCGTCCAGCCAGGGCATCTACACCAGTAATGTCTCGAGGATTTATGAGGCCAAGCAATCCTTTGGGTTTCTACGCAGACCTAAACAGGAAACCCACACAAGGCAATGCCCTTTCTGTTTGCAGGCCGAATTCCCAGGATGCCTTCGCCAGAGTGTCCTGGCTGGAACAAAACAAAGGCCTGGCACAACAAATGCCCTTAGAGCCGAAGGCAGAAGTGCCTTCTCCACCCCTCCCCACCCCTGCCCAGTGCAGGAGGCCCTCTGTTAGTTCAACGAGAACGAGACTTCCTTCTCTCAGACCCGCTTTGCTCCATGGGTCTAGATGCTGCACGGGGGTGTCGGTGCAGCGGCATCCACCCCTTGCATCCCCAGGTAGGTTTCAGGGCCTTACTTCTCACCCCCGTGAAGTCAGTGAACCTGGGCAAGGCCTCGGGGTTAATAAACCAGGCACCATGCTCACACCTCTTCTCTTCTTTCTCTACATTTAGCCCCGTCTAGGGGATGTCTTGGAACTGAAAAAATATTTCCCGGCCAAGGAGCAGCCAAGCTGCTACCGAGCCCTTTGTGCCACCATTGCGCAGTGTGACAGCCACTCAACCTGACACAGCTCTCTCACTTTCGTGCAACCTCAATGTCCCGTGTCCTGCCAAATCTCCTCTCCCCATTTAATCAGTCCACCTGCCCTGGTGTCCGGCCATTCCAGCCCATGAGGGCATTTTGAAATCTTTTCAGCTCTCCAGGGACGATGCAAGACTTAAGAAAGAGACTGTTACTCAGGGCCAGACAGGAAGGAAGCCAGCGTTCCTGGCTCACAGAACAGAAGGGCAATGCGGGTGACCCTTCGCCCCTTCCTCAAGGCGGCCCCTTGGGCTGACACCGAAAATAGAGTCTGTCCTCCTTGCCTCACCCCCTCCTCCCTCGGGAAGAAGGCATAGGCTTCCAGTGAGTCAACAGTATTATCAGGGCTTGACTGTCTTTCAGGAATTACCAGATGTTGGGAAGAGGATAATGTGTCATTTCCTTTAACAAACAGTCTGGGCATCTGTGCATTTCCTTTTGAGCCGGCTCTTCAGCAGACTGTGATGCAGTGATAGGGAAGGACAAATCGCCCTGGCTTCTACTCTTGCGGGGGCTGGGGGCCTCCTCAAACCTTGGATTCCAATCCTCTATTAAGAAAATACTTCTGGATGATGAGAGGTCGCCTGGTGGGTACAATGTGTGTTGCTTCAGTGACGTTTGCACCGAAGGCCCTGACTTCACCACGGTGCAATATGTTAACTAGTAATGTAGCAAAATTGCGCTTGTACCCCATGAATATATACAAATAAAAAATAAATGGGGAAAAAAGAAAATATTTCTGTCCTCCGTATGCATAGGGGACACCACAAGAAGACAGCATAGGCAATGGTTAAAAGAAAGGACTTTGGAGACAAGCTAAACGCTCTAAGGGAAAAAAGATAAGTGGCCAAGGAACTCTGGGAGAGGGTTTGGGGTAACCAAATTGCTCATCCATTCCCCCCATCAGTGGTTCTCAGTAGTGAGCCGACATGGGTGACACTCACCTGGGAACTTGTTCTGCCTCAGCCCTACTGAATTGAGACTCTGGGGTGAAGCCCAGCAATCTCTTTTGACACGCTTTCCAGGAGATTCTGATATTGCTCAAGTTGAAGAACCACTGGCCAAGACAGATGCACTGTAGGGCTTCCCAGAAAGCAAAAATGCAGTATGGGATGATTACCTGAGAAGATGCTTTAGCTCCTTTGCAGAGGTGGGAGGAAAGGGTGAGGGTATCCTGGCAAGAGGAAGATCCTAGAAATAGAAATGGAGTAACAGCAAATAAAAGAACCCAAGATATAGCCACATCTCTTTGCTCATACTGCATTAATTTCTAGCATTTCTAGAATATGGCTTAATGATGTCAGAGTAAATTCACAGTATATTTTTCAGTTTAAATAAAATGTACAAAGCGGGCTGGGCATGGTGGCCCACACCTGTAATTCTAGCATTTTGGGAGGCCAAGGTGGGAGGATTGCTTAAGACCAGGAGTTGAAGACTAGCCTGAGCAAGAGGGAGACCCCCGTCTCTACAAAAAAATAGAAAAATTAGCTGGGCATGGTGGCGCACACCTGTAGTCCCAAATATTCAGGAGGCTGAGGCAGGAGTATCACTTGAACCCAGGAGTTTTTTTGTTTTTTTTTTTTTTGAGACAGAATCTTGCTCTGTTGCCTTGGGCTAGAGTGCCGTGGCGTCAGCCTAGCTCACAGCAACCTCAAACTCCTGGGCTCAAGCGATCCTACTGCCTCAGCCTCCCAAGTAGCTGGGACTACAGGCATGCGCCACCATGCCCAGCTAATTTTTTCTATATATTTTTAGTTGTCCGATTAATTTCTTTCTATTTTTAGTAGAAATGGGGGTCTCTCTCTTGCTCAGGCTGGTCTCGAACTCCTGAGCTCAAATGATCCACCTGCCTCGGCCTCCCAGAGTGCTAGGATTATAGGCGTGAGCCACCGCGCCCAGCCCGAGCCCAGGAGTTTGAGGTTGCAGCGAGCTATGATCACGCCACTGCACTCTAGCCAGGGTGACAGAGCAATTCCCTGTCTCAAAAAAATTGGGATCAATTATTTAAAATGTATGTACATATTGATTGATATATGGAATAAATATTGGAAGATTATACATCAAAATGTTAACAGTGATCATCTCTGGATGCTGGATTATGGATAATTTTTATTTCATTCTTTATGTCTTTCTGTTTTTTCCCTAATTTTTCCATAAATAAATAGGTATTTTTTTGACCAAAAAAATTTTAATATAGTGACAAGTTTGTTGGGTCAAAATAGTCATTTAAACAAATTCGTATTGCCCTCTCCAGAGGCCACGGCTCCAAGAATTTATGTCACACAGATAATTAGCACCACCTGTTACACTTGTGCTAAAACGGGCATGAAGCACGTCGGATTCAGAATGTATAAAGAGATTGTTGAACTCGTCAGCTCCAGTTGAAACTGGCACAGCAGGGAGAGCTGCAGAAAAATGCGAGCCAGAGCCCACCCTGAGGCCCTGAGGGGGCTGGTCCAGCACCCTCACGCACCTCCAGAGCGTGAATCTGGGTTACCAGGTGTTCTTAGCAGCCCGCAGGGACCTGCTGTCCCTCTAGACAGCTTTGCTCAGAAGCCCCAGCAGCCTCTTGATTTTTACACCCAGACTTCCTAATGTGCATCGGCCCCAGGCAAAAACAAAACAAAATAAAAACACTGAAAGGGCCCTCAAAAGCCTAGAAAGGAAGAAAGGACAATGGAACGTGATGTAAGGCTCGGTAAACAGCCAGTGACTCAGCGCTTCTGCGCCATCAACACCAGCTGCAGCCCGCAGCAGCGGTGGCCGTGGCAGCTCACAGGACAGACACACACACACACACACACACACACACACACACACACTCACACACTCTGTGCAAACATTGCACTGTCTGGAGAATGGCAAGAATTCTGACTCTTGGACCGTACTGCAGCAAGCCACAGAATCAAAGATTTCTGGAGCTGCAAGAAACCTGGCAAAATGTATAAGTATATTGGACTTTAATTCAGTTTTCCATGAAAATCTTTTATCAAGATCCCTAAGGAGCTAGACACTTGTCACAGGGTCAAGTTCTTCAAACTGGGAACTGGTATCTGCCTGCAAGCGTGGCTATATCTCATTGTAATTCCTTCTGAAACATCAAAGGATGAAGTTTGGTTAGTGTGGCAGCTTTTAGTGTGGGCTTCTCAAGGAGACTTTGGGAGAAAATTCCCACCCTTTGTGAGTCATGGGAGGGGCTGGGAGAAGATTTTGCACCAACTACAAATGGGAGTGGGAATCTGTTCCATGGATTTTTGACACAGGCAGTGACTCTGTGTGAAAATGTATCATCTTATTAAAAGATGCATTTTTAAACTCAGCCTTTTAGCTCAATCCAGGAGTCTACTGAAGCAGCCCCTCCCCTGGAGTCAGCGGGGCTGGCCCCTCTCCTCCCACGAGGCTCTGCTCCCACTTGGCCCAAGGCAAGGATTAGGCTGGTCCTGGCAGGCCTATTGCTCACCATTAACCACAACATCCATTCATGGGACCAGCACTGCTCATGGGATGTGATTGAAAAGCAACTTTATTTTTGTCATCCACTGCTCCTCCAAAGTTTATTCCATGAAGAAAGCTCTTTCCTACCATTAGATAAAAACTCTGAGGACTCCAGAATTTTCTGCTCACTCTGTGATATTAGATCATTCTATGGGTGTTTTAAATCATGAAATACAATTTCATTTCAGAAATTAGGTGTCTGGGCTAAGTATCCAGAATATTAACATTGCATTAATAACATGCATTCCCATGCCCAGCCTCTGGGAAGGAGAGAGCTCAGGAGACAGCCCGGTTCTCAGCAGGCTCTCGCGGTTACCATCCTCTCATCCACCCCAGCTTCCCAGGCCAAGTCTTGGAGCAAATTCAGAATGCCTCCCAGTCTGCTCTCTCTGCCTTGAGGCCTGCATTTGTTGGTCCCTGCTCTCTATAAAAGTGCAGTTCATTCCTAAATGCAGCCTTATTTTCTTTCTCTACGTACCCATCTGCCAAGTCTGCTGTAGCTTTCTCAGGAGTTCCTCAAACGCAGGTCCCAGAGCGTTCACACCGTGAAAACAAGCAAACGCTACAAGTTAGAATTTCATTCTCCCCCTTGGCACCCAATGCTGGTTACTAACATTTACTGGCATACTGCTGCATGCAATTACAAATGCAATGAATCTTACTGTTATATATCTCTATGTCTGGAGTCTCCATGTGCCGTGGCTGGAAGATAAGGTGCACAGTTAGATCTACGATAAAGAAGAGGCCTTCACTTCACTCAGGAACATCCCAGGAGTGGCCAGCAAGGGTGTGCTGAAGGGAAGGACAACAGACTTCTCAGGGCCTGAGGAAGCACCTGTTTTCTAGGAAAAGTAATTTCCTAGCAGATGTGGGAGAGGAGTGGGCCTATGTTCCTCAGAGTGCGGACACAGGCTGGGTGGTTACAGAGTGGCCCGCTGAGGCAAGGCTGCCCCATTTTCAGGCCTAGAGAGGTCTCGGTGCTCACAGGTCTTTCCCAGCACCCAGAAGCAGGGAAGGTACACTCCAGCTGAGCAGCAAGGCATCCCAGCCCATACGCAGTGTAGCCTCTGGGCCCCTGTGGCTGTGCTCAATTCACTGGTCATGGAAGGTGGCAGAATCTATGACAGTGAAGGCCACTACGAGAGGAGGAAACAGCGGGGGTTTGGGGAGCCCCCTGGGGTGATGGACGCCTTCCTGGGAGCAGGCAAGGCTGGGAAGGCCTTTGCTATCTGCCCGCAGCAGGCATGCAGTTTTTGCTCCTCTGGCTTGGCAACTTTCCCCATGGTAGTGGGGATGTACCAGACTAGGAGGATGAAGCCAGATCGGTGAGAACCCAGGCTCAGGGTGTAGAGGGTGAGTTCCGACTGTGACAATTATGATGATCCCTAAAGAGGATAAGGGAACAGAGAGAAGCCTTTACCTAAATAGTAAAACGCCCTGTGGCAACAGCGCAGTGAATGACGGTTGGCAGTGCCAAGCCCCTAAAGGAGCATGAGCTGTGCTGGGAGTGAGGAAACAGAGCCCCACGTAGGCAGAATGAATTTCCCCAGCAAGTCCATGACCCATGAAGCCCAGTTGAGAATCTATTACCTTGATTCCTAAGGCAGGAAAACGTTTATAAATCAAATCCATTCTGTTTTCTCTATATCTCCAGATTTATTTTCTTCTTGGACTCATTATCTTTACCTAACCTGGGTCTAATTAGATTTTTTCCTATTGCTACCAGCCATGTGTAGGCCCATTAGCTTTCTATTACTGTTAGAGAGTCTTTCCTTTACACTAGAAATTAAGCCTAACTTGCCATTCTTAAAAATGTTTAAATTTCCATGCAAGTTCCCTTGACCTGGTTTTCTTTTGTCCTTTTGGGGCACAGAATCCCTGGTAATGACACCTTACGACTCACTGCAGAAGACAGGAAGACACTGCTGTCAAAGGGCAGAGGAGGGACAGAACCTGAGAAGAGCCATCTTTTTCTTTCCCCAGGTCACAAATTATGTGGGAGAGAAGTTGCCAAACTCTAGCCTTGCTTGATTTTTAGAAACCAATGTAGGAAAGTATGACACAAGGAAGAGAAAATTAAATGCTAATTCAAAGAAATGCATTTGATTTGAATGTTGGATAAATGGCAGCTCTAGTATGAGATAGCAATAAATGATATATTTTAACATCCAAATTTAGAAAAAGAGTGAAGCCAAAACATGTGCTAAGGAGTCTGGGAACAACACCCCCAAACCCATCCAGCATTCCTAGGCTTAAATGCTAATTATCCCAGATCTGGAGGTAACTGGGCATCCTGAAACCAAAAGTAAGTTCTGTCTGCAGTATTCACCCCCAGTCTGACTTGCCCTGGAGTCTTAGAACTGAGGTTCCAGGCTCAAATCTATCCTGTCAGGGCTGGCAAAGACCTGATGGTTCTACCAACTTAGACCTCTCTGCGCTTATTTAAAATGGGCAGAGACTGTGCCTCCGCCCCCAAATTGTTATGTCTATGACTATGCTACCATCTAATGGTGAGGTGCATTAAAACACAAATGTAACCTGGTCCAGGGACCACTGACTACCTTTAATTTTTTTTTTTTTCATGGTGAATAGTTTCAATGTATCTCACTATCTCTCCAGATAAGTCACCAAATTTTCTCCATAGTTCTAAAATTTCTGGCAGGGAGAAAATAATGAAGTCTATAATTTGAGTATCTGGAAAAAAAGTTATGTAATATTAGAGAGGACAGAAAGATTTCTAAAACACTCCCAAAGTGTACATCATCAAAGAAAACTATTATTTTAAGATAGATATTGTTTAAACTTTCCCACGTATGAAAATGTAATAACGACAGAAAGATAAATACAGTACAGTATGTGCATAATACATTATCATCTTACGGAGAGGATAAAAATTAAACCATAACCCAATGCAGAGACTATCCACTGCTCTAAAACTAAAGTCCCCTAGCAAAAATCAAGTTTTATTGTTATGTAAGAAAAAAGATAGCAGATTACCAACCCTTTACCCTCTGCTCCTGCTGATTAAGGTTTCAGATTATTACAATTTATTTGGGGATTTTCCTCTCAGTGCTAAATTCTGGAAGCAGGAATCATTTTGGGAAATTTACTGAGCAATGAAAAAAAGAATGCTCCTCCCCATCCCCAAGCTCTCTCTTTTCTCCAAACACACAGGACACACATATCAGGGATTTTCCACTTCCTGAGCAGTTTCATTTGTGCCACTAATAACTCAAGCTCTAAATCCCATCAGAAGATAGCCAGGTCCCCAAGAACTCCTAGGACACAGCTAGATGGTCCACAGTGCATCGAGGCTTGCTGCAGAGCCCCCAGAGGGCAATCCTCCATGGTCTGGGAGGGTGCCATGGACAGATGGCAACCAAATACTCAACCAGCTTCTGGGGCACAAACTGCCAAGGGAACACCAAGCAAGGTGGGGAGGTAGAATTAGGATACACTGAAACGTGGCTTCAAACACCAGCTATGCTGGGAAGTTTTGAGACATGTATTAGTAAACTTAAAGACAAGCTAGAAATGCAAATTTCAAGTTGATTTCCAATCAGAAGAGTGGGCAAGGGTCCCCATGAGACCAGAGAATATACCTTCTGGGCTGGGATGCACACTGATGCGCCCCTTCCTGTGTGGCGCCTCTCCCTCCCCGAGACTCCTGCACCGCAGCTCAGCGGGAGCCATGTACTACTAAGTTACAAGCCGACCTCAAAGCACAGAACTGTACACAACTACCATCGCTCTTCCTCTCCTGACTTTATTTTCACCCCTGCACACAGAAGAAATACAACCAGCAGCCATGTCTTCTAAATCAGTGGTCCTTAAAGTTGTTTTCAATCAGCAGCAGTAGCTGCTGTCAGAACTTGTCAGGAACTTGTTGGAAATTCGAAGTCTCGGCTTTACCTCGATCCTCCTGAATCAGAAACTTTGGGGGTGGGGTCCACAAATCTGTGCTTTAACAAGTTCTCTGGGTGATTTTGATATGCACATGAGCTTGAGAACCACAGAAGGAACACACAGGGATGCGGTTTATTGGTGACAGATGGCAAATGAGGGTGCAGCCAAATCTAGCCAGAACTTGAAGCTCTGGAATTAACACTGTCATCCTGTGCCCTCAGCTCCCCTCAACGTCAAACGATGTGTCGTCTTGGTCCAGATCACCCCAGCAGCTTTAGTTAGGTCGTCCCACCTCAAGAGCTGGGTTATTTTCTCTGGGAACTGGAGCAAAGCCACTGGAGCAAAGCTGGTTATCTGAGGTAAAGTTAAATAGATCCCTGGAGATCCTATATCTCCTTACTTTGTTTTTTAATCTTTAGGATCAGTGGTTCACTTCCCAGTCCAGCAAGAATGGTTGGCAAGCCTTGGGAGTTAGGTGGGAGAAATCCTGCCCTGGAACATTGAGATCTCGTTGTGCACAAAGGAAACACCGTGGTCCCGCTGACAGCTTGGGAACTGAGATAGCAACAGAGCCACCAACGTAACCCCAGGAAAGAGGAGGAAAAGCCATTTATTGTAGGGTTGTTCTTTTCTGATAAATATAAAAGTTATAAAAAGGTCTGAATAATACCGTAACTAAAACCCATATTCCCACCGCCTAGAATTCATAACTTTTCACACTGTGGCAAATTAAAAAGCAGGTTTTTCAAAGCTGTGAAAAGACTGCATCTGGCAGGGAGCTGGGGAGAGGGGAGGAGAACAAAAAGGAGGCAGTTAGAATAGAGAGACACAAGCTAAGTATTTCTGAAATATTTCTTAACAAAGAATTTCCTTGGGTTCTTTTATCAGAAAACATTTCGAATATGAAGTTTCCACATAGCTGCTAATAATAGCTTGTAAATTTGTCTAGCTGGAGGCTGGAGAGTTGGAATTTACAAAAAACTAAGAGCAGAAAAATAGCTGGATAGGAAGCCAGCTCTTTTCCTTGGGAATAAATACAATATGTTTTTGTACCACCCTCCACTCCCTGCCACCCCCACCTTGAATTGAGCAGGGAAGAAATCAGGCTGGTCCAAGAGAAATCAGGCTATAGATCATGGACATGCAAGGCTTTTCCTTCACTGTTTATGACGTTGGGGCCAAAGTCTGGAAGACCTGGAAGAGGGAACCGTCACGCGGGGCATTCCCTCGCTGGCTGGACTACCACTTGGTGTTACCCATCAAAGCAGAGAGAACACGTGCTGATGTAATGCTCATGAGCCACTGTGCCCATTCCCAGGGTGGGGAAAGGATGGAGGTGTCCAGGCTGGAAGGCTGGTCCCTAAAGAGGACAAAGCCACATGGTGCTGAGCTGGCCAAGGGAGCAGTTGGAAGGGGCTGTCATCTTTGCTCCAATCCAACCAGTTTTGCAGCTGTCGGGGTAGCCTTTATGGCAACATCCAGAACCTCTGAAACGATATCACCTGTGGCTCTGACGACGTGTTTTCTGTAATTTCATAAGCTCATTCCATCACTAAAGAAAAAAAAATGTTAAAATACCCATCTTTTTCTCTTAACCACAGCCGAGAACCTCTTCCTTGTTTAAATAAATTCATTTCTCCTACAGGCAGGGCAAGGATAGAGGTGGGCAGGGGACTTCCTTTTGCTGCATAAGAGGGCCAGAGGAGGGGAAACCTAGACTAGACAACCACTGGGTACCTCCCTTTTGTGTACATATCGGCAAATCTAACGTGCTCATTGGGGAATTAGTGACCTTCCTGCGCCCCCTCGCCCAGGTGCACAGCTGTGCTGTAACAGCACGTCAGAGCTCTGTCGGCTGGCACACCCTGCCCCCCCTTTAGACAAACACTATGTGCCATCACTGTCACAGGCTTTGGAGGACCAAGTGCAGTGACCACCCCCCAGCTGCTGTGCTTAGTCCCAGATCTTTCGGAACCTCAGTGGAAGCAATGGGAGCGCGCTTGCCACTGCCAGAGCAAACTGCCAAGGACGGCTGCAGGAACATCCAGGCCCATTAAAAAACAATAACAAGAAATGGATTTTTCACCTGGTTTCTTACGCGAAAAAAAAATATTAGGAGAAAAAAAAAGAGTGTAGAATACATGTGTGTGTGGCTATGTGTGCATTGCTCTCACCTCAAATTAGAAAGTCATTCCTTCAGCCAATAAACATTTTTGACACCTACTATGTAAAAACCTCTGTGCTAGATTCTGTTAACAAATGTGAGTGAGGCATAGTTCCTGACTTCCAAGAGCTCACAATCTGGAGGAGAAAAATCACACACGAAAACCAAAAAATCGTATTATACGTTTGACAATAAAGGCGTATTCATCTATTCGACAAAGATTTATTGTGCACAATGTGCCAGCCTCAAGTATGAACAAATAATTTTGAGAGCACAGAGGCCAAATATAACTACCATTTCTCTTTCAAACATGAAAGATGTGATTGAAAAAGAGCTCCCATGTATATGCTCTCCAAGGATCAGATCCGTATCTTTTTGTATGCCCATCATACCTGATGTGTGCCTGGCAAACATTCAATAAATACTGCATGATAAAGAACTGATTTTCTATCCTGTTATTCATTACGCATTCTCACCCTCATCTTTCTTCGCCATCTACTCACCAATTCCATAAACACTTACTAAGCACCTGCACATATGCAGGGAGCAGGGGCTACAGAAACAAGAAGCTCTCTGAAGAGCACACGGCTCTTCAGAGAAAACAGGAGTGAAGCTAAACAGAACCTCAAAGGATGTGCTAGAATAAAACCAAGTTGTGTGTGTCAGAGGGACAGCATTTCAGGCAGAGAGGACAGTTTGAGAAAGACAGAGAATTGGGCCGGGTGCGGTGGCTCACACTTGTAATCCTAGCACTCTGGGAGGCCGAGGCGGGAGGATCGCTTGAGGTCAGGGGTTCGAGACCAGCCTGAGTAAGGACAATATCTCGTCTCTACTAAAAATAGAAAAATTAGCTGGGTGTGGTGGCATGCACCTGTAGTCCCAGCTACTCACTTGGGAGGCTGAAGCAGGAGGATCACTTGAGCCCACGAGTTCGAGGTGGCTGTGAGCTAGTCTGATACCATGGCACTTCAGCCTGGGCAACAGAGCAAGACTGTCTCAAAAAGAAAAAAAAAAAAGAGATAGAGAACTGGTGCAGCTTAAACACAAGGGGACCTCCAAGCAGTTCACTGCCCTGAGATTTGCACTTCCAGAAACTTGATCTTGTCAGAGTGGTTTGGGGTCCAGCAAGCTTCCTTGAACTAACCAAATTTTTGAGGGGATGGTGTGTCAACTAGAATGCCAATTCCTTAAGTCACTGCTGTCTGGTGGGCTAGATGTTCATGTGGGCTCTGGAATCTGGATATATACAAAGGGTGCTTGAGCGAGCGGGAAATTGGGACAAGTTGCAAAGCTAATGATCTTGTCATCTACTTATGGTAGTCCTCTGTATCTGTTTCCATTACCATCTTCCCTCCCGCTCCACGCACAGCCAGGCTTCCAAGACGCCGCACTTTCCCTGCTTCCTCAGCTCATTCCTCGCCCCACTGCAGTTTGGACTCTACCCCCACCTCTTCCCTGAAGCTGCCTCCACCTAGGTCATAGACACTCAATTTGTTGTTAACACAGGATTCTTTCAGTCCTTCCCATTCTGGACATGTCTGCAGCTCTGACCCTGAGACAAGTTCTCCTTCCCCCACATCGTTGCTGCCACCCCTTCCTGTTTTCCCTCCCGTGTTTCCAGCTGCTACTTCTCAGGGCCCCTTGCATTTTTCTTTTATCCTGCCAACCCTGCAACTGATAGTTTCCCTTTTCCCTCCTCTCTTCTCACACTGGGTGAGATCCTGACTTCAGTTACCACCTACACAGCAGAAAGATTCCCAAATCACTATGCGTGGCTCCAATGGCTTTTTCAAAAAATTGTAGTAAAATACACACAACATAAAATTAACCATAGGCTATGGTTTGAAAATTTGTCCCCTCCAAAGTCGCATTGAAATTTAATCCCCAATGTGGCAGTATTGAGAGGTGATTGGGTCATAAGGGCAGAGCCCTCATGAATGGATTAATCCATTCATGGACTAATGGATTAATGGGTTAGTACTGTATTAATGGGTTATCAAGGGAATGGGACTGATGGCTTTATTATTGTTGTTGTTGCTGTTATTATTATTATTTTGAACCTGTTTGAAACAAGGCCTCATGCTATATACCAGACTGCAACACCACAGGCCAGCTTCAGTATTACTTTTCCTCCTGTTACAACCACTGAGATCAGTGTTCAGATCTGATGGGAAAAGGAACTGGAGGGTCAGGGACTGCTGACTTACAAGAAGAGGAAGAGAGACCTGAACGCAGCCCCTTTGTCATGTGATGCCCTGAACCACCTTGGGACTCTTCAGAGAGTCCCCACCAGCAAGAAGGCTCATGCCAGATGCACCCCCTCAACCTTGGACTTCCCAGGTCCAAGGGACTTCCCTGGTCTAGGTCCAGAACTGTAAGAAATACATTTCATTTCTTATAAATTATGCAATATTGTTATAAGCAACAGGAAACAGACTAAGATACTATCAAAACCATTTTTTTGTTTGTTTTTTTAAAATCAGAAATTTAAGTATACAGTTCTATGGCATTAAGTACATTCACATTGTCATGCAACCATCACCACCATTCATCTCCAGAACTCTTCGTCTTACAACACTGAAACTCTATACCCATTAAACAATAACTTCCCATTTCCCCCTTCCCAAAACCAACATTCTATTTTCTATCTCTATGAGTTATACTATTCTAGGTACCTCATATAAGTAGAATCACACAGTATTTGCTTTTTTTGTGGTTGGCTTATTTCACTTAGCATAATGTTCTGAAGGTTCATCCATGTTGTAGTGGTGTCAGAATTTCCTTCCTTTTTATAGCTAAATAGTATTCCATTTTACATATATACCACATTTTGTTTATCCATTCATCCATTGATGGACACTTGGGTTGCTTCTACTTTTGGCTATTGTGAATAATGTTGCTTGTGAACATGAGTGCACAAATATATCTTTGAGACTCTGCTTTTAATACTTTTGGGTATATACCCAGAAGTAGAATTTCTGAACTAGATGGTAATCACTATTTTTAATTTTTTGAGTCACTGCCACACTGTTTTCCACAGTGGCTGTACCATTTTACCTTCCCACCAACAATGCACAAGGGTTCCAGTTTCAGTACACCCTTGCTAATGCTTGTTATTTTCTGTGTTTGTGCTTTTTTAGTAGCCATCCTAATGGGTATAAAATTCAAATGGCTTTTATGAACTCAAGGCTTGCATAGCCAGCCACCTACTGCATATCTCCATCTGAATATCCCACAAAACCTTGAATTCAACTTGCCCAAAACTAATCTTTTTCCCCAAACCTGATCCCCTGGTGTTCCCTATCTTGACAAACAATACCACTATTCTTCCCAGTGCCAAAGTCGGAGACCTGTATGGCTTTCTTGTCAGCTCCTGCAATTCTAGCTCCTTGATATCTCCTGCATCTTCCCACTTCTCCCCACACGATTCCACCACTACCATCTTATTTCAGACCAAGGTCATCTCACATATGCACTCTCACAAGAGTCCCTGCCTCCTGCCTTGCTCCCTCTGATTTGTTCTGCCCAATGCAACCAGAGTTCTCTCTTAAAATGCAGATTTAATCCCATCCTTCCCCACTTAAAATCCTTTGGGGGCTCCCAATGTCTTTGTGGTAAAGCCTAAAGTCCTTACAATGACAAATTCTGTAGCCTGGACTCTCACGATCTGATCCCTGCTTATGGTTCAAGCCTTATCTCTTATCACTTCCTGCTTTGTCTTTCGAGCTCACATTGAATGACCTGTAGTTGCCCAGATGTGTTATCATTTCTCTCACCAGGAACTCTTGGTCTGAAACCTTTCCCCCATCCCTGCTCCCTCTCTTGCCTAACCCAGCTGATGTGTCACCTCTTCTGGGTCCCTTCCCCCTCCATTTGGGCTGGGTGCCCTTTCTCAGTGTTCCCATAGCACCTGTGCATATCTCCATCGTAGCGCTTACCACACTGCCCTCTCCTCTGGAAGTGCTTTTAGGCTCCGGACTGGAATATTTATCTCTGGATCCCCAGTGTCTAGCACAGAGTATGGCACACAATAAATGCCCATCTGGGTAGTCAAGGAAGGTTTTCTGGAAGTGATGACAACTAACCTGAGTCCTAATAAATGGCTAGGAATTGGCCAGATGAAAACAGGACAGCCAGCTACCTAGTGGCAGGTTGATTACATTTTATCATTTCCACCATGGAAGGGGCAGGGTTTTGTGCTCACTGGAATAGACACTTACTCTGGATCGTTTTCCTTACACACAATGCTTCTGCCAAAACTACCATCTATGGACTTAAAGAACGCCTTATCGACCATGATGGTACCCACACAGCATTGCTTCTGATTAAGGAACTCACTTCACAGCAAAAGAAGTGTGGCAACGGGCCCACACTCACGGAATTCACTGGTCTTACCGTGTTGCCCACCATCCCAAAGTACCTGGAATGGTCTTTTGAAAACTCAGTTACAGCACTAGCTAGGTGGCAACACCTTGCAGTGCCAGGGTAAGGTTCTCAAAAGGCTGCATATGCTCTGAATCAGCATCCGATACAGGGTATTGTTTCTCCAATAAGCAGGATTCATGGTCCAGGACTCAAGTGGTGGAAATAGGAGTGGCATCACTCACCATTACCCTTAGCGACTCACTAGCAAAACTTTTGTTTCTATTCCTGTGATTTTCTGATCTGCTGGTCCAGAGGTCTTAGTTCCAGAGGGAGGAATGCTTCCACCCAGAGGCACAACAATGATTTCACTGAACTGAAAGTTAAGACTGCCACCTGGCCATTTTGGGCTCCTCATGCCTCTGAATCAATAGGCCAAGAAGGGAGTTATGATGTTGCTTGGGGTGACGATAAAGACTACTAAGGGGCCAGGCACGGTGGCTCAAGCCTGTAATCCTAGCACTCTGGGAGGCCGAGGCGGGTGGATCGTTTGAGCTCAGGCGTTTGAGACCAGCCTGAGCAAGAGCAAGATCCCGTCTCTACTAAAAATAGAAAGAAATTAGTTGGACAACTAAAAATATATAGAAAAAATTAGCCAAGCATGGTAGCGCATGCCTGTAGTCCCAGCTA
>NW_012146079.1:5339767-5377438 GCF_000956105.1 Propithecus coquereli | reverse complement strand
AAAAAAAAAAAAAAAAAATACTACTAAGGGGAAATTGAACCTCTCTTCACAATGAAGGTAAGGAAAAGTATGTCCAGAATACAGGCATTCCATTAGGGCATCTCTTAGTATTACCACACCTTGTGATTAAGGTCAATGGAAAATTACAACAACCCATTCCAGGACAGGCCACAAATGGCCCAGATCATTCAGGAATGAAGGTTTGAGTCATTGCCCCAAATAACAAACCTCAACCAGCTGAGTTGCTTGCTGAAAACAAAAGGCATACATACTGGGTAGTGGAAGATGGTAGTTATAAATACCTGGTATGACCAGTTACAGAAATGAGGATGGAAATTGTCATATTTCCTCCTTATTTTGTGATGAATATGTTCGTGTGTATATACACATACCTTAAGCATATATCTTTGTTTTCTTTCCTCTTTTATTCCATTATCACATAATACATTGTTATAATAAAATATATTCACTTTATACCAGTATTTAGTATTGTTAATTTTACATCATATTATTTATCTGGAGAACAATAAACATCACTCAAGGACTTTACCTCCTCTTCTGGGGAAGGGATTAGTACATTTTCAGTTGTATACAAGATAGATGTGTCGTGTTAGGCAGAATTATGATCTTGTTATTGTCTTTATTTGGAGATTAAATATGGTTTAAGAAGGTGTAATGCATATTGGTGCCAAATTGGCAAGGGATGGACTTGCGATGATAATTTTATGGGTTGATTTGACTGGGCTACGGGATGCCCAGATAACTGATAAAACATTATTTCTGAATGTGTCTGTCAGGGTGTTTCTGGAAGAGATTAGCTAATCAGTAGACTGAGTAAAGAAGATCCACCCTCACCAATGTAGGTGGGCATCATCCCATAAGGTCCTGAATAGAATAAAAAGCTGGAGGAAGGGCGAATTCACTGTTTGAGCTGGGACATCCATATTTTCCTGCCCTTGGACATCAGCATTCCTGGTTCTCTGGTATTTGGACTTGGACTGGGACTTACATCATTGGCTCTCCTAGTTCTCAGGTTTTCTGGTTTGGAGTAGAACTACATTACCAGCTTTCCTGGTTCTCCAGCTAGCAGATGGTAGATTGTGGGACTTCTTGGCCTCCATAATCACGTGAACCACTTCCTACAATTTCATGTATATATGTATATCCCATTGGTTCTGTTTCTCTGGAGAATCCTGCCTTCTACAATAGGTGAAGAAATATCTCAGGCAATGGAGCCAACATCAAAGATGCAGGTGTGTGATGTAGAATGAAGCATCAGAGAGCTGCAGGTTATACAAGGTGGCTGGAGCACACGAAGTTCAAGGCAAGCAGTGGTCAGAGACAAGACCAGGTCACACTTGCCAATAGACTCAGAGGAGAGACATTATCATGTAGTCCTGACCAGGGTATCAAAGCATGGAACTATTATACAAGTCCAGTTAAAGGAGACCCATGAGCACCAGGGATCAAAATTAAATAGGAAATGACTGATAATAGGTAAATGTGTTATCCTCCCAGAGTATGTGTGTTGGAAAGAAGTGACGAATGGGCCATTCACTAAGTAGATCCTCATCACATGTTTGTTGAATTGAACTGGCTAAAGCATTAAGAGTAAATAATAATAATAATATTAATAAATTATACACTAAAATATAATATTAATATTAATAAAGCTATGAAATGAGATTATGGCCCATCAGGGTATGAGTCAGAGGGTGAGGGAGACACGTGTGAGGTCAGTTTACTGAGCTTCCTGACACTGGGAACCACCAGTTCTTTCTTCTAAGGAGCAAGAATCCGGAAAGTGCGGGGGTAGAATAGGGAAGGACGGGGAAGAAAAGAGAGCAGGTCAAAAGGGGTCAGTACTCAACCCAGTGCTAGTCGGGTGAGGATTCTTGGGATTCATCCTACAGAGAAAAACCCTTCCCACAGCGAGACCAGGAAGTCCCGGATGTGCCGACACCTAAAGGCCACAGACCTGTGCACCTGCCCACAGAAACCAGTCCCCAACGTTAGGTGAGATGGCTCTGGATTCTGATTTTTGTTCCTCCTGGCAATGCGTCCCCTAACAGGACCTTCAGCTTCCTGTGTAGTCTTTGCTCTTCCTACTTTTCCTCCGTGTCCCCGCCCTTCGTCTTCTGCCACCTCAACATCATTTTTCTTTTTCCTCACTCAGAGTTTTATGTACTTGATAAATCCCAGTCTTTTACTTGCGTCCTCCAGGGGTATCCTGAGCCCGTTGCCACCGGCCTTTCAGCACCGAGCTTCCCCTTTCTGGCTATGCCCATCTCCATGTCGGATTCTAACCCTGCTCTCCTCGGTCTACACCCACCTTCTGACTCCGGGCGAGGCCTTCCTGGGCCCCCGCACCTCCCCCTGGCGTAACTGGGAGGGCGCCCTCGGGCCGGCGCGCGCTGACGCTCCGGCGGCGGCCACGGCAGGGGAAGACGCGGCCCGCGGCCCCGCCCGCTCGCCTGGCTCCCGGGAGAGGCCGGCGCGTGCCCGCAGGACCCGCGCGGAGCCGCCGCTCCGGAACCGAAGCGGCCCCGGCCGCAAAATGACTTAGTCAACTCAGGCCGCGGCCCCCCTGAGACGTTCCCTGGTCCTGTCACACCCTCCCGGAAGCAGTTCAGAAAGGCCGGGAAGGAGCTCTTTTCGGGAATTCGGAGCGCAAGGGACCGGCCGCGTTCGGGGCCGGGGCACCGTGCGCGGCTGGTTTTCCTGTGCTGCCACCTCCCGGGGCACTGGAGAACTGCAGCCCTGCCCGCGGCCGAGGCCATTGGCCCAGGTGCGCCTGGGTGGCGTGCCGCCCTGAATGAGGTTGCACTGGAGACAGAAGGTGACAGTAACAGGGCGCTCGTTGCCAGTGCGAAAGAGAAGCGTGCAAGCCGGAATCCTGAGAACCTCCACCTCCAACCCATTGGCAAGTCCTCTCAACTCCAAATCCGAAATACTCCTTCACCTCCTCCCTGAATGTCTGCTTTCCCGCCCTCAATCCTTTCTCCACGTAGCAGCCCACTTGCACCGGCCAGCTTAAACCCCGCGCCCAGCACAGGGCCCCAGCCAGGTCCGGCGGCCTCCTCTCCCAGCACCCCTCTCCTCACCCAGTACCCCTCTCCTCCTCTCCCAGCTCCCCTCTCCTCCTCTCCCAGCTTCCCCTCTCCTCACCCAGTACCCCTCTCCTCCTCTCCCAGCTCCCCTCTCCTCCTCTCCCAGCTCCCCTCTCCTCCTCAGCTCCCCTCTCCTCTCCCAGCACCCCTCTCCTCCTCTCCCAGCTCCCCTCTCCTCCTCTCCCAGCACCCCTCTCGTCCTCTCCCAGCTCCCCTCTCCTCCTCTCCCAGCTCCTCTCTCCTCCTCTCCCAGCACCCCTCTCCTCCTCTCCCAACACCCCTCTTCTCCTCTCCCAGCACCCCTCTCCTCCTCTCCCAGCACCCCTCTCCTCCTCAGCCAGCACCCCTCTCCTCCTCTCCCAGCACCCCTCTCCTCCTCACCCAGCACCCCTCTCCTCCTCTCCCAGCACCCCTCTCCTCCTCACCCAGCACCCCTCTCCTCCTCTCCCACATCAGTACACGGTCTTCGATTCTCCACACACCGCAAACTCTTCTTCACCTTCAGGACTTTGCTTCTTCCTAGTTCCTTCCGCCAAACGCGCTCTTCCTTCTCCCCTCGCTGTGCGTTTCGTTCCATCCTTCCTTCAGAGGGCAGCTCTTCAGGGAAAGTCTCCATGCCCTGCAGATAACAGACCCTGTACCATCTACTCTCAAATTTCTCAGGCTTTGCCTTCATGGCAAGCATCACAGTTTAATTACATATGTGCACATTCGTTTGATTCATGTCTCTTTCCCCTCAAGCTGTGAGTATCACTAGTACCTAGCATGGTACCTGGCATATAGGAAATGCTGAAGAAATAGTTGTGGAATGAATTTGAACGGACCTGTGGACTTCTTTCATGCAAGAAGCAAACAATCTGGTTCACTCAGTGAATATAGAAGTAAACGGCCCACGACAGGAGTAGAACAGGACCAGGATTTCCCCAGCCACTTCACGGGATGCTTTAATCACAGTGGTGTCTCTCCCTGAGCCTTCCTGGACTGTCACTGGAAATCCAACATCTCTTGCGGCCTGGGTTGGGGGTGGTAATCACTGCTGGGGGAGGGGAGGCTCACGGCCCAGCGGGGCGAATGGGGAAAGATAGTGGAGAGAGACCATTAAAGTCAGAAGGCCACAGGACAGATGACTTCTAAAATCTTGACGCCACCAAGTAATTTCTCCAGGTCTCAGAGTGGATGATGATGTTTATACAATGGACAGAATCAGACACCTGCTTGAGTGCCACACCCTGAGACTCAGTCTGTTGGATTCATTCACTCAGTGCCATTAGGGAGTTGCTGTCTTCCAGGAGGTTATACCTGCCCTTGATTCCCAGGGGGCACCCCAGATGCTCTTCTGGGCCACCTGTTAAGCACTCAGTTACTGGCCAGCTTCCAAGGTCAGTGGAAACCAGTGCGACAGCAGCTGGACTCAAAGCCACACGACTATGGAGCTGGCCGGGCAGGGCAGTGTGGGGGAGCTTCCCTGTGTGGTCTCTCAGTGATTAGTGTGGCAACATAGGTGCTCGTAGTGGTCACTTGTTTTTTCCAATTGCCTGGCACCCATTTCCCCGTTATTGGAAATAGCACCCCAATTTCTTTTTTGCAGAGTTAACCCTCTCTCCCTACAGGCACTCTTGGTGGGACAATCAAGGGACTTTTCTCCAGAGCCAAGAGGTGGACACATGATCTATGCCAGACCACTCAGACTCCCTCCTGAGACTGTGAATCTTGCATGATCAGAAATGAACCCTTGGAGCACACCCATCTCCTCAGCAACTCTCAGATAAAACAGTTGACTGGTTTCTGTTGGTTCCTGTCCCATTTCAAGCCTGGATCTCTAGCCTCCCGTCTCCTCTATGAGCTACCTGATAGTGCTACAACACATTCTCCTTTTATTTGATTAGCTGAAGGCAGTTTTTGTTGCTTGCAACCAGCAAACTGTGATAAATTATCATCTGGTTCATAATTTCCATTTGGCTGACTACAGATGGTGGGCAAGAGCACAAAGACTTGGATAGTAGCTGCCAAAAGAGGAAGTGGCTGGAAGCATTTGGAATGTAGTCCATAATAGTCCGTGGGGGGCTAAACAGGTGGGCACTGGTTGGGGAGGATAGGGGAGAGAGCTGGAGGAATTCAGTACACTATCTTGCTGAAATTCTTTCTTACCAGTAGAAATAAACCAGGGGTGTATAAGCAAGGAAGGTCAGAGGTGAAGCCCAGGAAATTCATATTCCATGGAAATTTGGGACTGGAGAATGTGCAATGATCCTCAGATTGGCTCAGGCACAGATGTGAGAGGTGGTGCCACGGTACGGGATGTCATCAGGTAGATGATTGAGAAAAACGCCTCTTTCTAA
Source organism: Propithecus coquereli (assembly GCF_000956105.1). NCBI lineage: Eukaryota > Metazoa > Chordata > Mammalia > Primates > Indriidae > Propithecus > Propithecus coquereli. Next base: position 5,371,989 of record NW_012146079.1, on the reverse strand, counting down.
AAGGGAAATCTGACCCCTTCTGCCGCCAGATTCTGAGAGAAATAGGCATGGGGAGGCCCCTCGGCTAGAGAAGTCATCTGTTCTCAACAATGCGAGGCCGGGCTGGGTCAAGACAAGTGGGGACCACTGCAGCGGTGGTAGGTACTTGGCAGTGCTGGGGACAGGAGCCTGAAGTGAAATGAGAAGTATGAGTCCTCAGGGACACAGCTCCCCTTGTGAGGAGCCAGGACAGTGAGGGACGACACCGAGCCCTTGGCACACTGCTCCATGAGCAGCCGGTTGCAGAAAAGCTTGTGAGTCACGCCGCCTCCTCAGAGGGTATGTGTTGGCCATGTCTCCCTTCATCTGTGCAGCCCCGGTCATGTTGGAGGCCTGCTCTGACAGACCAAGGCTTGCTCCACAGTCTCCGCATGTCCTGAGTCCACAGCGCTTTCATCTGAAGGCAGAACCCTGCCCTTCCTCTCCCCCTTCCTGCCCTCAGAGCTCCAGCAGACCGTGGAGCCTACCACCGTGGCTGCAGCCTGGTGACCAGGGTCAGGATCTAGGCTACCGGCATCAGGCCCATCCCATCCTCTGTCGTCAATGGGGGCAGGGAAGCTAGAGGTTGTGCAGCAGGGGTCCTGATAAGGTGTGCTTCAGGGATCTCGGCTGTAAGCAACAGAAACCAATTCTAGCAATTTAGAGGGGAAAACACACTGAAAAGATACTGGGTAGCTTGTAGAATTGCTAGAGGCCTGGAAAATGAGGTCTGAAGGAGACACAAACAAACAAAGACCCAGCCTACTGCTCGCACACTGACACGGCCCATGCTGGATGGCGGATACCAGTGGCCACCACCGCTGACACGTGTGACACTGGAGGTGGGATGTTGCTGCGATACTGTCACAACCAGACAGGATCTCCATGATTCTCTGTTTCACTCACTTCAGGTCTGACTCAAGTGCAGTGCTTCTGATTGGCTGATAAAAAAAAGAAAGTGGCCAGTTGTGGTGGCTCACACCTGTAATCCCAGCAGTTTGGGAGGCTGACGTGGGAGGATCTCTTAGGTCCAGGAGTTTGAGACCATCCTGGGCAACATAGCAAGACTCCCATCTCTACAAAAAATAAAAAATAACCGGGCATGGTGGCTTGTGCCTGTAGTCCTAGCTACTCCAGAGGCTGCGGCAGGAGGATTACTTGTCCCCAGGAATTCAAGCTTACAGTGAGCTACGGTCAGGCCACTGCTCTCCAGCCTGGGCAACGGAGCAAGACTCTGTCTCAAAAATATAAGAAAGAAAGAAGGAAAGGCAGAGAGAGAGAGAAGAAAGGAAAGAAGAAAAGATGACAGAAGTCCCCTCCACCTTCATTTTATCTTATTCTTTAACTTATCTTTTAACATTAGAATTCTTCCATATGTATTTAAAAGAAGAACCCTTAGCTACCCCCCTGTGGTAGATGCCACGGTGCTCCGCCCAGATCCCCGTCCCGCTGCTGTGCGTGTGGGTTGCCAAAGCATCACGGCTGCTCTCCTGCTCCTCCCCTTCTCAGGAGAACTGCCTTTGGCTGAGGTGAGCTTCCCTGCTGAGAAGTTACAGAAATCATGAGCCCTTGTCCTCCGCAAGGAGGAGGGGGGCAGTTCCAGCCAATCACTGACCAATATAGAGGTACAAAAGTGGGCCCTTTGTCCCAGGGCAGGTTGGGTCCCAGAGCCCTCCCCTGTTAGACTTTACCCAAGACCACATCCTGGCTTGGTGTTGCCTGTCCCCGTGCCTGTCCGGCTTCTCTGCCTCCCTTCCAGGCCCTTCCTGGGAACCGAGCAGCGATGAATCACAAGCAGGTGCTCCCAGTCTCAGGTTCTGCTTCTACACAGCCGGGCCTCAGGCACAGCTTTGCAGTCCTGGTCATCATCGTGCTTTCTCCCCTTCCGTCTGAGCCCTGTGGTCTAACTGTCTCTTCTGCTCCCTGGGCAGACAGGTAGAGAAGCTGGAGCCTGGTGACTAGTGCCTTACCCCAACAGCCATGCAAATGACTGCAGGGTGGCGAGTGTGACAGCCTCGTGAAGAGCTGGTGTGTGCTGCCACTGCCGTGTGAGGGGATCTGACCTAGTTAGGATGTCAGGGACGGTGTCCCTGCAGTGATGTTGAGCTATGATTCAAAAAAAATGAGTAAAAGTGTGAAGTGAGGAGAGAATAGCATTGCTGGTAGAGGGAGCAAACACAAGAGGGAATATGGAGATGATAGGAGACCACAGGGAGGCCGGTGTGACGGAGGCAGAGAAATCAAGGCTGGCAGCGCTGATTGAGGCTGCAGGGACAGTGGGGATCAGAGCAGGCTGGCTTGGCTGTTTAAGGAATCTGGTCTGTGTCCTAAAACAAAAGGAAGCATTGAAAGGTGTTATGCTCATGGGAAGGGGGTAAAGTGACAAGATCCGATTGCAGTTTGAAAGATTTCCCTGGCTGCAATGTGGAAAATGGATTTGAAAGGGTGGCCAGTGAGAAAGCTGTTGTAGAGTCCGCGGAAAGAAGAGAGCTTGGCTGGGGTGGGGTGGAGGAGGTGGCAGGTGGGAGATCTTTAGGAGTAACACTGACAAGATCTGGTGATTAGGTTTTGTGGGGGTGGAAGGGGAGGTGCCCGACATGTCAAGGATGACACCCGAGTTTCTGGTTCTCATGACTGGAGGGAGCATAGGAAATGCCGGGAGACCCTAGGACAGGCATTGCCACACACCTCTGTGGCCAAGACTGTCTTCGCGAGTGTTATCCACACATTATCACTCAGAAAAGGAGGCTGACGGCCTGACATATTTTGCATTGTTTACCAACCGGCTGTGTTGGATGACAACAGGTTTCCTTCCATGACTGGCTCTGTATATTTGGTTTGAGTCAGGATAAGATGGTGGAAGGGGGTGAGGAGGAAGGGAGATGGCAGAGCTGTGGGAAGAGGGGCAGGGGGTGGCCAGGTGGGGCGGCCTCCTGGGGAAAAGAGGTTGTCCCTCTTGTATTTGGAACAAGTTCCACCTCTGCCAGTCCTAGTTTATCCTCTTCTCACTTCCATCTGACTTACATAAAAATCACAAATCTTGACTCTAAAATACTCAAATGTCATTTGTCATTTGGAGGAAATAATTTTCTTCACCCTAAAAAAGTCCTTTATAGAGAAAGAAATAGCCCTGTAAGGCTAGTGATTCAACTACCCGGCTTCCGCCATGACTAGAAAGCCCCTGTCTACAAGAATAACCAGTATGACCCACTTCACCTACTTGGAAATATCTCCTTTATTTCCTAATTTCCTGAGCCCCAACTCAATTTTATAAGCAAAAATCAAGTGTTTTCCTTTTTGGGCCATCCCCCTTCAGATTTTCCAACAACCCCTTACTCAGCTATTCCACTGCCGTGGCTGGCTAATGGGCCTCGAAGCACCCACCTTCTCTCCCGCCCATTCTCTTGAGAGCAGCCACAGTGCTCTGATCAAGCCATACCCCAGTTTAAAACCTTTCGGGGCTCTCATTGCCCTTGGAACAAAGAGCAAACTCCTAACCATACCTCAGAGGCTTGTGCGAGGTGGCCCCTTCCCATTTTTCCAATCTCTGTCCTCTCCTTCTCCATCTGTGTTCTTTCACTCCTCAATGGCAGGAAGCTTCTTACTGCCTTGGGGTCTTTGTAGTGGCTGTTCTCCTTTCCCTGTTCTTTGCCTCTCAGTCTCTGGAGACATCTCCATTGATTACTCCATCCAAAGTGTGTGCACCTGTGCCTCCACGCCAGCAGCTCTTTGGCCTATTATTCTCCCTGGCACCCAGCCCAGCACAAAGGAGACAGTGGACTAGCGTATTTCCTAATCCCCTCTCTCTGCCCATGTTTGCAGTCAGGTCAATTGGCCCGACTCCTCTTTCACTCAGGTGAGTTTCCCTCTGGGACCTTTAGTGTTCTTAAATGCCAGGGGACCTCATTTGGAACCATGCCAACTCATCAGAGGATTCAAAATAAAATAGGGCTGGGGGTTTCCTTGAGGGTCCATGCCCCTACCTCACGATAGCTGCAAAGGCAATTGCCTCAAATACAGGCCTGTTCTAATTCATGCACAGAGCTCCTTATTAGCCTACAGCTATTTGTTTCTCTCCTCAATTTCTAGTTATTTCTGTTACCTGAAGCAATGTGTAAGAACTTGATTTTAAGGTTGGATGACTTTACAAGTGATTTTCTTGAAAATACTGTCCAGAAAAAATCAAACTTCAGCTTCTTTTCTTGACGAAAGAACCTTACTATGTCGCATTCTTATCAATAGTTCCAAAGACCTGCATTTGTGTCACTGGAATTTGTTTTATTCTTTTTTTTTTTTTTTTTTTTGAGATAAGGTCTTGCTATGTCACCTAGGCTAGAGTACAGTAGTGTCATCATAGCTCACTGCAACCTCCAACTCCTGGGCTCAAGTGATCCTCCTGCCTCAGCCTCCTGACTAGCTGGGACCACGGGTATGCACCACCATGCCCAGCTAATTTTTTAATTTTTTTGTGGAGATGGGGTCTCGCTATGTTACTCAGGCTAGTCTGGAATTCCTGGCCTCCAGCGATCCTCCCACCACAGCCTCCCAAAGTGCTAGGAGCCACTATGCCCGGCCAGAATTAATTTTATTGTAATTCTCAGTTTATAGTTGTAAAGCTCTCTATACTTCCTTCATAGATTTTTTGGACAGAAATCTTTGAAGATATATGTCCAGCATTTTGAACAAGCTTTTTCATCATGTTCTTTTCTTTCAGGACTGAACATCTGATAAACCTGTTTATAGCCAATAATCAGTTTTTTTTTTGAGACAGAGTCTCGTTCTGTTGCCCTGGCTAGAGTCCAGCAGTGTTATCATAGTTCACTGCAACCTCCAACTCCTGGGCTCAAGTGATCCTCCTGCCTCAGCCTCCCTAGTAGCTGGGACTATAGGTGCTCACCACCATGCCTGGCTAACTTTTCTATTTTTTTGTAGAGATGGGGTCTCACTCTTGCTCAGGCTGGTCTTGAACTCTGAGCTCAAGCGATCCTCCCACCTTCGCCTCCCAGAGTGCTAGGATTACAGGCATGAGCCACCGTACCCAGCCTTACAGCCAATAAACATTTGTTTGAGGACAAAGATTAGCTATTTCCAGCATGTGTAAAAATACCTGTCCTTAACTGCTTTTCCACCAAAATTGGCCTTTAAAATTTTTATGGTCATCTTAAAAAATAAATGCAATCACCACAAAATACTCAAAAGTTACCAAAAATGCAGAACCCCTGCTCTAAAGCTTCCTTGGCTTAGGTGTTTTTGCCAGGTAAAAAGCAAATGTCTTTAGGACAGTTAATACTATAGACTGTCACTATCACTTACGTCTTGGTGTTTGTTCGAATCCTTTTCTGAAAATTAATGTTTGTGGGTGGAATTGGGAAAACTGTAAAAGTACTAGTCACCTGAGAAAGATTAGCAGGCAGAGAGCACAAACAGAAAGGAGATGGAAGAGCCAAGGACTCAGGACGTTGAAGCTCCCCCAGCAACAAGCTGTTGGAGCCTCTGTCAGTCACAGAGGATAGGGCTGGATGGTCAGGTGAATCTCTGTTGCTCCATGTCATGCAGCCACTGGTCCAGTGTGTTGCATAAATAGGTGAACCCTTTTCCTCATGCAGATCTCTCCCTTCCCAGCTAAGCCATTCATTCATTTATTCAACAAGAATTGATTGAACACCAGCTATGTGCTAGGGAACATGCTAAGTGCAAACAAGGAGCCTGAACGCATGGAAGTTACATTCTAGTGGGAAGACAAATAAACAAGTAAACAAACGATAAAAAAAAAACCAAGATAATTGCGTAGCTTGTGAAGTGCTGTGAAGAAACAGGCAGTGAGATGGGGCAGGTGAACGGGAGCACTGTAGGGTCATCAGGGAAGCTGGCCCTGAGTAGGTGCATTGGAGCGCTACCTAATGAGACGATGAGGTTATAGATGAGAAGGGCCCAGCTTTATTAAATTCTGGGAGGAGAGCATTCCAGGCCGGGGGAGAAAAGGCTTAATGTCCCAGAGACAGGAAGGGGCTTTCTAGTAACAAAAATTAGGGTGCTGCAGCTGAGGAACAGAAAGTGAGGAGGGTTGTATGAGATGAGATTAGTAAATGTATGATCTTCATAAATTCGATCATGAAGGCCTTTATGTTGATCAGGGTCTAGATGGGAGAGAGAAATAATTCCAGTTATTTTATTTTTAAAAAATTTTTCCCCTTCCCTCCCTATCTCATTCCAGTTATTTTAACAGAGAGAACCTAATGTAAAGAATTGTTAACTTGGTAACTGAAAAGACAAAAAGCATATAGGAGCCAGGGGCATGACGGTGCATGCCTGTAATACCAGTTACTCAGGAGGCTGAGGAGGGAGGATCACTTGAGACCAGGAGTTTGAGACCAGCCTGGGCAACATAGCAAGATCCCATCTCTAAAAATGAAAAAACATCAGCTGGGTGTGGTGGCCTGCACCTATGGTCCTAGCTACTCAGGAAGCTGAGGTGGGAGGATCACTTGAGCCCAGGAATTCAAGGCTGCAGTGAGCCATGATCACATCACTATACTCTAGCCTGGGTGACAGAGCTAGAGCCTGTCTCTTTAAAAACACACACACATACACACAAACACATACACACAGGAAGGTATCATGAAAGTAACAGCTTTTGGAAGCAGCTAACATCCCAATTCCCAAGGGAGCAAAGAGAAGAGGTTGGTATTATTAAAACTTAAAAGCTCAGAAGAGGGACCCCACAGAGCTGAAACTCAGGCCTCTGAGGAGGGAGTGCTGCTGGGCTGGTGTTGATATCTCTATGAAAAGTGGCCCCTCTGGACCTGGACCCAGAACTCTGAAGAAGGGGCACCATCTGGCTGGTATTGGTATTTCTGTGGATCATTATAAGACTGGTTCTGTGTGCACTGGAAAAACTGGAAAGTGGACTCAGCTGTTGCTATGGGAAGGAGCTGTCACTGCCAGAGTAAAGAAGTGAAGCTAGGGTGACATTCTCAGAATAGGAAGCAGACAGGAAGAAGCAGGGAACAAGTACCCACTTCCTCCTCTAGCCTTGCAGTCTCCCACACTAGCACCCCATTGGCAGGGCATCAAAAACTGGTAACAACAGAACTATAGTTTTCAGAGTCTCAAACCCAGTAAAACGAAGTTAGAATAAAAGAGTGGGTTTGCAGATGAGAGATAATAGCCAAATAACCAGCACAGAGCATGTATGCCACAAAATAGACATTTGAATTTTAACGTAAGAGCAATGGGAAGTCACTGGTTAGTTTTAAGTAGGAGCTTGATATAATCAGACTTATCTTTTGAGACTATCACTCTTGGCTACTGTGTAGAAAGTAGAGAAGGGTGAGGGCAGAATCAAGACCAATTAGGAGTGACTCAAATGAACCGTGGTAGTGTCTTGAACCAGAGGATTGGAGATGCAGAGAAGTGGCCAGATTGGAGATGCAGAACCCACAGGACTTACCTGTAGACTGGATGTGGAGCATGCAGGAGAGGGAAGAATGAAGGACACACCTGGCTTTGTGTAAGAATTGGATGCTAGTGTCGTTTACAAAGAGAGGAAGTCTTGGAGGAGGAATTAAGAGAAGGGAATAAAGAATTCCATGTTGGATCACATTACATTTCCACATGCGCATCAGAGAACCAATTGGAGATGTTCACGGATAGTTTGACATGAGTTGCATTTTGGAGCTAAGGGGAAATGATGGGTCCCGGCACTGGATGAGATTCCTAGGAAGAAATATAGAAGACATCCTGCGGCCCAGAGCTGATGACAAAACCTAATCTAAGCAGAATAGTAGGGAAGCCCCTTGGACTTGCTTTGTGGAATATTTTTATTGTAAAATTACGTATGTTAATACATAGGCTCTTTCAATTGCAGATAAGAGATGTTCACTTGGATTAACTCAAATAATCAGGGTTTGTTGTCATTATGCTCATGAATATAAAGATGGGAAATTTAGCCCACAGCCTAACCTCAAGATAACCCACAGATTGCCAAAGAACTGTGTTATTTTAATATAGTTTTGAAGACATTTCAGTAGTGCTATATTCCATGCAACCCAATGACCCCGACTAAATTACAGTTGCTTCTTAGAACACTACTTGGCTTAGGCCATAGAATATAATGCTTAGAGCATGGTTCACTGTGAAGAGATAAACCTGTGAAGTCCGAGTATGTATTAACCTGAGAGTCTAGCTTAATTGAAAGAACAAAGCCAGGTGCAGTGGCATGAACCTGTAGTCCCAGCTACTCAGAAGGCTGAAGTAGAAAGATGCTGTGAGCCTAGGTGTTTGAGGCCAGCCTGGGCAACATAGTGAGACCCCATCTCAAAAACAAATAATTTTAGATTAAGTAGGGAAATAAATTGAGTACATATATGTCAGACTATCACTGGTAAATACTATTCTTGTAATCAAATTTTTGATGTGCAGTCTTAGAGGTTATACTTCTCAAGTAGTATCTGAAGTACCTGGCACATAGTGGCTGTTCAATGTTTTTTGAATGAATGAGAGTTGCCGATTAAAAACATAGCTTCATGCTTTAAATAGAGGTAGGCCACTTGACTGAAAGTCCAATGCATAAAGAAGGGCAAAGAGTGTGTTTATAGGCAAAGAACATGTTATTCTAGAAAATAATTCTGAGTCTGTTCCAGGATAGAACAAACGAGCGATTAAAGTCCAAACTTCTATTCCACGGAACAGTTATAATAACTTTTGCTTAGACTTTAGCGTAAGTATTAACAAATGCCGAAGCAACCACTATCAAGCCTCAATAAAGTAGCCATAGAATGTCTAAATGCCAATAAAATCAATTGGCTATACATGTCTGGATGAATTTCTAGACTTTATTCTGTTCCTCTGATCTGTATATATTACTATTATACAGATTTGGATATCTTGTATAATAATACCATATTGTCTTCATCTAGATTTATAGTAAATAATAAAATCTCATAATGTAGGTCCTCCACCTTATTTCTTCTCTTTCAACTTTTGATTATCCTAAAACTTTGCATTTTCTCATAAATTTTAGTTGAGATTTTGATTACGGTTCCGTTGAATCTGTGGAGTCATTTGGGGGAATTTTAACAATGTTGACATATTAACAATGTTGAATCTGTGAACAAATTACATCTCTCTGATTATTTAGGTCTCCTTTAATTTCTCTCAGCAATGTTTTTTTGGAGAGGTCAGCTCCTATTTTGTTAAATGTATCCAGTGGTGAGCTGGTAAACGAGCTCTAGAGGCGTGGGGGTGATTTTCAAGCTATAGATGTGATGTCACTAAACGAGCCTAGAAAAGATGACAGAAAGCTGTTGTTTGAGCCAGTTCCAACACCCATTGGATATATTCCTAAATATTTCATGGTTTTTGGTGCTATTTTAAATTCCTGGCATTGTAAATATTGTCCTTGAGTGACTAGATTTTACTGTCTTCCCTTAAAGAGCATTAACATTTGTTTTGTTAGGCAGTTAAGTTGCTTGCAGAACAAGTTGATCCTTTCGAGTCTTTTTAAAGCTTTGTTTTTAGCCCTGCAAAGACAGTACTCTAAGTGTTCAAAAAAGGCTCTCCACTCTGCATCCCACCACTCACACTTCCTAGCCCTACAGCAGCTTTGGGACTTGCTTAGCTTATAGATACCCCTCAATTGTTCTTTGCCAGGCTTGGGGAGTTTCACCCTACACATGCCTAGATTAGTATTCTTGCATAGTCTCAAGGGAACTCTGCAGATTTCTGGAGCTCTTTCTTTTTTTTTTTTTTCAATTTTTTTTTTCTTTTTTTTTTGAGACATAGTCTCACTCTGTTGCCCGGGCTAGAGTGCCATGGCATCAGCCTAGCTCACAGCAACCTCAAACTCCTGGGCTCAAGCGATCCTCCTTCCTCAGCCTCCCGGGTACTGGGACTACAGGCACATGCCACCATGCCCGGCTAATTTTTTTCTATATGTTTTTAGCTGTCCAATTGATTTCTTTCTATTTCTGGTAGAGATGGGGGTCTCGCTCTTGCTCAGGCTGCTCTCGAACTCCTGAACTCAAACGATCCACCTGCCTCGGCCTCCCAGAGTGCTAGGATTACAGGCGTGAGCCACCGCGCCTGGCCTGGAGCTCTTTCTTTATACAGGTTCTTCCTCTGCAATACTCTGCCCTACTCATTGCAAATTGCCTTAACCCTCCCCAGCTCCAATCTTTGTCTCATCAACTCAGCAAGATCTCTTGGATTCTGTTTAGGTTGTTGCCCTGCACAGAGGAGTTCACAAATTGCCTTCAGGCAAAGTGCTGGGGTGATTGTAGGGCTCACTTTGTTTATTTTCCTCATGTGAGAGGTCACATTTTACACGACCTACAGTCCCAATATCCAAATACAATTGTTTCACATATTTTGTCCAGTTTTCTAGTTGTTTATGCCATAAGGGCAAATTCTGTCTCAAATATTCTTTTCATTGTCAGAACAGAAGTTACTGGCTTGTTTTTCAGTCTGAGTTTATTCATGCTTTATCTAAAACACCTGTGCTAAAGGAGCTGCTTTCTGTACTGAGTGCTATGACAGCAATAGAAACCAAGTTATAGGAGAACCAAAGTGCATATTCTAGGTGTGGAGAGAGAACTGAGAAGGCTTTTAGGAGAAGACACTCAAGTTGAGTCTTCGAGTATCTCAAATTTTACAAGGCCAAATCAGAACTCCTGATCTTTCCCCAAAACATGCAAGTCTTCCCCATCTCAATTAATGGCAACTCCATCATTAGAGTTGCTCAGACCAAAAAACTTGAAGGCATCCTTGTCACCTTTCTCTTTTTTGCCCCATTCAATCTATAAGCAGATGTGTCCGACCTCCTTGTAAGCTATATCCAGAATTTAACCATGCATCAAGAATGGCTTGGTGCCATTCTGTTGAAAGGAGCCTGGCACCTCCTCCTCTCTCTCTTGCTTCCTTTCTCTCGCCATGTGACATACCAGCTCCCCTTCCCCTTCTGCCATGAGTGGAAGCTCCCTGAGGCCCTCACCAGATGCAGATGCTAGTGCCTGCTTCTCGTACAGCCTGCAGAACTGTGACCCAAATAGGCCTCTTTTCTTTATAAATTACCCAGTCTCGGGTATTCCTTTATAGGAACACAAATGGACTAAGAGAGATGGCCATTTTAGGATGAGGAAATAGCATGGAAAAAGTACTAAAAGGGGAAAGAGTATGATATGATTAGGAAATGGATATCGGATACAGATAGCTGGAATGAAGGGAATGTAAGAACATGGCCAAGAGACAGGGGCTGGTTTGCTATGCTAAGATGTTTGAACTTCAGCCTAAAGGCAAAGAGGTGTCACTGAAAGTTTTTAAATTGGGGGGAATGAGGGATGGAGGGGATGGGGAGATAGGCAGTGAAACCTGATCATATTAATAATTTAGAAAGATTGCTCTGAGGCCAGGTGTGGTGGCTCATGCCTGTAATCCCAGCACTTTGATGAGAGGCAAGGTGGGAGGATTGCTTGAGCTATGATCTGTGAGACAGGAGTCAGATACTCTGTATGCAGTTAGGGCAGGGGTCAGGAGAAGGCCAACAGAATAAGAAAGTCACAAGAATGTGAATATGCTTAGCTAAGATAAATGTAACCAAAAGGGACCCTTTAGTTATTTCATTTTAGGCATAATATCTTTATTGAGGTAAAAGGGGGAATTCTTTTTTTTTTTTTTTTTGAGACAGAGTCTCACTCTGTTGCCCTGGCTAGAGTGAGTGCCATGATGTTAGCCTAGCTCACAGCAACCTCAAACTCCTGGACTCCAGCGATCCTTCTGCCTCAGCCTCCCGAGTAGCTGGGACTACAGGCATGCGCCACCATGCCCGGCTAATTTTTTCTATATATTTTTAGTTGTCCAGATAATTTCTTTCTATTTTTTTTAGTAGAGACGGGGTCTCGCTCTTGCTCAGGCTGGTCTTGAACTCCTGAGCTCAAACAATCCACCCGCCTCGGCCTCCCAGAGTGCTAGGATTATAGGTGTGAGCCACCCCGCCCGGCCAGGGGAATTCTTTTAATTGGGGCATGGGCACAGTTGAGGCAACAGTGTCCCTAAATGGACTACCCTCATTAACATAATAAAAAATCACATCCATCAGTGCCATGACAGTTTACAAATGCCATGAGAACTCCCAGAGTTACCCTACAAGGTCGAGAAAGGGGAGGGTTCCAAGTTCCAGGAAATCACCGCCCCTTCCCCAGAAAAGCCAAGAATATTCTATCCCCAGTTTAGCATGTTATTAGGGATTAGCATAAAAGGACAGACCCTAAACCTTGGGTGGTGCTGTTTCTCTCTGATCAGTCCTCTCTTCTCTTTTCTGTAAGAGTGTACTTTGTTTTCAATAAGCCTCTCTACTTTCGCTCATATCTCGTATCTGATCTCTTTCTCTCATTCGTGCTCCTGCATTTGAATTCCTTCCTGGGTGGAGGGCAAGAACCCTCTCTGCCATCGCTGGCGATTGTCTGCATGGGTATCAATCACACTACTGCACTCCAGCCTGGGTGACAGAGCAAGATCCTGTCTCTGAAAAAATAATAGAAAGATCACTTTGGCAGTAGACAGTTTAGAGGTGAAGAGGCAAAACACAAGGAAACCATTTGGTTGTAATTTCAATAACTCTTAACGATCAACAATGAGGACCTGCAGAGCAATGGAGAGGAACGGGGATGGATTTGAGAGGTGTTTAGAAAGTGAAGTCTTCATGACTTGGTAAACAAATTGGTTGTGAGGTGTGAGCTCAAGCAGGAGTCTAGCATGACAACCAGATTTCTAGCTTGGGTGACTTGAGGGATGATGGTGCCATTCACTGAACCCCGACGAAAAGCAATCACGCAGCCTCTCCATCCATCTGCCTGTTACCGGGCCACGAGGGCCCGGTGATGATGGGGCACAAAGCCCAGGCCTTTCATCTGTGTTCACCACATGTGCAAGCCCAGCTGGTGGCAGGAAGTCTGACTAATCAGCAGCCTCCCTTCCATTATGAAAGACCAAGCCTATAATATAAACATTGCTTTACTTTGTTAGACAGGGCTTCGTGGCTTCTTGCCTCACCTTGACCGCCCTATAAAGCAACCAGAGGAGGAAATTATGTGTGGGTTTCCTTAAAGAGAAGTTCAGATTTGTCTAAGATTACAAAGGTACAGGCAGCGGGGATCATCTCTACCATCATCCACCACGACCGCAAATATTTATTACAATGCCCTTGGGGCTCTACTCTAGGCTTCTGCCTTCTTAAGATCTTTTCCCTTAATTGGGTGGTGAGGGGAGTGGTGAACAGGACACTTTGCTAGCCAGCCTGGTCTACCTTGAAGTCAATGGTCACAGTTATCAGAACACTATAACTGCTAAATCCAAGCTGTCTGAAGTCCTCTTCCAGGTGAGGGCTGGGTGGAGCAATGAGACAGGCTGCAGGATGTAGAGCCCAAGGACAGCACCCAAATGTGAAGCATCTGTCACCTATCAGAGAGACCAGGCAGATGGGTGACAATTGGGTCTGAAGCAAAGGGACAATAAGCAGAGGTAGCAAGAGGGAGTAAGTGGATTTAGTAGAGTGGATGGGAAGCAACCTGGAAAGAGCCCCTGAATGTCTGGGAAGGAGAAGCAGAACCTTCCTGTGAGTATGAAGAGAGCTGTTAAAGCAGCTCACTGGAACACAAACAGCCGTATAGCAATGGCCCTGCATTTTATGGAGTGGAGGTGGTAGGGAGCAGCAATAATGGGGGTTAGGATTTGAAGACATGCACTGTAGGAGGTAAAATATTTGCACTCATTCATTTAAAAAGCCTTTAGTAAGTATCTATATGCACATGAAATTATAGGTAGCAAAGAGAGATTGTCATATGAATAAGCAGATCATCATAGGCTGGTGCAGTTAGAAATGGCTTTAAGTGCGTATTTGACTTGTAGTGAAGTGTTATGCCAAATTAGAGGAATGACATGTATATAATGCTTTAATGATGATGCTAAAGATGGGAACTTTGAGTTAAGCCTATACTACTTCATTTGAAGAGTTATATCCCACAGTTTTGAAATAGCTAATTTTCTTGGCCATCGACTGACCCCCCCTATGAGTTTTAATGAGGGAATCAAATCAGGAGGCCACCTTTGTAATCAATATTTTTTAAATGATAAATGAAATAAAAACATTTTGAGTTCAAAAGATCATCATGGATTCTTTACTTTTACAGCTATCTGTACCATTCTTTAGAGGATTAGTAGCTTTCTTGAACTATTGAGAACTGACCTGAATTTTTAGCAGACAGAAATGAAGAGAAGAACTTGTCCTGCATGGCCAAGTAGATCTTGTATAGTCTTATCACTCTGCATGGAAATGAATGGGTAAATGGTTCATGGGTATTATAGTATTCCATGCTATTGCACAGTACCAACTTGTCTTTACTTTTACATGTATGACAAACAGCACTGGAGAAATCAGTAGGCCACTGCAACAAAACAAAACAAAACAAAACGCTGTATATAACATATATATTTTCCAATCATAACATCCTGCTGGAGTACAGCAAAATGCATCTAAGGTTTCTGGGGAAACTTAGGGTGGCAGTGTTGTTCACTCTCGAAATGTATTGTGTTTCAGATAAAGCTGTAGTTCCCTTTTTGCTAATATGTTTGTGGTTTCTTTGAACAGAAAAGAGGAAGTATTATAGTATGGTAAAATTTCCTTAAATAATGACATGGCACAAAGGTGTGAAGTCTGACGGGAAAAACAAGCAAATATGAGTAAATTTTTCATGAAACTTTTTTTTTAAGGTCAATCAAGTGGAGCAGTGGGAGTGGAGAGGGAACAAAGGAATCTGTAACTGGTTGTGATCAATTAGTTGTAAACACCACTGCACTCGGACCAGCCTCTTCATGAAACTTCTTGACCTTTCAACAACACCTCTTTGCCTTTAGCTCTAGACACATGATTTCCACATGTAGAAGCCCAATTTCAAAATCCTGCGCATTAGATAAGATGATTGGAACTTTGTGTTATCCTGATCTTTAAAAGCCTCATCTTCCAGTTACATGGATTTTCTTGATTGTCTTGTGAGAGCTGAAGTAATAGTACAACCTTTGTGTCATGGTGACTGTAGGTTTGCAGAGCAATCGTATGCTGCTGGAAGGGTCGTGGATCTTCTCTGGCAATACAGGCCGAACTTAAGCAGAGCTGAAACTAATATCAGCTTGGACCCTTTCTCCTGGAACAGCTGGCGGGCATTGCCTGTTCCTGCCTTTGGCTTTAAGTTGCTGGGCAATGTGGTTGCAGAGTATGCGCCACAATTGGGGTTTTATTCTTCTGGTTTGACAGTTCTTAACGTTAGCTCTCAGGGAAATTCGGGCCAAGCTCCTTCTGTTACTTTAGGGTTGGCCTGAATGGCAAGGGGGGTTTGTCCAGCTGAGAACAAACTAAAATCATTTGTTCGTTCATGTGCCAGTGTCCCTGTACTCAGGAACAGTTGTTTTAAGAATGACAAAACGGAGGACTTCAGGATTTATGTTAATACTGAATGGCTATCCTCTAAGGACTCCTCAGAGCCTTAGCAGAGTCCCATGCGCTACACTTACTCTGAGTTTTGGTTTTCTTTGTTTTGATTACTGAGGATATTCTGCAGGTTTTCTCAAAATAAAAAATCAGCAAATTTATAATTTTTGATGACCATCCAGAATTCATCAATGAATAAAACAACAACTAGGAATGTCACATTAACTATTTGAATATATTAGAATCTGCCAATGTCCCCTTAAGCCTCTCTCCAAAGGTGGCCTGAGGTTGAGAATATGATAAAGAAATATTTAATACAGTAGAGCAGGCTTAGTACCAAACCAAGATTCTAGGAATATAATACAACCTGGCCATTGGGAACACTTGGAGAACGGTGGCGGGGACATGCCCTTCTAAAGTATGGCTCAAGCATGGTCAAATCCAGGGGTAGGGAACCTTTTCATGTTGGAAGGCCACATTAATTTAGCTGTAATCAAGTAAGGCCGAATTCAAGAAACTTCAATTAGATATACTTAAAAATGTACATTATTTTGTAAAAATCTATTATGTACTTAATAATTTCAAAAAATGAAAACTATTTGTTAATTTTAAAGTTACCTAACCTTTTAATGACTCTGTTGTGTCTGCATTTTGTTGGAAACCATTTGACTATTTGGTTGCAGCATGGAGGTCCACAGTTTCAGTTGATCCTCTAGATGGGTGTCAGCCATTTGTGACCTTAAGAGCATCTTGACTTGGGTTAGGTAGGAGAATGTAGGTTCGCAGCAATAAGTGGTTGAAAGCAAGAAAGCATTTTTGGGGCATGTTGCCAAAGGCATGGGTATTCTACTGCATTTTTCCATATTTCAATTGGATCTTTCTTAGCATCAAACAATGACTCTAAAATGTCATCTACTGAGAGCTCAATCAACTCCATTTGTAGTTCTTTAGGTTCCTTGGTGAAATCAACTAGGTGAGGCTAAAATGCTAATTTGAGTGTGATGTCATGATTCTCAAAGTCAGTGAAGCTTTCATCATATTTTTCAATATATAACAAGCTGCATATTCTTTGAATGATTCACATATATTATCCTGCTCATCAGTGACCTTTGCTAACTGGGGAAAATGTCCATCCAAAATTTCCTTTTAAAGAAGTGTTTTGAAAAAAAGATAGCTTTCTTTCAAATGCATGGATTTTTTTTGCCACATATCATATATAGACTTAGTTTTACCTTACAAAGAAATATTCAAGTAATTTTGATTTGACATGATATCACACAGAAATGCTGCATTCCTATAGAAATCTTCTTTCAGGCTGGGCAGTGTGGCTCATGCCTGTAATCCTAGCACTCTGGGAGGCCAAGGCGGGAAGATCGTTTGAGCTCAAGAGTTCGAGATCAGCCTTAGCAAGAGTGAGACCCCCTCTCTACTAAAAGTAGAAAGAAATTAGCTGGACGACTAAATATATATATAGAAAAAATTAGCCAGGCATGGGGCGCATGCCTGTAGTTCCAGCTACTCGGGAGGCTGAGGCAGAAAGATTGCTTGAGCCCAGGAATTTGAGGTTGCTGTGAGCTAGGCTGATGCCACGGCACTCTAGCCTGGGCAACAGAGTGAGACTCTGTCTCAAAAAAAAAAAAAAAAGAAAGAAAGAAATTTTCGTCCAATAATTTGCATTGCTAATCCTGTTCTTCATAAAATTTAACTATCTGTTCTCACAGAGATAAAATTTTGGCTAACACCTGTCCCTGTGATAGCCAGCATACTTTAGAATGATACTGCAAATCCACACTGAATACCTCATCTAATTTTAGCATGTTATGAAAACTGATAATGCTATGTTGCATTTGCAGGAATATGGTTAACACTACTTATAAGTTGTTGCAAAGTGTCACTTGAAATAGTAAGCTTTGGCACAGAGATTTTGTTGATGCAAGATACAGTGAAAAGAAATAAGAGAATCTGCATCTGTTAATATAATATTTTTTTAACTGTGCAATAAACCGTTCATGTTTTCCTGTCATGGAAGGTGCACCATCTGTACATACACTCACTAAATTTACCAAATTCAGTCCAACTTCACGACATTTATCTTGAAAGTTTTTGAAGATATCCATTCCCTGTGTTCTGTTCATAAGAGCACCCAAAGTGAGTAACTCTTCATAGCAAAGAAAATCTTTTGTTATGACTGGAATGAAGTATAAAACCTATGCCAAGTCAATAATATCATTTGATTCATCCAAAGCAATTGAATAATATATATTTTCCTTTTGAAGAATTGCATGAAGTTGTTCTGTTAAGCTGAAGTCTAATTCATGCTGCTGATCAGTTATGGTTCTCCTTGAAAGAGGTAATTGTTTGTACTTTGAAATATTATCAGGGTCTAAGCTTTCTACACCTTTGACAATGTGTTCTTTCACAATTTCCACATCACTGAATAGCTTCTCGTTTTTCCCAAGTATATAAGCTACTCCATAAGTCGCAATTCAATCCACAACAGAGACCAACAGTCCAAGACCAAGGGCTGGGAGTGATTGATATGATGACTAAATGAGCACACATACCGAGGATGTCTTAGTGCCTCCATTGGAGGCCAACTGTATGACAATATTTCAATTGCGTAAAAAGCACAATATTCCCACAATATGAATGGCACACATTCTGTAGCAGGAGGGTAATTAGGTCAAATCCTTGATTTATTACTAACTATATATTGTTTGGTAGTAAACAAGGGAACATGGATTTGAAGAAACAGGTATGCCTGTTTAATCTTTTTCAATTTGGAGTGATCATAGAATAGCCATGTCTTCTTGAGTACTCGCTAGGTGCCAAGTACTGTTTTAAGTGTAATACACATGTTAACTCATTTCATTCTCACAATAATCCTAGCAGGATAAAACTATTGTCTTTTTTCATTTTGCAAATGAGGAAACTGAGACATAGAGTGGGTGAGTGAATTGCCCAAAGCTACTTGACTGTGAAGAGATAGCCAGGAGGGCAATAACATGTTGATAAGCTTTACAAATCCCAGTAATTTTCATGTTTCTGTATTGGGTACGTTACTTTTAAAGGATTATGCATAATCACAAAGGATGGCAAATCTGAATCTCTTCAGCAATTATTTTTAAACCATTCAAGAGCCCATCCTAATTATATATTCAAGCATTATCTGTGGTAATAGGCACACACCAAGTTTGCCTTCTCCTAAAAGAGCCCAGATAATAAAATTAGGCAAAAGCAGGAGATGATCAGATAAGAGTGGGGAGCCAGATTTTCCTTTTAATCCAAAGAACCTTTCATGAGTTACATCAATTCACCCATTTGGCTTTCGGTAACTGAAACCAAGTGTATGACTTTAGTACAGTAAGATTTTATTTTGTAAAATGGGGAACACAGCCACTTTAAAAATAATAAACAAATACCATCTCTTCTGTGGCATAAGATAAAGTAAGAAATATTACTTAAGCAGTACATTCTGAAGGTGAATTAATTCCCTATACATTCACTGCCATAAAACATCACTTTTATACATACATATTTAAACACACACACACACAATTGCTAGTAGGCAATTGATGGTTATACTATATAACAGAGTAGTAATTAGTCTTTTCCATTTGTTTGCAATGTGAAAAAAGTAATATATCAAAAATTTGTACTGACCGCAAGCTCAATAGCAAGAAGGCATGGGGAAGTAAGGGACTTTTGAGGAGGCAGAAAGGATCAGTTACTTTAGGCAACTCGTAAGAATAAGAACATTCAGCTCAGTCACGAAGGAAAGCCCATGGTTCAAGACATGGTTCAAGAGACAGAGCTCCTTAGGAGACATCAGTCTCACTAAACTCGACACGACTGGATTGAGCCAGAGCTCAAAATTCTACCTTCCTCTCATGGAATTAATATTAATATAAAGAAAATACCATAATATGTTATTCCTATTTTCGTCTTACCAGCAAGGTCTTTCTGCTTCATTACTCCTATTTTTAATTATTTTCTTGAGTTCTGGACTTGCTGTTACTGTTAGAAAAGTTTTGCATATGGTTGCTGTTTCCCTAAACATTATGCAAATATTCTTGGAAGTGTCCTCAAAGCTGCTGAAAACGAAGGAAGAAAACTAATATCTATTGCATGCCTACTATATATCTGACACTGTTATAATTTAGTTCTCATAACAACTCTAGTGGTAGGCTCTAATATTATTCCAATTTACAGATGAGGAAGTAGATGTTTAGAGAGAGAGGCAAGGTGTAGAGTCTTCAGAGAAATGAGGTGAATGGCAGGGTATAAAACCTTCAGCCTCTTGTCTCTTTTGCCTTCTATGAGCCTGTTGCTGGTTTTATACTTGCAGGAAAAGTTCACTGCTAGTGCAAAATTGTGCAACTCAGACAAACACAAACAACAACAAACTATTTATTGTACACCTCGCATGCGAGGCACTTTACATGCACCATCACTAGTTTTATCTCTATAACAGCAGCCCCATGAAGCTGGTATTATTTTCCCATTTCATTGCTAAGCATCCTAGGACAGAATGTAAATCAATGCATTGCTTCCTTCATTGAGAAAGTCTTACTTTGAAAAAAAAGTCAGGCAAACTAAACAGTGTCCTTAGTGATATAGGTGATTTTACATTCTGGTACAAGCTTCGTGTCTCCTTGCAATCCTATCCAGACTATTTAGAGACCACACTTGGAGTGGCACTGGCTTAGAAAAGGTCAAGTACATCACTTGTCACCTCACAGGTAGTGAGTGGAGGTAGAATTCCAACCCAGGTCAGACCGTGCTCTTTCCCAGTGTCACACTATCTTCCCAGGATTCAAGGAATGGGGTGATGGCCTCAGCAAACAATTCTGCAAAATCTTCTCCCTCCACGGTTCTTTGCTATAATTTCACAGTATATACTTTATATTAGAAAAACAATGGCTATTGTAAGTGTTCTGTTAGAATTCTAGGAGAGTGTGATATTGGTGCATGGTAATTCATTGAGGTGAAAGTGAGAAATTAAAATATTGCCCTCTGAAAAATAAAACAAATGAAGGCTGCACATAGCAGGAGTGAATCAGGAGACTGCATGACTAAATGTGTGGTTGAGAAGTGTGGAAACAACCAAAATACTGCCCACAGTGACCTGGCAACAATCACAGGGAGATAAGCCTGACTGTAATTTCATCTGCAAAAACCCAGTGTCTTGTACTGGGCCCTGTGTGGACTGACCTTGTGCTCACAATGGCGGTGTCAAGTCTAGTGTGGAAAAGGAAGTCAGACACCAGGGTTGGCTGTGTTTATCCAGCACAGATTGTTCTCTGTTGAGAGGCAATTGTGAGTCATCAGGCTTTCCAGACCTGGATGAAATATCTCTCAAAGCTATCTCCTCAAGCCTGGCACAGTGACGCATGCCTGTGGTCACAGCCATTCTTGAGGCTGGGGTGGGAGGATCACTTGAGCCCAGGAGTTCGAGGCTGCAGTAAGATATGGTCACACCACTGCATTGCAGCTTGGGCAACGTGGCAAAACCTTCTCTCAGAAAAAAAAAAAAAGCAACGACAACAAAAAAACCTATCCCATCTTTTATACTTTGGTTTTAAGTTCACCAAGCAGTATTTTGATTAGTTTCCCACCTACCTCACTGCCAGGAAAGTGGATCGGGCACACAGAGATCCTTGTCAAGGCAAAGAAATAGCCACAATTATTAATATTAATCAACAAATTAGAATTGTGGTTTATAAAAACTTCTTTCCACAAGTCAGTCTCCTTGAGACAGATGAGCTCTAGGAGTCCTGGCATGGCCAAGTTTCCTCCAACACCAAGACCGGACCCAGGTTGATGGTGCTCCTGCCTTGAGAGGGCCTGTCTGGGCTGCCAGCCAGCTGCCACCTTTCTCATCACCCCTCCTTTCAACCTTCACCAACAAGCATAAGTGCTTATTGACTATATAAAATTCCAGGAACTGAGACAATGAGAAAACGTTTGAAACTCATCAAATAAATTATATGTTTACAAAATAAAAAATTAAGATTAAAAAAATCCAGGAAATAAATAAAAGTCCAAGAGGGTAAGACATTTTTCAGAAGGCTAAAAATGAATAAGGAATCAGACGGCATAATATGAATTGAGAAAATAATAGTATTAACAGCTTTGTGTTGCCTGTTCACTTTCAAAACTAGTGAATGTGGTATTAAAAATGTGTAAATTAAACGCTTTGCAGCCTTTTCCTGTCCTTAAATTTGGTATCTTTGGTGTAGGAGCTGCATAAGTAACAGTTAAAAAAAAAAAAAAAAAGGCTGGGTGTAGTGGCTCATGCCTGTAATCCTAGCACTTTGGAAGGCCAAGGTGGGAGGATGGCTTGAGGCCAGGACCAGTCTGGACAACATAGTGAGACCCTGTCTCTACAAAAAATTAAAAAATTAGCTGGGCATGGTAGTACATGCCTGTAGTCCCAGCTACTCGGGAGGCTGAGGCAGTAGGATGGCTTGAGCACAGGAATTTGGGATTGCTGTGAGCTATAATGACACCACTGAGCTCCAGCCTGGGCGACAGAGCAAGCCCCTGTCTCCAAAAAAAATCGAGAAAATAATAGGGACTGTATGGCTCAGAGAAGTGGCAAAAGGCAAGAACAAGCAAAGGCTTTGGAAGAGAATGAAAGTAAAACCATGCCGTAGGGAGAGAGGGAGGAAATTTTCATGGTGCCGATGGGAGGAACTCTGTCACATAGTGATAGGGGGCCCAGGGAAAATCAGGAAGCAATCAGGATGGTCAGTGTGAAAAAAACCTGGGCTGGGGAGTGGGGATTAGTGGGGATTAGGAAGGACAAAAGGCTAAAATGCAGTGACATGAGTATGACGGCCTCACAGGTACGAAGGGTTTAGCATTTTCATTTTCACTCTTTCAGAGGAAAGATAATGAGCTGAAAAATTTTTTTCAAAAAGCTAAAACCTCCCATATTTATGAAACTATTTTATAGCTTTAGATTACTGTCATCTTTTTGCCATCAAAAACTTCTCAGGGCACCAAGAATTTGAAATGGTAACAGACAGAAAGACTTCTTTAATCGAAACAAGGCTTCGATCAGAAACCGTTTAACACCCCGGCACGAACCACATCCCAAAGAGCTGCTCAGCCAGAGCCTTGAGCTGCTTTGAACAGAGTCCGGCAGAGGTTCTGCCGCTGCTTGAATGCAGTGCCTGGATTTTGTGCTTTGAGAGGTGACTCTCCTCCAGGTCCACCCCCGCTGAGACAGCATGAGTTCCAAATTAAAACACACCTCTCACAGAATCTATTTCTAATGGACATTAAAGGGAAAGTCCTGTGTTCATTTTTATTGATAGCTCTTTATCTTTTTTCCTTCTGTTTTGTTGTCCTAACTCTATGAGTAGAAGACGAAATGCATTCATTCATTTAAAAAAATGTAGAGAAAAAGAAGCCAAATAAAAAACAAAAAAGAAAAAAAAAGGGGGGGGGAAGAAAAAAATGAATACCTACTATATGCTAGCTATTTTGCTGAGTGTTGGGAAAAAAAAGATGGCAAAGGCATTGTTTTTTGTCCTAACAAAGCTCATAGTGTAGTCAGGAAGATAATTTATAAAAGATAATCAGGATACCGTGTGATAGATCTGTAATGAATCCTTTTCCCCTTCCTATTTCAAGGCATCGGGCTTTCCGACTATGTGCAAACAGTACCTCGTTCATGAACTCTCTTTGTCTGGAGTGCCCCTTCTAGTAACTTGGTGCCAACGCATCAGATAATAGCAGCAATTATAACGTAAGATATTTTTTTCTTGTTCATTAAGCTGGAAATGTTTTGTTTCTTTTTCACATCTAAACTGTGTTTTGTTTCCTGTCTAATTATCCATGTTGATGTTTTATAGTGGGCAGAAGAATAGGTTTTATTTATTTTGTTTGCAATTGTGTCATAAGGGTAATTTCTTTTCTTCTAGAGAAGAATATGAGAAACAGGACTTGGGAACCCCAGTGGCTGTCTGTTTAGGTTTGCCAAAAACTAAATGTGACTGAGCAAAAATCTTCTCATTGAAACAAGCTGGATTAGGTAATTTTAAGGGCTCTTTTTGCTCTGATAATCTAACATTGAAAATCAATGACCAGCAACTTGAAAGGAAAATCATGATACGGTGATGGAATATAGCCTGACATTTATATAGAAAACTTCATCCAAAACAGGAAGAAATATATTCTATATTCTCACATACTGTTCTTATTTATATAGCTTAAATAAATCATCCGATGTCTAACAAAGAGTTGGCAATACCAAATATTTGGTAACAGTTCAAAATTTATACATGTTTTCACACATAATCCTCACAACAGATGAGGAAACTGACGCGTGGACACTTTGAGGTCTTTATCAATCATGGATTCACAGAAAGGAGAGGGTAGCATCAGAGATCAGAATTAATTTACATCTTTTTTCTCCAAATTCAGTGCTTTTCATGTTTCAGTACTCTGCTCCCCAAAGTGTTTCATATATTCAAGGTAAGTCTCAGGAGAATACTGCTTTTAAATCAGGTGCTAAAGGGGTTGACCCTGTTGCATTTGTGTTACAAGTATGCACTAGAATAGGACATAGTTCACTCCAGCTGTTCCTGGCTATGGGCCACTGACGGTCTGGGGGGAGTTGAAGGCCGACATGAAGTTGGGAGATACTGTTTCAGATCTCCTCCTCTCCAGAAGCTTGACAGTGTGCAGGTTTAAAGTGTGCCCCAAAAAATACCAAAGGAGAGAAATGATTCTAATTCAATAATGTTAACAAGGGCGCTTAGTTTTTAGGGACTCTTTCTGCAACTGCAAATGAATGTCTTATTGAGATTGATTCTGTATAACAAATGGTTTCCACATCAGCTGGAACTGTACCCATGTCTGCCAAAATTGTTTCTCACACATCACTTTGTCCTTTAATGCTGTGGTCCCCAACCCCTGGGCTTCGGACTGGTACCAGTCAGTGGCCTGGTAGGAACCCAGCTGCGCAGCAGGAGGTGAGCAGTCGGAAGCAAGCGAAGCTTCATCTGTATTTACAACTGTTCCCCATTGCTAGCATCACCATGTAAGCTCCACCTCCTTTCAGATCAGCAGCGACATTAGATTCTTGCATTATGGTGAGCTGTATAGTTATTTAATTACCTATTATAATGTAATAATAATAGAAATAAAGTGCATAATAAATGTAATGTGCTTGAATCATTCCAAACCCCCACTCCCCACCCCCATCTATGGAAAAATAGTCTTCCATGAAACCAGTCCCTGGTGCCAAAAAGGTTGGGGACAGCTGCTTTAATGTTTCTGCAGCATGACTCCTTCTAAGACTCTATCTAAGTCTTTTAGAGTTAGCAGGACTCTTTGAAGCCTTCATGATCACCAAATTGGAAGACTCTTGGTCTTCTTTTCTAATCTTTGGATACTGTAACTCAAAGAGAATAATTCTTACACTATGATTCTGTTGTGTCCATCTCCATTCCCCTTTTTTGGAGATTAGGGTTTTCTACTGTCTACTCTGCTGGGCTGAAATCTCCAGCCTTATTGCCTAAAGATTTATCAAATGTCTATTTTCCAAAAGCTGCTCCACTGAAGAGGCAACTTTCATTTGTCTGAGATAGAATTGAATGATTGCATAATCGATTGTTGTGTCAAGCATCCAGAGTTATGTACAAACCTCCCTATGATACAAAACATAGGTGGATACAAAAATGTAAGTGCTGTGGGAATGTGTGTAGCAAGGGTATGTTTTGTTATTTACTCTTTTAACCAAAGCACTGTATTATATAGTTAATATCTGAAATATGCCAAGTGTATTAAACTTTCAGGATCATAATCTGTGACAAAAGTATTGAAGGGTAGTTCCCTAACTTTATAATTAGACTCTTCAAATGAAGAGAATTCAGAATCATATGAACAACAGAAATCTGAGAGATGATGATAGACCTGTCATTTGAAAACACTCCAAACATTAAGGTGGCAGGCCTTCGTTAGAAGCAACTTTTGTCCAACTGATGGGAAATGAGTTTGTGACCCAACCAATTCTAGTAAATTAATGGCTTAACTAAAATTAGAATGTGAGAAAAGAACATTCACATGACTTACCAAGTGTTCATTATAATTACCAGTAAGACACTTAGGAAAGAAATGTAGCTGTCCTTGATTTTATTCTTTTTTTTTTTTTAACGAAGGGGTCGAGGGTTGTGAGGGTTGGGATGAGGGGTGCTCAATTTCCTTGTTTGTTTTTGTTGAGACAGAATCTCACTCTGCTGCCTTGGGTAGAGTGCAGTGGTGTCATTGTAGCTTGCTGCAACCTCCAACTCCTGGACTCCAAGCAATCCTTCTGCCTCAGCCTCCTGGGTAGCTGGGACTGCAGGTGCGAGCTCCAACACCTGGCTGGGTTTTTTTTTCCTTTTTTTTTTTTTGGTAGAGACGGGGTCTCACTCTTGCACGGGCTAGTTGAACTCCTAAGCTCAAACAATCCTCCCGCCTCAGCCTCCCTTGATTTTAAAGTCACCTTTTAAAAAATATTTCAAACAAAAAGTAATTTTTTCATTTAATTATGTTGTCCTGATTGCATTGATGAGGGACACAGACATTAGTCTTATTAAGCTTTGTATCCCAGTGCCTTGAATAATGCCAAACCCATTGAGAGCATTCAATAAACATTTGATAAATGGGCCGGGCGCGGTGGCTCACGCCTGGAATCCTAGCACTCTGGGAGGCCGAGGCGGGTGGATCGCTCAAGGTCAGGAGTTCGAGACCAGCCTGAGCAAGAGCGAGACCGCCGTCTCTACTAAAAATAGAAAGAAATTATCTGAACAACTAAAAATATATATATATAGAAAAAATTAGTCGGGCATGGTGGCGCATACCTGTAGTCCCAGCTACTTGGGAGCCTGAGGCAGGAGGATCGCTTTAGCCCAGGAGTTTGAGGTTGCTGTGAGCTAGGCTGACACCACGGCACTCACTTTAGCCTGGGCAACAAAGCGAGACTCTGTCTCAAAAAAAAAAAACAAAAAAACGACATTTGATAAATGAACAAATGAATGGATGATAGGAAAATGAAACAAAATAATAGTAAAAAATACTACCTGAGAATCATGATTTAGAATTTTAAACATATAATTGTGGTTTCATTAAAGTTCTTTATTGTTTTCTTCACTACAATTACGTGGTCTGCTAATAAATAATTTATTAATACTTCTAAACCCTAAAGATCTTCTACATTGAAACTTATTTTCAGAAGAATGCTTTAAGGTATACTGAATTGTATTCCGTATATTCCATTGCTGGCTCTCCATTTAGGGCATCCTAGTTAACATCTTGTTTTAATTTTCTTAAAGATCACATGGTGAAAAATTGATACTACATCACCCACACTTTTCTCTAATCAAATCCAACAAATCTAGCTGAAGTTTATTAAAGAACCACATAGAGAACCCAAAAAGGAGTAGAGATCAGAGGCAAACCCAAACCAAAACAAAACAAACTCTGTACACACAGCTTACAGTTTAAACCAGGCCGAGATACTGTTTTGATTAACAATTTTAAATGCTTTGAAAACTTAAAACACCAAAGTCAACATAGGATGTGCAAGCTGAATAAGATTATATGTTCACTAAACAAAATAAGGCTGAGAATCCACCTAATAAACTTGGCACAAAGCATTTGTTGAAATAGGTGACCTATTCCCACAATGGGACATCAAACTTGACTGTTCTCATTTCCATCACTTTCTCCTGCAGAGCCAACGTCTCTTACCTGTGTTTCCTTAGAGGCAGGGAGCTTCGGGCAAGTGAAAGATTTCCGACTCGTGAACAATATTTGCAATACCATTGACAAAAAGAAGCATATAACTATTACATGCCCTCCAGAATCTAACATAACAATGCTCTAAGGCAAGCACGAGTCCTGAGGTAAAGATTGAAAATAAAATGCAACGATATGTAAGGACACAGCCTGCAGATAGCAAGCACAGTACAGTCATCTGCCCTGTAACTGTTTTGGTTGCCAACAGCCCGCAAATACAATGGTGGTCAGTGATGTAGCTGTGGTAATGCCACAGCACAATTACTTTATTTCTTTAGAAATTTAGTGTAGCCTAAGTATACAGTGTTTATAAAGTCTACAGTAGGGTACAGTAATGTGGCAGGACTTCATATTCACTCACCACCCACTCACTGACTCACTCAGAGTCACCTCCTATCCTACAAGTTCCATTCATGGTAAGTGCCCTATATAGGTGTACAATTTTTTCTTTTGTATCCTGGTTTTACTGTACTTTTTCTATGTTTATATATGTCTAGATGCATAAATACTTACCATTGTGTTACAGTTGCCTACACTACTCAGTACAGTCACATGCTGTACAGGTTTGTAGCCTAGGAGCAAAGGCTATACGATACAGCCTAGGTGTATAGTAGGCTATTCTGTCTAGGTTTGTGTGAGTACACTCTGATGTTTGCACAACAATGAAATTGTCTGATTATTCATTTCTTATAATACATCCACATCGTTAAGAAACACATGACTATATTTCAATATCTGTCATTAGTGGTGTTCTTTGGGTTTAAGGAACATAGAAATCAGAACTGGATAATTTTAGCTAAAATACAAGATTTTTAAAAGTAACTTTGGGAGGCCAGGCGTGGTGGCTCATGCCTATAATCCCAGCACTTTGAGAGGCCAAGGTGGGATGATTGCTTGCGGCCAGGAGTTAGAGACCAGCCTGGGCAACATAGTGAGACTCCCATCTCTACAAAAAAATAAAAACAAAAAATTAGCCCAGCATGGTGGTGAATGCCTGTGGTCCTAGGTACTTGGGAGGCTGAGGCAGGAGGATCCCTTGAGTGCTGAAGTTCAAGCTGCAGTGAGCTATGATCACACACCACTGTACTCCAGCTTGGGCGACAGAGGGAGACTTTCTCAAAAAAAAAAAAAAAAGTAACTTTGAGAGCAGAATATATGAAAGAAAGGGAGAGGCAGAGAGAGGAAAAAATTTTGAGACGAGATTAATTGCGGTACTATGTTTATGACAAATATTACAAGTATTTGGAGAAAGAAATAAAATTTGTGGCTTTTTAGGGGTACTAAAAAGCATGACAATTTTTCAAGTGCATAAAGACTATGCTTTAATGACAGAAATATATTTTAAATTTTAAATAAAAATGTTTATTATTACTTTTCTTCTTTAAAAACTATAGATTAGATTTAATGTTGAATGGTAGCAGAACATGCCACCCCAAAATATGCCACTTTGGCATGAAGACTATTTTAAGCTAAAGGCACTTGAGAAACAGCAGGTATAAAAGGGTCACTCTGTCCTCCCTGTACCAGGAGAGGTGACATTGTTGTCACCAGAGATGGAGAGTCAAGGCTGAGAAAAATCTGTACAAACAGACCTTGTTAAAATAACTCTTCTCTTCCTTTAGCCTTCTCATACACTTTAGTTACTTTTCCACAATCACCGCTTTGTTCAACCTACTATATAAGCATTTAGGTTTTTCCACTTCTTTGGGTCTTCATGTTCCTATGGGGGTTCCCATGTACATGTAAAAATCTGTACACTTTTCTCCTATTAATCTCACTTATGTCAATTTAATTCTCAAACCCAGCCAGAGACCCTAAGAGGGTAGAGGTAGAGTTTTGCCTTTCCTACAATGTCTGTTTTTTAAACAAAACAAACAAAATCCATCCAAAATATTTGTGGTAAATCATTTGACAATTCATTTCCCACCTTTAATCTCTTCTTAAAATTTTTTCCTCTCTCCACCTTCGAATTGTGTGTAATATCTGAAACAGACAAAAATTAGTACATTTCATATTTGTAAGTTATAATTTTTTGGAAAGGAAGAAGGTAAGAATTTGGGTTAAGCAACCACTGTCCATACAATTTCCCAAATTAAGTGATTTGAGGAGCATGGCCAAGTCACCTTATCTTCAAAAATATGTGGGACATAAGACATCAAGGATCAAGGCCGGGCACTATGGCTCACACCTGTAATCCTAGCACTCTGGGAGGCCGAGGCAGGAGGATCACTTGAGCTTGGGAGTTCGAGACCAGCCTGAGCAAGAGCAAGATCCCGTCTCTACTAAAAATAGAAAGGAATTAGTTGGACAACTAAAAATATATAGAAAAAATTAGCCGGGCATGGTGGCGCATGCCTATAGTCCCAGCTACTCGGGAGGCTGAGGCAGGAGGATCTCTTGAGCCCAGGAGTTTGAGGTTGCTGTGAGCTAGGCTGACGCCATGGCACTCTAGCCTGGGCAACAGAACAAGACTCTGTCTCAAAAAAACCCAAAAAAACCAAAAACAAAACATAAAATATTGCCTCAAGTAAAACATTTCAAATGGAAGTATGAGGGGCTCTACTATTAATAGTTATTATCATTTTCTAGGCCTTTTATCAATATAACTTGAAGGAAATAACATTAGCTTTTCTTCTTAGCTGAGAAAATAGGCTCAGGAAGTGAAGTAATTTGAATAAAGTCATATTGCTAGAAAGTGGTGAAAAGCATTAAAACCCAAGTTTGTCAGCTTCAGATGATCACATTCTTTTCACTACACTATGCTTCTTCCAGTAAGAGAAAGCTCTGAAGCTGTGTTTACCAAAGCCTATTCTGTGGAACACTAACGAGGCAAGATGTTCCACAAGCATAAATGAATGCCATGGTCAAATAACTTTGGGAAATGCCAAGCATTTTAAAAGCAGTGAAGTATTAACTTAAAAAACTATTTAATTTTATTTAACCAGCTTTTCCCCAAACTCATTTGACTATTAAACTCAGATATTTTTTCATTTAATTTTTGTCAATGTCTCTTGAAATGAATTAAAATAATCTGGCATATGCTTAGTTAAATGACTAAAAGGAAAAAGGATTAAACAAGAGCTTTAAATTAGAAATTCAGTTTGCAAAGCAACTAAAATAAAAAAAAAAAAAAACTAGCAGGTATGAGGGAAGCATTTTAGAAAGATACAGTCCGTGCTTCCAGTGTAGCTGAGATGGGGATGGTGGGTGGATTGTGAGTCAGAGGCAAAAAGGGAGATACACATGAAATAATACAGACGGCATATTTTCAGCACAAATTTTAAGTGATTCCTGTGGGCTAAAGTGGAAGGGAAGATTTGGGAGAGAAAAGAGGCTTGAGTTGGCTCCTGAGGGATGTGAAGATTTAGGAGGAGAAGAGGCCAGGAGACACTGAAAGGCAAAACATGTTTGGAGGAGAGTAAAGAATGATTCTTAGCAACTATGTAGGGAAATAAAATAGGACGGGTAGGGCTGGTCTAGATTATAGGCAATCATATAGAAATCATGAGGCAAAGAAGGGTTAAAATCATGTAGATTCTGGTCAATTAATCTGGATAAGTGTGATTGAAAAGATTTTTGAATTTTACAACTGGAAGGGCTCTTGGAGCAAAGTTAGCAATGTCTGTCTAATGAAGCAGTCAATCCTCTAATCCAGTACTCCTTGCTCTACAGACCTGACAACTGAGGCCCACAAAGGTCACTTGATTTTCCTAATGTCACACAGCTCACTGGCAGCAGGTAGGTAATCCTAACGTTTTGGGACGCTAAGATGGGAGAATCTCTTGAGGCCAGGAGTTTGAGGCCAGCCGGGTAAACATAGAGATCCTGTATCTAAAAAAACAGTAAGTAAGTAAATAGAAAAAGTTTTTTAAAAGCATACGGGATAGGGTATCAGAAGAGCTTTTCTTATAAAAAAGCGTTCGTTCTGTTAGAATCTCCACTCTACCTCATGTTATAATAATCCTTTTATTTACTATTAATACTTAGTATTAGGGGCAAATTCCCTGTTTGAAACGTGTTTGGTGCTGGGACTAGCTTCAAAGGAAGACAGTAAACAACAAATAAAAGAAATTCCACGGATCATTCCACGGATGATCAAAAAGGTAACATTGATTTGGGGTAAAATTTTGACAAAAAAGATTAGCCTAGGCCGCGTGAGCATATCTGGCCACGAAAGCACTCAAGGATATTGAAAGAATATAGAACGGGGATGGGGCGAAAGCGTTTCCCCAGAAGTCTGGGGGCCCACTTTTGGCATAAAAAGTCGGAGCACAACAAAAAACCCAGAGGACAATGTATCCGCCAATGGGGGAAAGATTATCACTCGGCCGCCTACAGTAGGCAGGGCCAAAAGATAATGTGACGGCTTTCCTGCTTTAGGATAGTCACTCTGCAGTCTGGGAGGTGGCTAGCCACGTCCGGCGCGACCGCAGGCAAAGACTACAGCTCCCGACTCCATACCGGGCGCGCGGGCTAGGCGGCCGGAGTGGGTTCACGCGCAAGGCACTGTGGGATTCGTAGTCTTTCTCCCCCCTCAGCTCATGCTCATGGTTGGGGGAAACCCTGTTTTATGCAAATGACCCGCCCTTCCCAACCTTGCTTCCCATTGCTCCCTTTCCCCCCCCCCCCCTTCTTTTTTTTTTTTTTTTTTGAGACAGAGTCTCACTGTGTTGCCCGGGCTACAGTGCCATGGCGTCAGCCTAGCTCACAGTAATCTCAAACTCCTGGGCTCAAGCGATCCTCCTGCCTCAGCCTCCCCAGTAGCTGGGACTACAGGCATGCGCCACCATGCCCGGCTAATTTTTCCTATATATTTTTAGTTGTCCAATTAATTTTTTTCTATTTTTAGTAGAGACGGGGGTCTCGCTCTTGCTCAGGCTGGTTTCGAACTCCTGAGCTCAAACAATCCGCCCGCCTCGGCCTCCCAGAG
>NW_012146079.1:5316993-5339717 GCF_000956105.1 Propithecus coquereli | reverse complement strand
AGTAGAGACGGGGGTCTCGCTCTTGCTCAGGCTGGTTTCGAACTCCTGAGCTCAAACAATCCGCCCGCCTCGGCCTCCCAGAGAGCTAGGATTACATGCGTGAGCCACCGCGCCTGACCTGCCCCCACCTTCTTTCACGGAGAGTTTGAAAATTCCCGCGGAGCCGGCGCCCGAGCCCGGAACTCTCGCGAGAACTCAGGTTCCCGAAGCCGTGATCTCCCTTCCTTCTCTCCTCCCTCTCCGCCCTCTCCCCTCCCCTCCGGGGCGTGTGGGACTCGGTCTGTCTGCTCAGGGTAATACGCATAGCAGAGACGGCGCTGTCCGAGGGAAGCAGGCATAGTTGCAAGGGGGAGGACCCAGTACCGCGGCGGGGGCAGCGGCTGCATTTTAACCGCTGAGCGGTCTGCAGCCGGCGAAGACGTTCTCGAGGGTGCGCGGGGGTGTGGATCCGAGGCGGCCCGGGAGGTTGCGGGCGGAGGCCGGCGAGCAGAGAAGAGGCTTCAGCGGGGCGGAGGCGGGGTGAACCCAGCCTGTGGCGGCCGTGTCTCCGAGGAGATGCTGTGACGGACCCGCGCGGGAGGAGCTCGTGCCTCGCTTCGCGCCCCACTGGACTCGGCCCGCGGCGGCGCCGTCACCCGCCCTTCTCAGGTAGGGGGAAGGGAAGGAAGGCAGTTGGGCCCGCGCCGCCGAGGGCAGGTCGGCCTGGGCCGCGAGCGGCGGCCCGGCTTCTCCCGCCGGGCCTCGCGCGCCGGGCCCTCCCCGCGCGGGGCCTAGGCCGGCCGTTTGGCTGCCAAGGGAACCGCGGCCGCCGGGCTAGCGGATCGGGCTAGAGGGGGCGAGCGCGGGCGGCAGCGGGCACGGCACGCTCCGGGGGTCCGGGGGAACGTTATGTAACCTCGTTCGCGTCGGAGCGCCTGCACATGGCGAGGGAGAAGCGCGCCGGCGCTCACCTCCTGAGCGGGGAGCCCTGGGCGGACCTGGACCTCGACTCTTCCCCTTTGGTGTTCAGCGATGCGGTTGAAAGCTTCGAGGGCCTTTCCCTGGGGCGCACGGCTGGAGCTCTGAGCCCATCTTGCGTTATTATGTGTTCCACATGCTCCTGGGCCTGGCCGGGGTGAGTCCAAGGCGGGGAAGTTTGACGCGTGATTAGAAATGTGCGGCACAATTTCAGTGAATGGGTCAGATAAAGGAGATTTAAAATAACATCTTGGAGTGAGGATTTATTTGCCTTATTTGTACCCACCTGGGAAGTTGAGGATAATTACTTTTGCCACGGTTGACTTTTTTTTTTTTTTGAGGGATAGGTTAATTTTGTTGTCAAAGCCAACGAGGTTCAGACTGGCTGCGTATAGTTAGATGAGCACAATTTTTATTTTGATAAATAATAAGTTGGAGACGTTTTTTGAAGAACCAGGTTCTTTAGAACAAAACATAGGTCTTTTGGAAACTCTAAACTTCACTTTATCCAGAATATCCTAAAGAACTTATGGATTATAAGAACCGTCTTTTGTGAGCTTCACTGATACGTTCTGTGAGGAGAGAAGAAAATAGGGCGGGTTTACTTATTTCGAGGATTTGACCAAGGATGGCAAGCTCAGTTAAATTTAATACTTTTAAGGGACGCTTTAAGTGTACTACGTGCTATGGGAAGCCTACATTCTCTCTGTACTGTGATTTTTCAATAACGTAGTACCAAAGTGTCACCAATTCACAAACAACAATAACTAATTTTTTTTTAATGTGAAAGATTGTTATACAGCAATTTTGGGAAAGACATCACGATTTAAGGAAATAAAACATTGTTTCTTTCGCTTCCAATCATGAACACTTTCAGGGACTCCTCGTTTTTTTTGTTGGTTTGTTTTTTCTTTTCTTTATCAATGAAGTATTATTTCTCTAGGTTAGCTCAAAGATCTCTACAATAAGTCTATTCTGCCTAGCCTCATCTGTTCACAAATTTTATGCTTCAGCTATTCCAGAATCATTACCAATCCTTGGCCCATTCTGTTGAAGAAATGTTGCACTTTGATGTTTCTTTGCTCATGTTCTTAAGCTCCGATGCTATCTCACCTTTTTCAAATTCTCAAATTTCACATCCTTCTAAATGCCGTCTTTTCTCTGTACTCCTTCACGTCCCTTTATCCCACTTCTTCCCTGAGCTCTCATAGTATATGTACCTGTATTGTATAATTTATTCTTTGTGTCTGATAGTCTAATGATTGATTATGTATCTCTTCAAGATTGTAAATTCCTTGAGGTCAGGAAGTAGGTCATGTTTCTGCCCTTGCATTCCTTTCCCAACACTGTGTTTTAGAAGTATTTAATTGGCGATTAATAAATGTTTGAATTAAGTTTGAAAGAACACTGCTAAAAGGCTGGAAGTTTCTGAGTCCCTTGGTAGTTTACATTTAAATAATGATTCTCAGTCTTTTTATTAGTCAAAAAGAAAAAAGTAAAATTGCATACGAAATGTTTACTCAGTACATGTTGCAATATAATTATTGAACAATTAGATTAGAGTTCTGTTTTCTGTGGTGGAATTCATTTACTTTGGAAATGTGTGTAATTCACACAGAAAACTGATTTATAGTATTCTGTTTTAATATCTGCCCTAGTGATTTTTTGAATTTTGTTTTACTTATTACTGAGACAGTGTATATTTAAAAATAAGTTGGGCCCAATACTGAGTTTTTAAAAATTTACTTAATGTTTAACATCTGTATTCCATGTCCCTGTTAGTATCCTATAATACAGTATCCTATCTTAATTTATCGCATGTTTAGAATCTATTAGTTACAAGACATTGTGAACTTGTGGAATGACCAGAAATAAGATTTGATGATTTTTGGCTTTTTGAAATGCATAGTGTAGTAGAGAAGACAGACAAACACGCGTCATTATTTTTTAAAAATCTTGTTTAAGATTGGTTACGCAAAGGTGAAAAGTAGTGAGCTTGGAGATGCGATTACACACCAGGAAGTTAGTCCTTGAATATGGGTGGGACTTTGGCTGATGGATGAGGGAACAGCATAAATAAAAGAATGAAAATGCTAGGCAATGGCAAGTTGGTGAAGAAAGGGATTTGAAGAGACAAAACTGTAAAGGTAGCCTGGGCCTGTCAGATTGTGGAGGACTTTGATTGCCTGTGCTTAACGTGTCAATATGTAGCAGGGAGTTATTGAAAGTTTTTGAGGAGAGGAGTGACCTAATCCATCTGTGCTTTATCCAGAAGATGAACAATATTTTCATTTACAGCTAGTAGAATGTTCCTGCTCTGCCTATCTAGACCTTGGAAAGGAGTTGAAACTTTGTAAATTACTTTTTAGAGGTTGCCAATGCTAGCATATTATAAAAGGCTGGGACTCTACTTAATTTTGTATAATATTGAACATAGATGCTTAATGTGTGTTTGTTTTATATGTCTTCATATGAGCTATTCTTTTAATGTAGTTGTTAGAAGTTCTTTTCAGTGTGCTTAAATTTGAATTTTTTTGTCCTATAGATTCAAAGGCTAACTTCTAAATTTGAAAACCTTTTTTCATTCCCTGAACACTTTTTTAAACCTCTTTGTGCCAGGCACTAAAGTTTGGAGAGATAAGTACTGTTCTTTTCTAGAAGGTTGGGTGTAGAAGGAAGGAAGAATATAGAAAGAAGTACAAGATTACAGGTACTAGTAAGTGGTAGAACTTGGAGTCAACACCATTTCTAATTCAAAGTTTGTGCCCTTTCTAGTACTCTGGATGGAACCTGTGATTATTGTACAACTTGGTATTTCTTAGACACTGAGGGCTTTGAGAAATTTTTTTGCTCCTTAAAATAGGCATTGGTATATTATGGAAGTTTGAGAACACTGCTCTAATTCCAGTGGAACTAAAGGAGCAAATTTCTTTGGCTGAGTAGAAGTCAAATCCGTTTAAATTGCGGGACCCAGAAGTGAATTAAAATTGTTCTCCTAATCCTAAGAAACAATTTAATAAAAGGAGGAGGTGACATGAAGCTAGGGGAATGGGAACAGTTAGGAGCAGTGTACACGGAGGGTAGAGTGGAAGATATGGATTCAGCATTTTTGTGTGTCTAGCAATTTTAGGATATAGTAAGCATTTTAGTGTTGGTTGAATGAATTCAGAAATAGACTCAGAATGATAAACTCCTTATCCCTTGAATGTGGGGGGCAAGAGAAGGGGATGATTAAGAAAGCTGAGCAGCTTAAGAAGTCCAGTCTAGTTACCTTCTTTAATTTCTGAGTTTCTAAGGATGGCACTTGATACACTGTTATATTGTTAACCTTTTGGGAAATATCTGGGCCATAGGCCAGACGATAGGGGTGCTTGGAACTTTTAAGATTTTAAAACATAAAAATTGGTTTAGCCCATGGTGCATACAGATCTGAGTTCTATTTATGATGGATTAATGCAATAAATATTTACTTGTGAATTTATTTTGACATAATGTACCAAAGAATACCTACACACTGGTAAATTCAGAATTACAGATGTTTCAGAAAACATTCTAGTCCTTTTAGTTTTTATTAACTATGGGTTTATAGAAATTCAATTTTAAGTCCTCCCCTCCCCACTTTGTTTCTCATTTATGATTAAAAGTTCTCATATCTTGGGATTTGATGAACAAGTCAAAGTGCCATCTCCCACCCTCTAACTTAGGTTATGTTTTTTCCCTTGATTTTTTCTTTCTAGACCATTGTTCCTCCTCTCCCTGTGCCTCCAAAAAATTTTTATTTCCATTTATCAGTTTTTATCTCTAATAGCATTTATATTTTGGGGGATAGATGCTGAAGCAAGTTTTTCCTCAAAAAGTGCGTGCAGCGTGGTGTGCTATACTTCTCAGAATGGTGGCACCAATGATAGAAAAAGGAGGTGAAGTACCCGAAACAACAAGACAGGCATGGTGTCTGTCCTACCTGAAGATTTTAGTCTGATTAATGCCTGGTACATAGGCATCATCTTCATAGATTATAACTCCCCTTTTTTGTGGTGGAGGGGACTCTTTCATCCATCTATAATTTTCTATTTCTGTATCATATTGAGGAAGATATTTATTTTGTTTTTCAGAAGGGGTAGCTAAATTGTCTCAGGATATTATTAAAAGTTTGTAATTTTCACAGTGATTTGAACTGTTTATCTTTGTTGTAAGTAAAATAGTTCAGTTTCTGGTCCCTTGCTTTTGTTGATCTGTTTCTCTATGCCAATACAGTATTATTTTAATCTTCTCAAAAAATCAGCTATTGATTTCATTGACTTTTTTCCCTCTTTTTTTTTTTTTCTGTTT
The DNA here is from genome assembly GCF_000956105.1 of Propithecus coquereli. Taxonomy (NCBI): domain Eukaryota; kingdom Metazoa; phylum Chordata; class Mammalia; order Primates; family Indriidae; genus Propithecus; species Propithecus coquereli. The sequence continues at coordinate 5,334,431 of NW_012146079.1, read as the reverse complement.
TCTATTTCAACTGTATTCCTTTCGCTCATGTTGGATTTCATTTGCTCTTCTTTTTGTAGTTTTTTAAGGTGGAACCTTAGGTTATTGATATGAGATCTTATAGGTGTTTCATGCTATAAATTTCTTTCTAAGCACTGCTTTAGCTGCATCTCACAAATTTTGATATGCCATTTTAATTCAGTTCAAAGTACTTTCTCATTTCCTTTTTATTTTTGATCTGTGGGTCATTTAGAAGTGTATTGTTTAGTGTCCAAATTCTTAGAAATTTTCCAGGTGTTTTTCTGTTACTGATCATACAAATCATACATACTTTGAATTAGATAGTAATGACAGTAATGTTCTTTGCTCTGAATTCTACTTTGATATAATAGTATATAACAGAATAATAATATAAGCTGCTCCAGCTTTTTAAATTTTGTTAGCATAGTATATCTTCCATTATTTTACTTCCAACCTGTCTAGTGTTTTTATTTAAACTGGGTCTTGCTTTTTTATCCAGTCTGACAGCCTCTGCTTTTTAATTGGAATGTTTAGATAATTTAACATGATAATTAATGTAATATTGGATTTAAATCTATCATCTTCCTGTTTGTTATTTGTTCCATTTCTTTTCCTCTTTTGGGAGGCCAACTTTCGGATTAACCTTTCTTTGTGATGGTATTCGGTCTCTTTCATTAGCTCCATGTGTTGTATGTGTGTGTTTCTAGTACGAATCTTTAAATTATTATACCCTTATCTTCAAATAATATGGCATTTCACATATAGTAGAAGAACCTTGTAACAATGTCTTTCCATTTCCCCTCTCTAGGCCTTTGTGCTACTGTCATGCATTTTATTTGTAAGTATGTTGTAAACTCCTCAATGTATTGCTATCATTTTTGCTTCAAGTAGACAGTTTGTCTTTTAAAGAGATTAAAAATCGTAAAGAAAGTTTTTTTGTATTTACTCACATATTTCCCATTTGAGGTGGTCCTTATTTTACGTAGATCTAGATTTTCATCTGGTATAATTTACCTTCTTCCCGAAGAATTTCCTTTAATATTCTTTGTAGTGCAGCTCTGCTGGTGATTGTCTTTTCGGCTTTTGTATGTCTGAAAAATCTTTATTTTGCCTTCATTGTTAAAAGATATTTTCACTGTAGATAGAATATTAGGTTGACAGTTTTTTTTTTTCTCTTTCAGAACTTTAAAGATACTGTTCCACTGTCTTCTGGCTTACATTATTGTCAGTGAGAAGTCTCCTGACATTCTTATTTTCATTCTATGCTTTGTGCCTTTTTTCCCTGGTTACTTTTAAGATTTTCTCTTTGTCTCTTGATTATGATGTGTCTTGGTGAAGTTTCTTCATGTTTCTTGTGCTTGAGGTTTATTGTGCTTTTAGATTTGTAGATTTATAGTTTTCATCAAATTTGGGAAACTTTCGGCCATTAGGATTTTCAAATATTAGATCATTAGTTTTTCTGTCCCTCTCTTTTTTGGAGGCTCCAGTTACACATATTAGGTCACTTGAGGTTATCCCATAGAACTGATGCTTTGTTCTCCAGTCCTTGCCCCCAGAGTCTTTTTTTTCTTCTGTGCTTCATTTTAGTTTCTATTATGGGTCCTCAAGTTCACTAGCCACCTAATATTATCTGTAGAAATTTGCTTTAGTCTTTTTATTTCTTCCAAATCTTTTCTTAACATGGTTATGCTTTCCTCGGCCTTCTTGAACTTAGGGCTTTTAGCTAAAATAACAGATCTAATATCCTTATATAGTAATTCTAACTTTTGTGCCATTTCTAGATCTATTTCTAATGATGGATTTTTTTCCATATTGTGATACATATTTTCCTGCCTCTTTGCATGCCTGACAGTTTTTGATTGGATGCCAGACATTGTGAATTTTTTTTTCTCAGACTCAGAGCCATAGTTGTCAAAGTGGATGGCTTTATTACTTCCCATCCTGCACAATGGGTGTTTCTCTTGCTTACCTTTATTTAGGCTGATGATATATAACCGTCTGGAAATGAATGAGAGTGAAGGGAGGCTCTTATTAGTTCTGTTAACCCTAGGCTTTATTATCTTCTGTGGATTTCAGAGTGCCCAAAACAAGATCAGGGTCACCAGGATTGGATTTGATAGCTAACCCTCAAGACCAAAGCCAGCTTACATGTCTCCTAGAAGTCCTACCTTCTTAATCACTTTTGGTTTTGCCAACTCAATAATTGAGAAAGATACTTTTGTATTTTGACCAACATTTTTGGTTGTTAACAATAGAAGGGGTCATTCAGGGAATCCAGTCTTTTATATATTAGAACTGAAAGAAATTTTTAGATTTTTTTTTTCTATCCAGTGAAAGACATTATACCACACTCAATTTCTGAGGTTTCTGTGGATTTGGACATTTTTCATGGACTTCTCTCCCCTTTTATTGAAGAAATAATTTTTCTAAAATATATCAGTTTTTCCTTTTTAGGGGAGTAAAATATTCTTTGGAAGTAGGTTAGACCATAAGACGAATTGCACTGAACCAATTTTCAAAGATTATAGGAAATACTGTATATCCTTAAGACATCTGGCTTAATGAATCTTCACTTTCCTTAGGCTCGTTGGGAAATACTGTCTTAGGAGAGAATACCTCAGACCCAGGTGCACATAATATGTGTTTTATAACCAGATTTTAGTTTCATTTTATTTACTTTTATGTGGTGGCTTTTTCTTTCTTTTTTTCTGGCTGGTGATAAGCAAATGTGTTATAGTGCAAACATATAATAATGTTATCTTTTAAAAATATTTACAGTGGAAGTATGCGACACTTAATAGCTCAAGTGACTAGTGGTCTCCTGCAGTTCCCAGAAGTGACTATTCAAGCCCTTGGAGAAGACGAAATAACATTAGATTCTGTGGTTCGTGGGAAGTTTGCTGCAGGTAAAAATAATGTTGCTGGACATTTACTAATATGATTGATTTGTAAGATGAATAAGTATATATTGTAGTTCCTTTAATGTAGAAGAAGAAAAAGAAGAACCTTGGTAGAGTGGTCTTACATAACATCTATAATTACATGTTAGAAACTCTATAACACATTATCAGTGAATCTCTGATTGGGGGTTTATAGTTAAATTTTCCTTATTAAAAATCCCATGTATTTTGTATCTTTTAGTATTGAATATCAATACTTGGGAAATAGAAATAACGTACAACTGAGTTTTCTTTATAATCAGTAAGTTTTATTGGTGATGAGTTTGGATTAGTACCTAAACAATGTTATGAATAGAAAAATCTGATTGTAGGGCCCTGGGTGATATAAAAGTTTCAGAAAGTCTTATTTCCTAATACCATTCATCTGAATAAGATTTAAATATGTAGTTTAGATTGTGTAAGAGAGCAGAGAAGCATGCTATTAATAAAGAAGGCTTTCTATTATAGAATTCAGTCTAATGAAAAATATTACAGAAGGCTTTTCTGAAAATAAGTTTTATAGGCATCTTCCCAGCAGGAAGGCAGCAAAGCATATACATGTATCAGTCATTTAGCTATTTACAGTGCTATTCTCTTAAATGTTAAAAGTAGCAGTAGTACTTACTATGTTTCAGGTACTGTAATGACTTTTCATTGTGGTAAGTATAAAACTTTTCTAAACAGGCACTGTTCTGTGTAGCTGAGAATCAAATACATTAAGTAACTTGATTCCAATTACACAGATAGTGAGTGGCAGAAAGAAGCTTTGAACCCTGGCATTCTGGGTCTCCACTGTGCCATGCTACTTTCTTAAACTTTGTAGCTTCCCTCACCTATAAACTAGTATATCCAGCCATCTACTTGGATGCATAATGGGTATCTCAAATTTAGTAGTAAAAATTACCACCATTCATCTGGTTGCTCAAGCAAAAATTCAGGGTCTGCTCTTGATTCTTCTGTTTTACTTACCTCTCTATATCTAATTCATCAGCTAGCACATCCTGTTAGTGCTCCTTCTAAGATGAATCTCTAGTCAATCCACTTTTCTCTATCCACAGCCACCAACCAGGTATCATAGTCTCCCTACTTCTACCCCTTCGTTGTCCATTCTTTGCTTAGCAGCTGGAGTAACATTTGAAAACATAAATCAGATTGTCATTGACCTGCTTTAAACCTTCCAGTGACTTTACATTGTAGGCAGAGTGAAATCCAGGTATGAGTAGTAAGCTCAGAAGGCGTTCTGATATTTCCTATTTTTATGCTACTTGTGTCTTATCTTCTCAGTTGATTTGTGAACTCCTCAGGGATAGACTTACGTGTTATATTTTATAACTGCCATATCTCCTAGTTTAAATCTTTTAGGGTATGAATGATATAGTAGAAGTATGCTTTGGAGTTAGACTTGGGATCTACTTCTGGCTCTGTTACTTTGTAACTGTGACTTTGGGCAGATTAAACTCTATTACGTTTTAGCTGCCTCATTTCTATATTGATGTGATAAGGAATAAAAGATAATTATTTAAGCACATAGTGTGGTACCTTTACCAAATGATTACTTTATTATTGCAATAGTAGTTGCTCGATTTATTTTACTGATTTGAAGATCACGCTGTTCTATAAATGCTTAGATTTCAATTTGGGGATAATATGTAAAGTTTTATGTAATGAACAATATATTATATATTTATATGTAAAAGAGCTAACTGCTGCAGATTTTGTGTTCATACAATATTACAATAAGCAATATTTTTGCTTTTTTAATTTCTTCTAGGAAAAAATGGACTTGCCTGCTTGGCTTGTGGTCCACAACTTGAGGTAGTAAACTCTGTAACAGGAGAGCGGTTGTCTGCATATAGATTCAGTGGAGTAAATGACCAGCCTCCTATAATTCTAGCAGTGAAAGAATTCTCTTGGCAGAAGAGAACTGGATTGTTAATAGGATTGGAAGAAGCAGAAGGAAGTGTCCTCTGTCTTTATGACCTTGGTATATCAAGGGTGGTTAAAGCAGTTGTTCTTCCTGGAAGGGTAGGTATTATTTAAGTTATCTGGACATTCTACTTTCAAAACTGAACCCCCTGCTGGTTACACAGGTGGTTTACTTTGTGAAAATTCATTGAACTATACATTTATAATTAGTGTACTTTTATGTGAATGTATTGCTCTTCAATAAAAAGTTCAAAATGAAAAAGAAGTTAAAGATGATGATACATTATCCAAGGGACTTGACATTTAAAATGTAACTTTCTTTATTCTTAGAAAATTCCAAGGTAAAAATAGCAGTGACATCTAATGTTCTAATACTCTTTTGTGAAAAATACCATTTAAGTCTTGTTCTTATCTCCAGTTGTGTTCTATGAGGACACTCAAAGTTTATAAAAATGTACTCACTACTATGGAATTTTTAAGATGTTTTTCCTCTTTTAATTTGAGCCTATAGTCTTGGAGCTATATGCAAGACATGTCACTATTAAATATTTTTATATTTAAAAATATATTTAAGTAATGGGTTCATTTATAATCACCATTTATTAATTCTAATATATGTGTGCCTTCCATATGCCAGACATCTTATCTAATAGTAATCATAGAAGTACTTTGAATTCTGGTTGTTTCTTTAGCAGGTTCATTGCTGCTTTTCCATACATTATGAGAAAAAAGCATACGCTTACAAATACAGAATTGTAGAATAGAATACTTTCTTTACATGATGTGGAAAAGTATGCATGTACACACAAATATATGTATGTATGCTTTTTTGTAAGGTATATAATCGTAGAACAATAGAATTAAGCTATGTGCTAGATTCTGGGAATAAATAGATTAATTGAACTTGGTCCATGCTTTTAAAAAGCTTATAGTCTAGTGGGAGAAACTGACAAATAAGATTATAGCATATGGGCCGGGCGCGGTGGCTCACGCTTGTAATCCTAGCTCTCTGGGAGGCCGACGCGGGCGGATTGTTTGAGCTCAGGAGTTCGAAACCAGCCTGAGCAAGAGCAAGACCCTGTCTCTACTAAAAATACAAAGAAATTAATTGGACAACTAAAAATATATATAGAAAAAATTAGCCGGGCGTGGTGACGCATGCCTGTCGTCCTAGCTACTTGGGAGACTGAGGCAGGAGGATCGCTTGAGCTCAGGAGTTTGAGGTTGCTGTGAGCTAGGCTGACGCCACGGCACTCTAGCCCGGGCAACACAGTGAGACTCTGTCTCAAAAAAAAAAAAAAAAAAAAAAAAAGATTATAGCATATATATAATTAATACTTTGGTAAATTTAAGCACTTAGAACCTGGAGAACATCTGGATAATTTCTACTAAAAAGAATTGGACATTTTAGCTAAAAAGACCACAAAAAAGTAACAGTATATGGAGTATTTGGGAAACTTGACTTAGTTTAGAATGACTAGGGGGATGTGGTGGTCAGAAATGGTGATGATTCAGATTGCGAATGGTCTTGTTTGTAATTAGGGACCTTCTTTTAAAGTCTATGGTGAAGTAATTTTAAGTTTTAAGCAGAACTCCCATGTAAAAAGCTCCCTTAGATTGGGTTAGAGAGGGTATTGTGAGAATAGAAACAAAGAGACTGTTGTAGTTCAGGTAAATAATGATGAGGAAGTGAATCAAAGAGAAATGGAAATGATGGGACAGATTCAAATTATATTCGGAAGGGAACATGGTCAGGATTTGTTGATCATTTGAGTAACTGAGAAGAAACAAGTTTCCTGAACTGGTTGCTTCGTTGAGTGGATGGTTGGTATCATGGAATTGGCAATATAGAATAAGGAAAAGATTGGGGGAGTATTGATAGGTAATTTCAAAAGAAATTCAACCAACTAGCTATTTTTTTGACTGGAATACAGTATCCCCTCCTAAATACGTTTTTAACTGCCTTCTAAAATTAAGGTAACATTACCAATCACTTCATATAGTGTTTGTATGAGGAATGCAAACTGAGATAGACTTCCATACCCTGTACTGGGGAATTGAAGAGAATATGCTTTAGTATTCATAGACATTATTACAATAATTAAAAAGGAAAAAAGTCCATGAAGTTACAGCTTTCAGAATTAGAAACACTGTGTAATGTTTTGTGTACTGAGGATATAGAGAAAGAGCCATTCTTTTGTCTGTAATAATAAATTATAGCCTAAAAAAACCTTTTAACTTTATTAACATATAAGTCATTGATACGAAATTTCCTTTTTTCTTTCCAGGACATTCATTAGTACAGGTTGAGAATCCCTTATGGTCCCTGAAATGGACCCTTCTGGTCCCTGAAATGCTTGGGACCAGAAATGTTTCAGATTTTGGATTTTTGGATTTGGGATGCTCAGCCTGTGTTATAGTAGAAACCACCAAACATTTAATCATCATATATCATACCTAATCAATTTTTGTTAACTAATAAGAAACAGAAGGAAAGCTAAGTATAAGATAAAATATGGATGATTAGGTACATACATTTAAAATTTATCACATGAGATGAAGGAAAAAATATGACTCCATAAAGTAACTAAAGTAATCAAACTTTAAATAATTCAAATTCTTTTATCAGTGATCCACTCACTGCCAAAGCTCATGTGAAGTCCATTAGAGTATCATCCTTTTAAAGAAGGTTTGGCCTCTTCAGTCGTTAAGGCATAAATAGCACTTAAAACATCTTGGTGGTTTTTTTTTTTTTTTTGGAGACAGAGTTTCACTCTCTCACCCTGGGTAGAGTGTAATGGCATCACCATAGCTCACTGCAACCTCAAACTCCTGGGCTCAAGCAATCCTCCTGCCTCAGCCTCCTGAGTACCTGAGACCATAGGCATGTGCCATAACACTGGCTAATTATTTTTGTAGAGACGGGGTCTTGCTCTTGCTCAAGTTGGTCTCGAACTAAGCTCAAGCGATTCTCCTGCCTTGGCCTCCCAGAGTGCTAAGATTACAGACATGAGCCATGGTGCCCAGCCACAAACATCTTGTTTTTTGTTTCTTAAAGAGTAAACAGTAAAATTTTATGGAATGATTTATTTTTACTCTTAGGAGAAGCAGCTATATAATCCTAGAGTGGCTGGTTAAGAGCTTTAAAGTGAGAACAGTTGAGGTTTGAGTTTTACACTTAATAATTTTATGCCTTCTGTAATTCTTGGCTAACTTTCTAAGCTTCAGGTTGTTTCATCGTTATTTAATTGATTTATTTATTCTTTTCTTTTTTGGGGGGTGAGGGGGCACAGAGTCTCTGTTGCCCAGGCTAGAGTGTCGTGGCATCAGCCTAGCTCACAGCAACCTCAAACTCCTGGGCTCAAGCGATCCTTCTGCCTCAGCCTCCCGAGTAGCTGGGACTACAGGCATGCGCCACCATGCCCGGCTAATTTTTTCTATCTATTTTTAGTCGTCCAGCTAATTTCTTTCTATTTTTTTAGTAGAGACGGGGTCTCGCTCTTGCTCAGGCTGGTCTTGAACTCCTGAGCTCAAATGATCCACCCACCTCAGCCTCCCAGAGTGCTAGGATTACAGGCATGAGCTACGGTGCCCAGCCTATTTATTATTTTCTTGTAGAGACAGGGTCTCACTGTGTTCCCCAAGCTGGAGTGCAGTGGCCCAGTCATAGCTCACTAGAACCTCCAACCCCTGGGCTCAAGCAGTCCTCTCTCCTCAGCCTCCCAAGTAGCTAGGACTACAGGTGCACACCATCGTGCCCGGCTAATTTTTAAAAATTTTTGTAAAGACGAGATCTCACTATGTTTCCCAGGCTGGTCTCTACCTCCTAACCTCAAGTGATCCTTCCACCTTGGTATCCCACAGTGCTGGGATTATAGTCATGAGCCACCATACCTGGCTTTATTTCATCTTAAAATGGAGATAATTACATATAGTGAAATATTAAAGAGTTATTGTGAACATTAAATGAACCAATTAGCACAGTGCCTGGCACATAGTAGGCTATCAATAAGCATCAGTTATTATTCCAAATGCGTGATTTTATATGTATTGAGATAATGGTATAATTCTTAATATATTTTAAGATTTTATTCAGATTCTCAAGTATCAAATTTGAATTTGTGACTCTGTTTAATTATGTTTATATCTCTTATAATGGGAAACTTACTTTAACTTCAAAATTTGTTGTGTTGTTAGTTGTATTTTCTCATTTTGTAGAAGAAAAGCAAATCATACATTCTGCTTTCTAGGTAACAGCTATTGAACCTATAATTAATCATGGAGGAGCAAGTGCAAGCACTCAGCATTTACACCCAAGTCTGCGATGGTTTTTTGGTGTGGCAGCTGTGGTGACCGATGTTGGACAGATCCTTCTTATTGACCTATGTTTGGATGACTTGTCGTGTAGTCAGAATGAAGTGGAAGCATCAGGTGATTGGTAATTCTTTACTTGAAACCGTCAATGGAGCACCTGAATATTCTGATGCATTGTTTTTTAAAAGTAGTCTTTTTTTTTTTTTTTTAATATAGAATCTTCTTTATGTATCTTTGTTTCTTTTATTATCTGGACCTGGGCACTGTAGATAGATACTTCTTGCATGAGATACTCTATTTTGTTGATAAAGTGTTCATATGCTAAAGTAGGCCTTGAGAAAGGTAGTGATATCGATTTGTTTCCAATACTTGAATAAGATCTATTCATAAGTAAATGCCAGAACAAGCGCCAAATATAAAAAATTTTTATCTTTATAAGCCAGTTTAAAATTATCCAGCCATGTGGGTTTTAACATAGTGTTTTTTGCATATTGTTTACATTCTCGTGGTAGCCAAGATAGAAAAAAAGTATTTAATAATTTATTAAGAGATTACAGAGTAATTGAAAGCCTTTCCTCACAAAATAACATCCTAAAATACAACTAATGCTATTCAAATTTTTAAAAAACTGAAGAGAGATAATTTGTCCCCTTTAAATGCTTATATTTATTAATCTTTTTTCGAGTGCTTTCAGTTTTTTATAATTATGAGACTCTGATTGGTTTATGTAGAGAGGAAGAGCTAACCTACAAACTAAAAAATGTGACTTTTACTTCTAAGTTTTTAGTAAAGGATCATTTGACCTGAAAAAAGTTTTGACTTTGAGGACATTCTTGATGTTTAAGGAAAACCTAAAATATCGGTGTAGATTTTTTCATTTACAGATCAGCTAAGAAATAGATACAAACTATCTGCATTTTATCCGGTTTGAAATGAACATAACTAATAAAAATTGTCAGTACTGGCTGGGCATGTGGCTCATCCCTGTATTCCCAGCATTTTGGGAGGCTGAGGTGGGAGAATTGCTTGACACCAGAAGTTGAAGACCAGCCTTGGCAACATAGCAAAACCTCATCTCTACAGAAAATTAAAAATTAGTTGGTCATGGTGACATGCACCTGTAGTCCTAGCTACTTGGGAGACTGAGGCAGGAGAATCACCTGAGTGTAGGGATTTTGATTCTGAGGCTGCAGTGAGCTACGATCACACCATTGCACCCCAGCCTGGGTAGCCGAGCTCAACCCTGTTTCAGAAAAAATTATCAGTATATAATAAAACTGATTGATTAAAACTGCAACCTAGCAAGTACAGTGAACACTACTATTTGGGTGATGGGCACACTAATAACCCTGACTTAAGCATTATAAAAGCTATCCATGTAGCAAAAACATTTGCACACCGTTGATAGTTTGAAATTAAAAAAACTTGCAAGTGGTAAAAACTATATTTGACTAGAAGTGAAGAATGAAATCATCTGAACAAAATTTAAATATGCAAAATATGACCTGCATAAATTATATTTGGCAGAAATAATGACCATACATGTACTTTAAAAAATTCCTCATAGTGATAAAAGGGTATATCTTAAAATTTGATAATAAACCTGATTGATTAATAAAATTCTGAGTACAGTTTAAATGAAAAGAATTAGCAAAAACAATAACAAAATCATTTTGAATATTAGAAATGGCTCGACTGCTCTTTATAGGAAATTGATCAAAGAATTAAGTAGGCTTGATTGGCTTTTGTTTCAAAGTATGTTTTGTGGACATCATTATAGGTGTAAGGCTAATTAAAATGCTTGTATTCATAATGAAAACTCTCTTCAGATCAATATGGTAGAGTTTAAAACATCCTTTATTTTGGAAGTCATGTGCACAAGGATAATTTTAAAATGAAAGTCTCTGGATTGTGATCAGAACCAGTTCTCAATTTTGAGAATTCGAAAGCAATTGAATTTTATAGCACAAAAAATTAAGCTTTATGGTTTAATGCAAACCTTATTTTTTTGTTGACAAAAGTAATTTATGATTATAACTGTTCAGATTTCACTGAAATACACTAACACAGAAAATGAAGTTTAAACTTAACAGTTTTTCTTATTCATCTTTCCACATCAGTATATATAGAGTCTACCTTACTCTTTTGAATAAATTTATAATATTAATGTTTTATTTTGGCAAAATTTAATCACTTGCTGTTCTCCAAATAAGTAATTGGAAGCAGAAGGGATTCAAAGGGTAGCCATTCAAGTATAATATGATGTGATTTTTTTCCCCCTTCACAACGGGGGAATCTGCTTTTGCACAACTGTTAATACATGGGTCTGAATTTTATTCCTTTTATTAGAAATTTCAGACATCTTCAAGTAGATAGAAGAATATAAGAATTCCCACATACCTATCACCCAAATTCGGGTTAATTTTCAAGATTTACCACGTGTGTCTGTTTTCTTTCATTTTTCTATTTCTCCCTTTCCCTCTTTCTCTGTTAGTTTAAAGCAAATAGGGAGGCTAATTTACTACATAATCATAATGCCATTAATTCATAACATTAGTAATAGTACTTTGGTATAGACTAATATCCAATCCATAATCAAATTGTGACTATCTAAAACATCTTTTTACATTTGGATTGTTTGAATTGGAATTCAAACAAAATTCCCGCATTAATTACATTTTACAGTTATGTCTCAAGTCTCCTTGAATGTACAGCAATCCTCTGTCTATCCTCTCTGTTTTTATTTATTTATTTGTTTTTTAGTGCCACAGACTTGCTGAAGAAGTTAGTTATCTGGTAGAATGCCCCACATTTCGGAATTGTCTGGTTTCATGTGGTGTCATTCATATTTTCTGTTTTCTGCAAATGTAAGTTAGCTTTGATTATAAATTAAGGTTTACCATTTGGCAAGTTTACTTTGGAGGTGCTGGGAACTTCATGTTGTATCACATCAGGAGGCACAGGGTGACTAGTTGTTTCACAGTTAGTGATCGGTGAGTTCAGATGATGGCAGCAGGATCCTTCTGTTTTTAAAGTTTCTCATCAACTGTTAAACTAGTGGTTCTAAACCAGTGGTGAATTTTCTTCTTTAGGGGATGTTTGGCAATGGCAGAAGGCATTTTAGTTATTACTACTGAGGGAGATGGTGGTACTGGCTGATAGTAGTTAGAGACCAGGCATGCTGCTTAGCATCCCACAGTGTGCAGGATAATCCTACACAGGAAAGAATTATCTGACTCAAAATGTCAGTAGAGTAGTCCCCTTTTATCCTTGAGGGGTATGTTCCAAGACCCCTACTGGATGCCTGAAACCTCAGATAGTACGGCTGTGGTTTTTTTTCCTTATAAAGTCAGGAACTTTCACTTTTTTACTTAAAGGATGCACATTATGGCTTCTCTTTAGCATATCCAAATTGCCAGCTTCATTACTCTTGTCATTTGGGGCCATTATTAAGTCAAATAAAGGTTACTTGAACACAAGTACGGCAATACTGTGACAGTCAATCTGATAACTGAGATGGACACGAAATGACTAAGGGCAGATAACATATATAGCATATGTACACTGGACAAAGGGATGATTCATGTCCCACAGATAGTGGGAGATTTCATCACACTACTCAAAGGCACTTTAAAATTTATGAATTATTTCTGGAATTTTTCACTTAATATTTTGAATTGTGGTTGTCCACAGGTAAATGAAACTGGAAAGCAAAACTGCAAAGGGGAGGACTACTGTAGTGCCACGATTGAAAAACCTACTTTAATTGTTTCATTCATTGAGATTGTTACATGAACCTCTTACTTTATTAAGGGCTGCAAAATGGTGATTTTTAAATTCTGTCAGTCTGAAAAAGAACTTTCTCAATTACTAGGGCTATTTGGTTACCCTGAAATATAATATGTACAGAAAAGACTAAATAAATAAATATTTACTAAAAGAAATAATACTAATAGTTCTAACTTTCAGAGTAAGGTGATCCAAGTTACTTCCAGTGGTTCAGCATAAGGTCTTTTGTAGATGAAGAGGGTGAACGTCCCCCTTGGCACCCCACCTTTTTTTGAGTATCATGAGTTCATGAGGTTTAATGTATTTAGTGTGCTTCATTTATTTTCATTGGTTTTGATGCTCAAAATATCTTGTCTTTGCTAATGGGAGCCACTTCTTGTTGTCTGACACATTCCCTTTAGCCTTCAATAGCTTCCCAGATTACTGGCATAAAATGTACCAGGCTCATCTTTACATATTTTATTCCCGAGACCTGGAATCAGCCATTCCTCCAAGGAAAGTATTTAGGTTGTAGTTCTCAATTTCAATAAAGAAATAGCTTAATTTATAATTATTAAAGAAATTGTTTAACCCTTTAAAAGATTCTACTTTATATAATATTTGAGATGTACTGAATTTTTTAAAAAAATTACACAATTAAATTTATATTTTAAATGGTAGCATTTAAATAGATAAGGATGGCTATTTTCTAGTTCAGTGTACTTTGTTGTCGTTAATCTTTTTATATTTATTTATTTATTTATTTATTTTCGAGACAGAGTCTCACTCTGTTGTTGCCCTGGCTAGAGTGCCGTGGCCTCAGCCTGGTTCACAGCAACCTCAAACTCCTGGGCTTAAGCAATCCTTCTGCCTCAGCCTCCCAAGTAGCTGGGACTATAGGCATGCACCACCATGCCCAGCTAATTTTTTCTATATATATTTTTAGTTGTCCAGCTAATTTCTTTCTATTTTTAGTAGAGACGGGGTCTCACTCTTGTTCAGGCTGGTCTTGAACTCCTGACCTCGAGGGATCCTCCCACCTCAGCCTCCCAGAGTGCTAGGATTATAGGCCTGAGCCACTGCGCCTGGCCTAATCTTTTTATTTTAATTGACTGGTTGATTTTGTTTGGGACTTGAATAATTGATGACACATTTGCTTTTATGCCGTTCATAGTTTGTTAACTTTATTTGTCGAATTTTCGTTTTTAGATCTTGAAGTTATAACTGGTATCCCAGCTGAGGTACCACACATCAGAGAAAGTGTGATGAGAGAAGGACGCCATCTGTGTTTCCAGTTAGTAAGTCCATCAGGAACAGCTGTTTCAACTCTTAGTTACATAAACAGGACAAATCAGCTTGCTGTAGGTTTTTCTGATGGCTATCTAGCACTTTGGAACATGAAAAGTGTGAAAAGAGAGTAAGTGTACCTTTTTTCTCTTATTTGATTATTGGTGGTTTCTTTTTTAATATAGCCTGTACTCAGTTACTAATATTTGAAAATTAGCATGAGAAAAGAGTAGGGTGGATTAGTGATTGAATGGTTGAGTATGAATAATTTTTCATGGCATTAAATCATTTGATATGATGAAGGAATGACTTAGCACATGAATTTAGGTTGATTCTTTTCAGTGTTTATTTAAAAGACATTGCAGTTATTGTTTCATTTGCTATGACTCTATAAAGACAAACTGTATAGTCATGTGACATATAATAATGTTTCAGTCAGTGATAGACCACATAAATGAAGGTGGTCCCATAAGACTATTGGGTTGTTTTGGTTTTGGTTTTGGTTTTGGTTTTCGGTTTTTTGTTTTTTGTTTTTTGTTTTTTGTTTTTTGTTTTTTAAAGAGACGGGGTCTTGCTCTGTCGCCCAGGCTGGAGTATAGGGGCACAATCATAGTTCACTGCAGCCTTGAACTCTTGGGCTTCAAGTGATCCTCTGATCCTCCTAGCTCAGCCTCCCAAGTAGCCCTTAAGAGTATAATAACATGTTTTTACTATACTTTCTGTATGTTTAGATACTCAAATACTTAGCACTGTGTTACAGTTGCCTACAGTATTCAGTATAGTAACATGCTGTATAGTTTTGTAGCCTAAGAACAATAGGCTATACCATCACAGTTTGTATAAAGTATACTCTGTGGTATTCATACAACAACAAAATCACCTAATGATACATTTCTCAGAAGGGATCCCTGTCATTAAGTGACACATGAATATATTTGTATAGTATGAGTTCTTTCAGAAATACTCTATCCCATAATCATCTACGTAAAGTAGCAGTTTAATGAAGTTCTCAGTTGATGGGAAAACAGGACTTTTAAAAATCAAAGTTATGAAATACTTGTTTTAAAATTTTATGCTATCAAAAATCTCCCTAAAATATAATTATGTTAATACTTTTGATATATAGAGAAAATTGCCTTTAATATCAAGGCATATTAAAGCAATATTAGCAAATAGGCATTATAGATTTTTTTAGTTAATTTCTGTTAAGAATTAGGTTGCCCATTTGGCACTTAAGTTGTTGATTTATTTGTTTCTTCTTTTTTTCCCAGGTATATTGGTATATTTTCTTGAGTAATTTATTTTATGGGATGTTCATCACAACTCTCATTGCTGTTATTTTTTTATCAGCTCCTGTCTTTTGAATTTCTCCTAACGAAATACCTGAAGAACCTGGCTTCTATAGCAGTGTTTTCTCTAACACTGTCATGTCTTGACTAAATATGGGGATTTATAGAAACTGTTCAGTTTCTAACTCATCTTCTCTTTTATTAGTGGGAAAAATTGACTGTAAACCCAAGTGATGAAATGGAGTATTGTAATCTTTGTCTTTGTAGGATATCGCTCATGGGAGAGCAACACATGGTCGTGGACATTGATAAGACTCTCTAAGAACCAGTTTACACATACATATATATGCATGTACTTTAGCAATTCTAACTCTTCCTGGTTTCACCTGACAGATGGGTGCCATGGCCATAGTCTTGATTTTTTTTTTTTTTTTTGAGACAGAGTCTCACTCTTCTTGCCTAGGCTAGAGTGCTGTGGCGTCAGCCTAGCTCACAGCAACCTCAAACTCCTGGGCTCAAGCGATCCTGCTGCCTTAGCCTCCTAGGTAGCTGGGACTACAGGCACGCACCAGCATGCCTGGCTAATTTTTTCTGTTTTTAGTTGTTTGGCTAATTTCTTTCTATTTATAGTAGAGATGGGGGTCTCTCTCTTGCTCAGGCTGGTCTTGAACTCCTGAGCTCAAGCAGCCCTCCCACCTTGGCCTCCCAGAGTGCTAGGATTACAGGTGTGAGCCACCGCGCCCAGCCTTGATTCTTGATGTCTTATGTCCTGCATATTTTTGAAGATAAGGTGACTTGGCCATCACTTGATTTGGGAAATTGTATGGACAGTGGTTGCTTAACCCAAATTCTTACATGAGATACCTTCTTCCTTTCCAAAAAATTATAACTTACAAATACGAAATGTACTAATTTTTGTCTGTTTCAGATATTACACACAATTGGAAGGTGGAAGAGTTCCTGTATATGCTGTTACCTTTCAAGAACCTGAGAATGATCCTCGTAATTGCTGTTACTTGTGGGCTGTTCAGTCTACACAAGATACGTAAGTGTGTCACATGTAGTTTTAAAAAAATATTTGTCAAAATTGATAAAACAGTTAATTTCTTTTACAAAGCTTTGTACTCTTTTAGTGAAAGCAATGTAATTCTTCCAGTGAATTAGTGAGTGATAGTTGAAATTATTTTATTTTTATTTTATTTTATTTTTTGCCAGCCCCGCCCCCCTAGTTGAAATTATTTTAAAAGTTAAATGATTGTTTCCACATGTTTGAGTAATTCTGAGATACAGAAAGAAGAAATTGTGCTTACTTAAGTTGTTTGAATATTATTTCAAAGAGTAAGCCAACACAGATGAGTAGGCAACTTCTTTGTACCTTGGGCAATTTTTTTTTTCTTTTTTTTTTTTTTCTTTTATTTCAGCGTATTATGGGGGTACAGATGTTTAGGTTGCGTATGTTGCCCTTGGTCCCCCCACCTTGGGCAATTTTTATGGCCTTCTACTCGTAAGACCATCTTTTCCCATTTATAATCTCATTCCTTTTTTTCCTCTCCATTGTGTATGCCTCTGTTTCATTTTTGTTTACTTCTACTTTGTTCTCTAGTCCTTCTACTTGCCTTTTACAGTGTATTCCTAGCATTAATTTGGTTAATCTTAACCTGTCATAAGCTCTAATTTTGTTCCACCTATGGGTAATGAGAAATCTCTCCTTTCACTTTAATTTCTAACTGGTTAAGCTTGTCTATTTCCAGTGCTAGAAAATACAAGTATTGATAATCCCTTGTTCTTTGGTATTTAATTCTTTGATGATGAAACAATTAGGTTTGTGGTGTAAATGCTATGATCTTGATAAGTTACTATTCTTCAGTCTAACGCTCTCCCAACTGAGCTATTTCGGCTCCTTGATAACTTACTA
>NW_012146079.1:5302293-5316433 GCF_000956105.1 Propithecus coquereli | reverse complement strand
GGCCTCCCAGAGAGCTAGGATTACAGGCGTGAGCCACCGCGCCTGGCCGTTAACTTACTATTCTTAATACTTTCTTTTTCTAAGTCCATCCTACCTTACAGATTCTATTATAAATGCCTGAACTGCAGTCAGTTTTGGTTTTTGTGTTGGATATTCTCTACTTTTAGGTTTTATCTTACCCTATGCTATAGTGAATCAATGAGTAAAGAATTGCTTTGCCACTTGTGAAACTTATCAATCCTGGAGAAAACTGAAATGAAAATATAGAAACAGCTATTGGGACTCACCTGATTGAGTCACATCCATATTCCTATCCATATTACATCCCTTGGTGTAATGTGAGCCAGCAGTAGCTTAAGGAATATGATCCACGAAGGCCTTATATGGTGGGGAATGAGTGGTAACTTTTACGGAAACAATTTTTGCATTTTATTTATTTTTCCCTCTAGTGCAGTCCCTTGGGATGATAAGTTCTATAAATTTATTATTTTTTATGGTGGAATTTTGTTCTTTTGTATTTTTTCTGGATTCCCACCCTAAAGCCTAAAGGGGTTCCCTCTTATCTTATTTTGTAACTTGGTGAATAAATCTGCATTCACTTTTACCATGCCATTTTTGATTTTATGGATTTTGTAGAGCGTTAATCTTTTTAGTCGTGTAAGTGATGCCCACTCTATCTTAGTACTCATTAAGCTATCTGAACTTTCTCTACTTATTTTTTTCTAAAATCATTGTGAACCACATGCAGTTGCTGTAAGCCTTTTTTGAGGTTGTTTTCAGAAGTATATACGTATTCTAAGCACAGATGAATTACAGTTTTAAACATAGGCAGGGGAGTGTTTTCCGTTTTGCTTGTGGTGATGCCCATTACTCACTTATCTTTATTATCCATAACACAATGAGTAATTAATACACAGGAACAATTCTCTAATGATTTTTAAACCACTTTCTAGTGGTTTATATCTTTTTTGTTTTTATTTATTTATTTATTTTTTGAGACAGAGTCTCACTCTGTTGCCCGGGCTAGAGTGCCGTGGCATCAGCCTAGCTCACAGCAACCCAGACTCCTGGGCTCAAGCGATCCTTCTGCCTCAGTCTCCCAAGTAGCTGGGACTACAGGCATGCGCCACCATGCCTGGCTAATTTTTTCTATATATTTTTAGTTGTCCAGCTAGTTTCTTTCTATTTTTTTAGTAGAGACAGGGTCTCACTCTTGCTCAGGTTGGTCTCGCACTCTTGGGCTCAAACGATCCTCCTGCCTCGGCCTCCCAGAGTGCTAGGATTACAGGCGTGAGCCACTGTGCCCAGCCAAGTGGTTTATATCTTTTAATAGGACACGTTTAGTTTGATTTGTAATTTGGATTGTTTATTCCTAAATATTTACTTTGCATTTGTCAGTACTGTTGATATGAGATTTCTTTTGAGATCTGGTCTTTGATTGAAACCCTTAAATTAACAGGTCATGCACCTTGTTGAGAATCTGGTGAAGGCTATAATATATATTGGGGTGTGTGTGTATGTGTATGTAATATATATTCACACACACACATATATGTACATATATATAAACAAATGTAAATAATCTTGTATACAATTTAAGGAAGCTCACAGACTACCCTAAGTTTGTCCATGGGACCACAGGTTAGGAATCCTGCTTTGAGTCATTCTGAGACTAATCTCTTATTTTACAGAGGTGTTTATTGATACCATGTCTGTTCTCCCTCACACTCACCCCTGGTCATTGAATCTTCCAGCACCTTATTGGTATTATAAGTAGATTAAAATATAAATATTACATATATTTAGTTTATAAGTCTAAATCAGAAAGACAGGTGGTATGGTCTTTTTTCCCTCCATCAGAGTGATCATTTGAACAAAATAAAAGAGGAAAAAGAATCATTGTATTCACTCTACAATGGGTATATCAGTAATATACCCATAAAATTACATGGGTATAGATCTTAAATTATTGCCATAGTGCTTATCAATTATAATAAAAGTCACATTTAGTTCCATAATATGGAAAAGTGAATGAAAAAGCTGGTATTCCCTTTAATGTTGGTTATATGCAATCTATCCTGTTACTGGATTTTAGAGGCTATTTGTGTTTGCTTTATGGCCATGTATTTATGCATTTAATACAATTATTGAGCAGCTACTGTGCACCAGTAACTGTTCTAGGGAATATAGCAATGCATAAGACAGATAAAATTTCTGTTCTTCTTGAGCTTATATTCCAGTGGGAAGAAAGATAGTAGATAAATAAGAATAGTACATACATTTAATGTAATTTCAGGTAACAATGTTAAATGCAAAACAATAAAACTGGGAAAGAGGATGTAGAGTATGGTGGAGTAGAGGTTCCTCCTACTTTAGATAGTGTAATCAGAAAGATTTGAATGAAGCTGGGGCAGGGAACTGGGAGAGCTATGGAAAAATCTGGGAGGGAAGGATGCACACACAGGTCTTAGTGAAATGTCTCAAGGAAAAGCAAGACCAGTAAGAGTAGAGCATAGAGTAATTATAGATAAGGCCAGAAAAGAAAGATGAGGCCAGAAAATAGAACTCATTTACATATAGGAATATGTAGGCCAGAATAAAGAAAGTGTTTAAATTTGATCTGGCTATCTTAGGCCAGTTAAATCAGTTTGTGGTGGTAAGGCCTAAGCATTAGTATTTTTTCAAAGCTTCTCTGGTGATTCTAATAATAAACGACCAGGGTTCAGAACCAATGGCCTAGAATGAATGAGAAATATAGAAAAGAAGAGATCTAGGAACTGAGCCTTGGAACCCTCTAATACTTAGAGATACTTGGAGATTGAGAACAAAAGGACAAGGTAGCCAGCAAAGGACTAAGAAGTAGATAGTGTGGTATGAGGAACATCAGGAGAGTGTATGGTGTGCTAGAAGCCAAGTAAAAGAAATATTTTAAGAAGGATCAGCTAGTAATAAGAATTCAAATTCATATGTTGTGGCTCTAGAATCTGTGCTCTTAACACTTGTATACTGTGTACTTGAGTAGTAGGGGGTTGATTTGATATCTTTGCTTTGTGCCTTCATTATATAGCTCCCATTCTCATGGTCTAGAGCAACGTCTTCATTTTAAGTAGAATAGCAAGATGGAGAAAGAGACCAGAAAGAAGGAGCAAAGGACATGTTGCCAATTAAGGAATGTTCTCTGTAATTGGCATGGGGTAATTCTGTTTATATCCCATTGGCCAGAACTTGGCCACAGGGCTGCTACACCTAGCTGCAAAGGAAGCTGGGAAATGTAGTGGATATTTTAGGCAGCCATGTGTCTAACTAAAACATACCTATTTGAGAAAGAATATTGAGTAAACAATTATAGTCTCTGCCACATAAGATACCACCTAGAGTATGTAAATAGCATCAGTTTAGTTTATTAGAACCAGTGAAAAGTAAAAATCAGTTATTGTTTCAAAGGATTACATTTTATGAAAACAACCGACTGGGCATGGTGGCTCACTCCTCTAATCCTAACACTCTGGAAGGCTGAGGCAGGAGGATTGCTTGAGCTCAGGATTTTAAGACCAGCCTGAACAAGAGCGAGACCCAGACTCTACTAAAAATAGAAAAAATTAGCCGAGCATGGTGGTGCACACCTGTAGACCCAGCTACTCAGGAGGCAGGAGGATCACTTGAGCTCAGGAGTTTGAGGTTGCAGTGAGTTAGGCTGATGCCACGGCACTCTAGCCTGGGTGACAGAGCAAGACTCTGTTTCAAAAAGAAAAAGAAAACAACCAAATCTGAATTCTTCACAGTGATCTTAGTTTTAGACAGTAAGAGATGTTTAATGTATTAATGTGATAGTGTATTTCCTCGGTTAATTTCCGTTTCTTTCAGTGAAGGGGATGTTTTGAGTTTGCATCTACTTCAGCTGGCCTTTGGTGATAGAAAGTGTTTGGCATCGGGACAGATCTTATATGAGGTAATTGTATTATGGGTTTATGTTACCATTTTTTTCATTATTTCCCGATTTTAAATGTTTTTAAGATAATTGAAAAGCTATTCTTATATTCAAGTTAATACTGTATTCATAGTGTAGTAGAAGAAGTATTATTGTACATTAGAGATCTTCTAATCTCTAGATCAGAATATCTGATAGAAGTCTGTTTTAACTATTTTACCAAGGTAGCACTCTTCTCTAGGTGTCATTTTCCTCCACAATGAGGGGAATGAACTAGACTCAAGCTTGTGGCTTAACATACCAAGGAAAAACAGTCCCACTTTGTTCATCTATCGAGCAGTAAGCCATGGGGAGACATTAGAAGAGGGTATATGCATCTCGACTTTCAGATGACTGCCTTTTTTTCTGAATTCCTGAGGAAACAGTAGGGGTGCTGCTAATAGCCATATTTGCCAAATCTCACATACCTGTCTCCAAAAACAGGTTTTCTTAATCTGGTGTTTGAGAGGTATATTGATGGATTTCAGGCAATACATAAAGTACCTGAATTATGTATGACATTTTTGTGATCATGCATTTTTCTGGGGAAAGTCTCATAGCCTTTTGTCAAATTCTTAAAGGGATCAATAAGCAAAAAAGAAGTTTAAGTACTATTCTAGAACAAGAATTTCAGTAAGAACACAGGAATAGGTTTGTTGGCCTTGGGTATATGCACATATAAATTTGATGGTTATTCCAGATTATATTCCAGCCAGTTGTGCGTGAGAGTTCCTGTGTTTGATAACAACTTTAGAAGGTTGGTTGGTAATTATTTTTGAAAGACTAAACCTAGCTTTTTAATTTGTGTTTTATAGTATGGAACAGCCTTTTTCAGTGATTTTTTTTTTCTCTTCAATCTAAATTTTATATTTTCTTCATATTGTGTGAAAAAATCTTTAAATTTGGAGAACATTTAATTTATATATATATATTTTTTTATTTTTAGTTTTTACTGATGATACCTGCTCCAGATATTAGTTTTAAAATGACCTTTTGCTTTGAATCCCATTAAGGTTTATGTACATTTTGTGTTACAGGGGTTAGAGTACTGTGAAGAAAGATACACACTGGACCTGACAGATGGCATGTTTCCTTTGAGGGGACAGACTAGTAATACCAAATTGTTGGGATGCCAGAGTATAGAGAAATTTCGATCTCATGGTGACAGGGAGGAAGGCATGAATGAAGGTTGGTTAAAAGTACTCTAATTACGTCATGTGAAAGCTTGATTTTAGATATATCTTAAGGTTCATGACAGGTATTGGTTTTTAGAGTTCATACTCCTGGCAGTTAAAAAAGATTACAATACTAATTAAGGAATTTATTTAGGTCTGTATGAGATATTTCTTGCTGTCCAGATTGCTATATGGAACTCAAGAATTGAATAGATTAGGGTAATGAATGACCCTTTTACTTTAATCTAGCTCTCAAAACAGACAAAGAAAGGTGGTCCCTGGTCTTAACTAGTGTGACTAGTCTTTGAATAATGTTTCCCTTTGTGTGTTTTTTGAACATATATGGCAAAAAATGCCTTAGTTGCCTTGAATTTTTTTCTGTCTCCATTAGTGTCATCCCTTCTTCCTGGTAAAACATCCTAGCATAGTAAAAGTTGCATAAATTTTTGAATCCAGCATTGATTCAGATTCCGGCTCTGTCACTAGTTGTGACCTTTGACAAATTATTTAATATTTTGGAGTCCAGTTTCCCCTCTGTAAGTGGAATAATACAGTTATACCCTTTGCAGAGCCTGGCTATGAGGATTAAATGAGATAACATGGTAGGCTCATTCAGTTCTGGGAATGCTCACCAGGGCCTTGGTTGTATTTGTGTTCTTTTTTTTTTTTTTAAACATGGAATGCTTCACAAATTTGCATGTCATCCTTGCACAGTTGCCATGCTAATCTTCTCTGTATCGTTTCAATTTTAGTATATGCGCTGCCAAAGCGAGCATGTATTTGTGTTCTTATTGGAATTCTTTCTTATGAATGAATTCATAAGCATTTCTTATCTAGCCCAGAAATGCTCTCTGTCCTAGTTCCCACATCTGTTGTGTTTGTGATCCAGTTAAATATGTCAAAAACAGAACTCGTCATGAGTTCTTTTTATTCCCCATTCACAATCTTCCTTTTTCTATTTCCAATTAGTAGTGTCTCAGATTTTTACTGTCTTTACCTCTTGGTATCTCTTAATCTGTTCCTGTTTTCCATTCCACACCTACAATCCAAGTACTTGTCTTTTCTTTTTCCTTTACCATGTAACTAGATCAGTCCTTCCTAGCCGAGGTTCCTCTGAAGAATTAAGCCTTAACGCCCAAAGGCATCCATTTTAGGCAGTAAATTAACTTCTGTAGTACTAGTTATGTACCATCCTTGGGATACTATTCATTTAATTCATTTCCTACTTTCTGCCTCCAATACCTCAAAGTTGCTCAGATGTTAACCTGAAGACAAAGCCAGGATAAAACTTTTTTGATAATTATTTTTTAATAATGTCTTAAGATAGAGAAACGTTCAAGATACAAGTGAATGAATCTCTTTTTTCATACAAATGATAGAAGTGAGTTTTTTTCCTTTTTAAAAATTGTAATAGATTTATGGGGTACAAATTGAATTCTGTTACATGTGTATATTATATCGTGGTGAAGTCTGAGCTTTTAGTATACCGATTACCTCACTCTAGTGTACATTGTACCCTATAGGTGATTTTTCATCCCTTATTTACCTCCTCTTCCCCCCTTTAGAATCTCCAGTGTCCATTATACTCTTCTGTGTGTCCTTGCATAGCCATAGTTTAGCTCCCACTTATAAGTGAGAACATGTGACATTTATTTTTCTGTTCCCGAGTTACTATACATTGGTTAATGGCCTCCAGTTCTATCTGAGGTGCTGCAAAAGACATTATTTAATTCTTTCTTATTGCCGAATATACATACCACATTTTCTTTATCCGCTCCATTGGTTGATGAGCACTCAGGTTAATTCCATATCTTTGTGATTGTGAATTGTGCTGTGATAAACATAGGAATGTAGGTATCTTTTTGATATAATTTCTTTTCCTTTGGGTAGATACTCACTAGTGGGATTGCAGGATTGAATGGTAGATCTACTTTAGTTCTTTGAGAAATCTCCATATTGATCTCCATAGAGGTTGCATTAATACTAATTTACATTGCCACCAACATTGTATAAACTCCTTTTTCACCACATCTGTTGTTTTTTAACCTTTTAATAACGACCATTCTGATTGGAGTAAGATGGTATCTCATTGCGGTTTTAATTTGCGTTTCCCTGGTGATTTGTGATGTTGAGCATTTTTTCATGTTTATTGGCCATTTTGTATATCTTTTTACCTTTTTTTTTTCCCCAGCTCTATCTCCTGATACTAGTGTTTCAGTCTTTACCTGGCAAGTGAATATATATGGACAGGGAAAGCCTTCTATGTATTTGGGACTTTTCGACATAAATCGTTGGTATCATGCACAAATGCCAGATTCATTAAGGTATGATTCTTTTTTTCCTTCTTTCTCTCTCTTTTCGGTATTTGTATGTGTTGCTGATCAAAACTTAGTATCGTTTTGAATTTTCTTTTAGATCTGGAGAATATCTGCATAATTGCTCTTATTTTGCTCTGTGGTCACTGGATTCTGTTGTAAATAGGACTTATCCACATTACATCTTGGATATATTAATACATGAGAGAAGTTTAAGTCGAGGAGTTCCTCCTTCATATCCACCTCCTGAGCAGTATTTTAACCCAAGCACTTATAATTTTGGTATGTATTTCCTTAACATTACCTTTTGAGAAAAGTAACATGCAAAAGTGTGTAGACATGTATATTTGTGTGTAGTTTACACATGTCCTGTTATCTGTTCATATCTAGCTATTGTTAATTAACATATAGATAACTTAGGAAATTAATTTGATATATGTACATGAGAAATTTAATATTTATGTTTTATATAGAAATTATACTATTTTGAATTTGCTAGAAAAGATATTATTTCACAATTAATACATTTGTATTATAATAATAAGGTTTATTATCTATTCTCAGGATGAAAATATATGGGAAAGTTTATTTTAAAATTTATTATATGTAATAATTGGACAATTTGCCTAGCGGTCTGTTATTTGGAAAATTTTGTTGTATTAATGCCATTTTAAATATATGTAAGTGAATTTTTTAAATCTTTTTTTTAGATGCTACTTGTTTATTAAACTCAGGAGTTGTTCATGTAACTTGTACTGGCTTTCAGAAAGAGGTAGGTAACAACTAGCAATGTGGACTGAATATTTCTTTATTGAACTGAACTCACATTTTGGAATACAGTTGATTCATGGATCTAAACTTTATTTAGTGTTAATTATATAGACAATTGTTTCATCTTAAATGGTAGCTTCTGCTAGGTTTATGAGATTAGCAGCTAGTAGCCTCAGTTACTAATGAAACCTGCCAGAAGAGGCATTGGGATAGTGGAATGTTTTTAATAGCTTCCTATGGATTTTAGCTACTTGAACCCCAAGGAAAAGAGTGAAGTAGGTCAGTGCTTTATCACAATCTTGTTTGTCCTTCCTCTTAAATCTCCTCAGAGAGCCTATGAGGAAATTAGGTAATACAAAGAAGGTACGTAGCACAGTGGCACATTGCTTGGCACAGGAAAAAAGAAAAAATGTATGTTGAAAAATACTTTTCTAGGGGAAGAGGACGTGGCAGACCTTTTAATTGGTTATCAGTCAGATGTGGATGAATGAATTTGATTCACATCAAATCTCTTTTACATTAGACAAAGAGGAATCAATTGCAGGAGGTTTTTTTTTGTGTGTGTCAAGTTTGTCAAGATGTTACCAAGTCTATCAGCTTTAGAGAAGACAACAGGGTTACCATTCATAAAAACATACGCTACCTAAAATACCCTTGTTTATAGTGTTATCATTTATAACTGGTAGGCCTTGATTAGTGCAAGAACCAATCCCCTTTCCCTGCAAGAAAATGTAGTCTTTCATAATTTCCATTTGGTGTCTTAGTTTTATTCAAATTTAAAGTGTAGAGTAATTTATTAATTCTTAAATCTGATGGTTTGAATTGAATATTGTTTGATGTCTTATTGATTTATCTATTACAGACTTTGACTTTTTTAAAGAAATCAGGGCCATCTCTCAATGAAGTCATTCCTGATGGTTATAATCGATGTCTCATAGCTGGTCTTCTCTCACCAAGACTTATTGATATTCAGCCTTCCAGTTTAAGTCAAGTGAGATGATTTTTAACTATATTGTTTCTTTCTGTTGGACCACATATTATTAGCTTTCTATTACATAAAAAAATCTATTAGATAATTTCTGTAAATGTAGGTGAAGTAGCATAACACCCACTCTGGATGATCAGTAGCTGCGGTCTTGGGTTTGGCTTAAAATTCGTACTCCTAAGACCCAGTAGGCCTTAACTTGGGCAGCAGGTTCACTTAGAAGGGTATAGGACAGGAAATACATCATGACTGCAGTAGGCATGTCATGAACAGAAGTCCTTATTGCAGTCTAGGGGCCATTTTCAAGCCCCCAGAGAGAACAGCATAGGTGCAAGAGAATGAGACCACATTAGTGGAAACCCTCTTGGCTTAGGTGAATTTTGTGGTTTAGAGCAACAGAGTGTGGTCCCTGGCATCAGCTTCACCTGGGAACTTGTTAGAAATGCAAGGTCTTGGTTCCTACCCTAGAGCTACTAAATCATAAACTCTGCGGGTAGAGCCCAACAATCTATGTTTTAACATGCCCTCCGTGGGATGTAATTTGATAGCCATTGTTCAGTAGTAACCAGTGTCTTATGAAAGCCTATTAGTAGTATTCCAAGTTCCTTCAACTAAAGACATGGTCAGTTACAGGAGTTAGACTCAGTCATGGAAGCCAAAAATCTTAACTTCCTAATGGAAGTTAATGTCCACTCACGGTTCTACTAGTCCCAATCAGGAGACATTCTTAGAATAAGCAGAGTTGCCTGGTGACACAGCTAAATTCATCTTTATGAGTTGCTAGTAATAGAGACTTTTAAATATCAGATGAAATGTAAATGTTGTTGCTGATAGTTCAGCACTCACAGTTGGAATTTAATACTTAATTTCATGGAAGTAAAGAGGAACACTGAATACTATTAACATGAGGAGATTTTTTTTCCTTTCCTCCCTCCTTTTATTTATTGTACTTCCCCTCATTTTGATTTTTCTTTTTATGGAACCTCATTACGCAAATGTTGTCTAACTAGAGTTGATCTTCTAATAGCTTATCCTTTCTTTCCAGCTGTTTATTTCTTGTTCTATATCTGTGACATTTCTTTCTTTTTTTTTTTTTTTGAGACAGAGTCTCACTCTGTTGTCCGGGCTAGAGTGCTCAGCCTGGCTCACAGCAACCTCAAACTCCTGGGCTCAAGCGATCCTCCTGCCTCAGCCTCCCCAGTAGCTGGGACTACAGGCATGTGCCGCCATGCCCAGCTACTTTTTTCTATATGTTTTTAGTTGTCCAACTAATTTCTTTCTATTTTTAGTAGAGACGGGGTCTCGCTCTTGCTTAGGCTAGCATTTCTTTATTATTATCTTCCCTTTTTCCTATCAGATTTTTTAAAAATTGACCTTCATTTTTAATTTCTGTGAGCTCTTACTCTTTGATGATTCTCTTTTCGTAGAGTTTTGTTCTTGTTTTTATGGATAAAATGTCTTCCATATATGTTTAAAGTTTTATTTTGTTTTCGGTATTCTCTCTCTTTTCTCTGGAGTCATTTTTCTTATATTATTTTGGTCTTTTTGATGCTGGTGGCTATCCTCAAATGTTTAGTGGACTTTGGTTGTCTGTTCGTATGTAAAATGGGTCAGTAACAGATTAATAATTTTTATCTTGGCTAGGCGCAGTGCCTCACACCTGTAATCCTAGCACTCTTGGAGGCCGAGGTGGGAGGATAGCTTGAGGTCAGGAGTTTGAGACCAGCCTCAGCAAGAGTGAGACCCTGTCTCTACTAAGATAGAAGAAATTACATAGGCATGATGGTGTGTGCCTGTAGTCCCAGCTACTCAGGAGGCTGAGGCAGGAGGATAGATAACTACTAATCTACTTTCTGTCGTTACAGACTGATCTATTCTAGAAATTTCATATAAATGAAATCAAATAATATGTAGTCTTATGTAACTGGCTTCTTTCATTTACCATAATGTTTTAAAGGTTCATCTGTTATAGCAAGTATCAGTACTTCATCCCATTCTATGGCTTTGTAATATTCTTTTCTATGCAAATACCATGTTTTGTTTGTCTACAGTTGGTGAGCATTTGGGTTGTCTCCACATTTTGGCTATTATAAATAATGCTTCTATGAACCTTCATGCAAAGTTTTTGTGTGGACGTGGTATTTTCATTTTTCTTGGATATGTACTTGGGTGTGGAATTGCAGGGTCATATGGTAACTTTGTGTTTAACATGTAGAGAAACTGCAGACTGTTTTGCCAAGCGACTGTACCATTTTACATTCAAACAGCAGTGTATGAAGGTTGCAGTTTTTCCACATTTTCACCAATGCCTGTTATTATCTGTCTTATTGATTATAGCCATCCTAGTGGTCATAATCATTTTTCAGTCTTTAAAATTTTTTATTCTGAATTAGAACTTGCTGCCTCTAAATTCATATCCTCTTTCTTTACATTTCTCTCGTTTTTTTAATGCATGGTTTAGGAAGAACAGTTAGAAGCTATATTGTCAGCAGCAATTCAGACAAGTTCCCTGGGACTTTTGACTGGTTGTATCAAAAGATGGATAGCAGAAGGTAAGATTCTGATTTTTAACAATTAAAATGTTTGTTTTGTGTATTTAAAATTATCAGTTCACTGTTGGTTGGGTGTTTTTAGTAAAACTTTTTATTTTTTTGAGGTACTTGTAGATTTACATGCAGTTTTAAGGCATAATACAGAGATCCTGTGTACTCTTCACATTTTCCCCCAGTGGTACAATCTGACAGACCTTTAGTATGTCACAACGGGGTCCCTCATGTTGCCCTTTTATAGCCATACCTACCCCCCACCCCCATCCCTAACCTCTGGCAACTACTATCTCTATAATTTTATCATTTTAAAATACATTTATAAATGAAATCATACGGTATGTAACCTTTTGGGATTAACTTTTTTAACTTAGCGAAATTGTCTAGGGATTCATGCACACTGCTCTGTGTATCATTCTCACTCATTACACACATTGTGTTTTGTTGTGTACCAATTGAGAATAAGACATCAGACTTCTTTACCCATAAATATTTCAGGATTGTTTTCTTCTAAGAATAAGGACATTCACTTACAAAACCACTTGGTGATTATAAAAAAATCAAGAAAATTAACACTGATATATACTGTTATCTAACCTAAGACCTTATTGAAATCTTGCCAATTGTCCCAATAATGTTCTTTCTGGCATTTTTTTGAGGAGAGTTCAGAATCATGCTTTGTGTTGTCTTTTTAATCTTTCTTAATCTTGTACAATTTCTAAACTTTTGTCTTTCAAGAAATTGACTTTTTTTATTTTTTTATTTTTTATTTTTTTGAGATAGAGTCTCACTCTGTTGCCCAGGCTAGAGTGCCGTGGCATCAGCCTAGCTCATAGCAACCTCAAACTCCTGGGCTCAGACAATCCTCCTGCCTCAGCCTCCCAAGTAGCTGGAACTACAGGCATGTGCCACCATGCCCAGCTAATTTTTTCTATATATTTTTAGTTGTCTGGCTAATTTCTTTCTATTTTTTAGTAGAGACGGCGTCTCGCTCTTGCTCAGGCTGGTCTCGAACTCCTGAGCTCAAACAATCCTCCCACCTCGGCCTCCCAGAGTGCTAGGATTACAGGCGTGAGCCACCGCGCCCGGCTGACTTTTTTATTTTTAAATAATATGGGCATGTTACTTTGTACACAGCTTTTGAATTTGTGTTATTGTTCTTTCCTCATGATTAGATCTAGGTTTTACATTTTTTGATAGCAGTACTACCTAAAATGATAGGATCCTTGATGTGCTGAGAAGGATACTTACATCAATTTGTCTCCATTAAATGTTGATGTTAACTTTGTTCTCTTGGTATGGGTGCTGTCTGCTATGATTCTTTACTGAAAAGTTGCTAGTCTTCTGTTTGTAGTTAATAATCATTTTTTATTTTTTCTTTCTTATTAACAAAATAAGAACAACCAAATTCTGCTGCTAATTTGCGCTTTGTTCTTGAATGGACATG
Source organism: Propithecus coquereli (assembly GCF_000956105.1). Lineage (NCBI taxonomy): Eukaryota > Metazoa > Chordata > Mammalia > Primates > Indriidae > Propithecus > Propithecus coquereli. Next base: position 5,303,227 of record NW_012146079.1, on the reverse strand, counting down.
GAATAAAGTGGTTCTCACAAAAGAGAAATTTGACAGACTATGTAAGTATTGTAAGTCTAAATTTAATATTGAAAAACTAATCTTGGTTTATGTTTTAAATACACAGTAATTTTTAAATATTTTGAAGCTGTAAACTGTTAAAATTTGAAAAGTCGCAGAAAACTATTTCTTTTTACATGAAAGTGACAAAAGGAATTTTTGACCAAGATTCGCAATAGATTGTTAAACTGGCAACATGCTGATATACCCAGAATGGGAGGTTTTAGAATTATACCTTATCTTTTGGTTTTATGAGTTTAATCTGCAAAATGTGCCGGTGATGTAGTAAGGGCAATGTGCCAGTAAACCTCAGAAGCTCTTCTACTTACTAACTTTCTGTTTAAAATATTGATAGAAGTTGGGCGCAGTGGCTCGCACCTGTAATCCTAGCACTTTGGCAGTCCAAGTTCAAGACCAGCCTGGGCAATATAGCGAGACCCTGTCTCTACAAAAAATTAAAATAAAATAAAATATTGATTGAAATGATGAAGTCAAATGGCAGGGTAAAAATACATCACCCTTTCTTCCACCAATAGATGTTATTTTCATCATGGCAAATCATTTTTCTTCCTGTCTTGTTAATCTGTTGTACACTTTTGAGTTTTGAGGTGTCATGAATATTATACTACCCCATCATGTCCAGTTAGTCCAAAAATAATGTTAACAGTACTGTTAATACGAGATATATGATGATACTGTAAATGAAAGTAAAATTTAAGCTTATTTAGGTGTATGTGTTTTAGTAATTTCTTTTGTCATAATGAATGAACAAATGGACTTTTGAAGACATTTGACTATAAATAGCTTCCCCTCCCCCCACCCCCAAGGCAGAGTCTCACTTTGTTGCCCAGGCTAGAGTGAGTGCTGTGGCAGCAACCTCAAACTCCTGGGCTCA
>NW_012146079.1:5293889-5301178 GCF_000956105.1 Propithecus coquereli | reverse complement strand
CCCAGGAGTTTGAGGTTGCTGTGAGCTAGGCTGACGCCACAGCACTCTAGCCTGGGCAACAGAGCCAGACTCTGTCTCAAAAAAAAAATTTTTCACTCTTGACTCTTGCTAGTTTTATATTGAAAGCACTTTTCAGGTTTATTGAGGGTATTTGCCAATTTTAGCTTATCTTTGTAAATCTCATAATGTATAAAATAATTCTTTTGAGTAATGGAATTTGAGAAATTTTGCATTTGTGATTCTAATTTATTTCAGATTTGCTGTGTGGAAACTAATCTTTTATTTTATTCCTGAAAGGTACACCATTATTTGATGGTTCATGTCGTTTCATTGATCCACAAACTATACAGTCTATCCAGCAGTGCTATTTGCTTCTTAGCAACCTAAATACAGTCTTAAGCTGTTTTACATCAGAGGCCCAAGAGATAACTGAGAGAGGTGTGTTCTTTGCTTTGTGCAATGGGTGTTTTATTAAATTTTACTTTTGACTTAGTGAAAGGAATAAAGTTCCTACGTCCTAGATGGGTTATTATGTAAAGAGGACATGATCTCAAATGCCAATTTTGTTTGTTTTTTTTTAATGGAAAGCTACAGAATGTTAGATTTGCCATGAGCCTATGATTAAGCTTGGGAAATTCTGGAGTTAAAGTTAACGATTGTTTAAGATTTGTATACTTCCAGCAGAATTTCAAATTGTTAAATTGTGTATATGTTTTTAATTCAAAGAAGTCATTATAATTTTTTGTTTCTGTTTTACAACTTCAACAAAACAAAAGCCAATTTCATTTAAAGACTTGGTTTGAATAACCCATATTAATGATATTATATTAGTTTGTATTGATGTGTAAATTTGACTTTAGAAATTAGCTAAATGAAAGTGTAGCTAAAATGGAAGCATTTTAGCTAAATGGAAGCATATTTACCTAAAATGTCTACTTTAGTTAGTGATTTATTTTAGCATTTTGGAGATTTGGTTGACATTTTGGACCAAAATAAAATAGATACAAGCTAAATTTTTTCAAGAAATATAAAAAGTCACTAAGTAATTAATTAGTTTTTGAAAACTGTTGAGAATCTTGATTTTTTCATTTGTAGTCAATAAATTAATGGTTAAACAATTGATGTTAACTCTTTACAGGACTGATGGACTTAAGCAATAAGTATACCGTTACCCAGCTCATCTGTCAATATGCACAAGTGGTTCTTTGGTTCTCTCATTCTGGACTTTTACCAGAAGGCTTAGGTATAATATTTACTTAATTTATAATATTAATTGAAACATTCTCAGAACTTTATAATTTTTTTGTTGTGTTCTGATGCTTCACGTTTCTTTTCTTCCACATCACTTATGATTTCTTCCATGCGTACCGTCTTTTTTTATGTTCTTCCTTACTTTGTATCTTCAGTGCTTCACCCCATGCCTGTTATTAGGTGTTCCATACATGTTTATTGGATTGAGTAACATTTAGAAGGAAAGCAATTTTTTTTTTTTTTTTAGAAGGAAAGCAAATTTGAGCAAACATGGTTTCTGAAGTGGATTCAACAATATCACAACAATATCTATGGATCATAGAACTGTGGTTTTTGTAACCCAAATTGCTGATCTCTTTCTTGTTAAGAGTCCTTTTAATATGGTTACTAACTAATATTATTTGTCATCAATTAAATACCCCTTTTTATCTAATAATTCCAGCACCAAGAATTAGAGAATTCTTGATATTGCTTTTACTATATTTGTTAAGAATACACTTCTAAAGCCTTCAACTTCTTACATTTCCAGGAAGCACGTTCAATTTTATTTAGAGCTGCCTTTGCCACTGCACATAATTGTTGTTGATCTTATTTTTTCATAATTCTCATAGATTTTGATTTGAACAGATAGTGAACATTGCTTGCTTTCAAATCATTTGTGCCTAAGAAATAAAATTATTTAGAATAGTTTCCAGGGTTTTAAGCCAGCATCCTTGTTGTTAAAGACTTTCATGAGAGACTGTTTTCTCACTTGTGCATCTGTAAATAAAAGGATGTGTAGTATTTTTGTTACTTCAATTTAGCAAGCCTGCAGATTAAATAGCATTAGAAAATTACAGTAAAATATCAACGTGTGTAACCTTAAGTATTCTTAAGATATTTTGGAAATATTACTAGCTTTTTTCCTACTCTTAAAAAAAAATCTAGATGATGCTGTGCAGTTGTCAAGATTATGCTACAGCTATCCTGTAATTCAGAACTACTACACCAGTCGTCGACAGAAGTGTGAGCGTTTGTCAAGGTATAGTACATCCAAACCTTCAAAACACATTTTAGAAATTGTTTCTGTAAGAAGTCAAACTTTCTCAGAACAGAATTCATCATGTTACAAAATGATTAAATGGGTGGAATTCTCAGTAAAGTATCAGAATTTGTTACTAGCATTGCTATTTTAGTTGTATTATTTGCCTTGACCTAATACACCTTTATTTTAGAACTTGGGTGTAGGTACTCATTATTTCCTAAATAAAACTATTTACTATGAGTGATTTATTAGGGGAGAGTCTGTAATTTAAGCATGTTTTCTTCTGAGAATTCTTATTCAAAAAAAGACTGGAAGCTATTGTTCATCAAAAAAGCATAAATATATCACCAGTTAGAGTTATTTTACGTTCGTTCCATTACATGTAACTTTTCAACACTTCAGCCACATTCCTTTTGTTGTTCTAATTTTATTTCTCTCTTTAAAAAGAAAAAATAGGGGGAGGGGTAAAAAAAAAAAAAAAGAAAGAAAAAATAGCCTGGTTGGTTCCTTTGAAATGAAGAAGGAAAGTAATAGAAGAACAAAGAGTAGTATTTAGATCCTTGGCCCTACTTCTGTAGTTTAATAGCCTTTTTCCTCAAGTTGTAATGACAAAATTGTAGAGCAGCAGACAACATTTAAAACAATGATTCACAGACCTTGATTCCAGGTTTCTTACATGAGAATCACCTAGGAATCAGTACTTCAAAGGCTGTGCCAGCTATAATTCTAATGCGTGGCAAATTTTGGAAACCAGTGTTTTATGATAACTAATCTAGGATAGTGAACATGAATTTGGGAGATTGATTAGGCACATTTTAATATCCTTGATCTGTTATTTCCTAAGTGTATGTCTTTGGGCAGGTTTGTTATGCTTTCTATTCCTATTTGTTAAATAAGTCAGTGTAAAAATAAAATAGTATGTACAGGGCACCTACAATAATGCCTGCCTCATAGGAAAACCTCAATAAGTAGTGACTGCTGTTAATAATATTAAATAAGGAAATAGACAGGAACTATATCTGCTTATCACATTGTAGGTGCTCAGTAATATTTTTTTTGAATGAAGGAATCACTGAGGTTAGCCCAAGTGATGAAACAGAAGTTACATCTCTGTGACTTTGGGCTACAGTATTTATACTACACTGGGCTGCCATACTCTGGTAATTTGCTGAAGGTGGTGAAAAATAGAATAGTCTCAGGCATTTGGCTGGCTAAACCATATTTTGCCCTGAGACCTAACCTTGATTTTCTGACTTGCTGATGACTGAACTTGAGGCAACTTCAGGGTTTATTTGAATAACTATCCTTAATGTCTGGAGTTCTCATAATGCTAAATGGGGTCTAATTCTCAACTGTCTTCTGTCTTTGATGGGTGGGGGTATTACTTTTAAGAGTCTAGTGCTTGCTGTTTTCATAGTAATTAACACTAATTTTAAATAATCCTCAATTTTTCCCTTATTGCAGAGGGAAGTGGAACTCTGATTGCTTGATGATTGATGGAATGGTTTCTCTGTTAGGAGATCAAGTTGAGAAGTTGTGGAAACGGGATGAAGGAGGCACAGGAAAATATCCTCCTCCTAGTCTACATGTAGGTTTGCAGTAACATGCTATCACTTAAAGAAAGAGTTTACAAAGTTGGGGTGGGAGGAGACAAGCTTAGCTGTATTTTTCACATGCAGCACAGGCTTGGGAAAACAAAGAACGTGAATGAATGAATGACTATATAAAATACATTGAAGTTTTTATCTTTTCCTTTTATAGGCACTACTTGACATATACCTATTAGACAACATCTCTGAAGCAAGCAAGCATTCTATTGTATCCTTTAAATAAAATTTCATCAAATACTTACATATTATCAAAATCATAAAATTTCAGAATAGTAGAAATCTCACATATCTAATCCAATCTTAATTTTAAGGTTGAAGTTTGTTTTAAAAGAAGAGTTCTTGACCCAGGATCTGTTGATTGTGTTCTGGTGGCCTCTGATTAATCTAAAACTATATTTATGTTTTATATAAAACTATATATAAAATATATTCTAAAATACAAAAGTATAAAATTTTATATGTATATAAAGTATGATTAACCTAAAAGCAAAATTTTGTTTTTATAGGGATAGGGTTTTTGGCTTTTATCAGATTCTTGAATGTATCCAAGACACTCAAAAAGTTGCAAACAGTGCCTGGCGCAGTGGCTCACGCCTGTAATCCTAGCACTCTGGGAGGCCAAGGCGGGTGGATTGTTTGAGCTCAGGAGTTCGAAACCAGCCTGAGCAAGAGCGAGACCCCGTCTCTACTAAAAATAGAAAGAAATGAATCGGACAACTAAAAATATATAGAAAAAATTAGCCGGGCATGGTGGCGCATGCCTGTAGTCCCAGCTACTCGGGAGGCTGAGACAGTAGGATCGCTTGAGCCCAGGAGTTTGAGGTTGCTGTGAGCTAGGCTGACGCCGCAGCACTCTAGCCCAGGCAAGAGAGTGAGACTCTGTCTCAAAAAAAAAAAAAAAAAAAGTTGCAAACAATTGTCCTAAAATATTGCTGGCAAGTGGTCATTCTCAGTGGGTCAACCTACATGTTGAAAATGGATGCATTATTAGTTAGCTTCATATCACCTTAGGCATTGTTTGAATCCTCTAGTCTTTGTGATAATATTTTTGCCCTAATGTTAGTTTCTTATTCTAAAAATGAATGGTTGCATTCATAATTTATAAGATAGATGATGTGTTTCTTAAGCTGCCAGCTTTTGCTGGATAACTTGAATTTTGCTTATAGTTGTGTTTCTTAAATTTGCTAAGCTGCTAGGTTCATAAAGTATGCCTTATTTCATCTTCTTTGTGGTGGTGGTAATACTGAGAATGAATAAAGTTGGTATGGTGTTACGGCACGTGTCAGTGACTGGTCCCAGGGGAATAACCGAGCGGCACGCAGAGAGTTGGAGAGTCAATGTTTAATCTCTTAATGCCAGCGGGCCCAGAGGAGACAAGTCTCCAAATTCTGAGCACCTCTTCGGGTTTTTGTCAGGTTTTATACTTTTTTTGGGGGGTTACTCTTAACAAATCACACACAGGTATAAATGATTAACCAATTAGCAGAAAGACTTAAAAGTTATCCAATAAACAATAATTCTTACAAGTAGCAGAATTATGATAGGCTTATAACAAACATTAGAATCATGATAGGCTTATAACAAACATCATAATCATGACAGGCTTGCAGTTTTGTTCAGCTTTGCTCAACTGCTCTGTGGTTTTAGCTTGCAAGGCTGACAGGTGTCAGCGTCCATTTTAGCTGCTTTGTGGTTTTAAGCAGAATCAGCACAGAAATTCCCCTAGTATGCATGGAAATTTCCCTAACAATGGAACTGTCTGTGCCCACATTTAATAAAACTATACTGGATATCCACGATGGCTTTCTGAACACTAAAAAATCTTTCAAGCCTTTTTTAATGCTACACTCTGTTGCAACTTATACTAAATATATATGTAGGATTTTTTAAATTGTTTATTATCCTTAATCCTCTTTTTTAAAGACCATTTATTTGCTACTTGATATTATGTATTCCTTTCCAAACAAAACAGATTCTTCCATTGAATCTTTTCCAACTGCTTTTGCCATTTCTTGGGGCCAGGTTAAACTTATTCAAGGGTTTTGGCTGATAGATCATAATGACTATGAGGTAAGTCTGTTAGTTCACTTGGGTGTAAGCTTTTGTAAATTAATAGAATTTTAGAAAATATACATAGCTAGGTTAAGTTGTTACTAAAGATACGATATAATCTCCTTCTAGAGGTAATTTAAGAAGGACTCAGTTTAATCAGTACCTTCACCAAACTATCATAGACAGCAAGAATGCAAAGATAACAAACAGTTCAGAACCCCAGGTTCTTCACTGTCTGAAAAAGGAAATGAACAAGTAAACACAGCAAATAGGGTGATTGTTATATTAGGTGAACCATAGAAGGCAGGATTTGGCATTGATGTATGAAATTGGTAATGGAAAGATTTTTATGTAATAACAAGGTCTCAAAGGTACGAGGCTTTTGATAAGGCTTTTATTATTTAAAATAAAATATAGTCCTCTCTTCGTATCTGCGGGGGATTGGATTCGGATCCCCAAACATACCAAAATCTATGGATGCTCCAGTTCCTTATGTAAAATGGCAGAATATTTGTACATACCCTGTGCACATCCTCCTGTATGCAGTCAGCCCTCCATATCCATGGGTTCTACATCCGTGGATTCAACCAACCACAGATCAAAAATATTCAGGGGAAAAAATAACATCTGTACTGAACATGTACAGACTTTTTTCTTGTTGTTATTCCCTAAACATTACAGTGTAACAACTGTTTACATGGTATTTACATTTTATTGGGTATTTTAAGTTAGCCTTAGATGATTTAAAGTATATGGAAGAATATATGTGTGTTACATGCAAATACTGTGCCATTTTATATCACAGACTTGAGTATCCATGGATTTTAGTATGGATGAGAGGTTCTGAAAGCCAGTCCTTTAAGGATACTGAGGGATGGCTGTACTTGAAATCATCTCTAGATTACTCCTAATATAATTTAAATGCTATATAATAGTTGTTATACTATATTTTTTCTATTGTGCTTCTTTGTTATTTTTTATTTTTATTATTTTAAGTATTTACCATCTTCAGTTGATTGAATCTGAATGCAGAACCTGTTGATACAGAGAGCCAGCTGTATACCATAGATAAAAGTAGATCCTTTCAGCTTACATTTAAATTGGTTTTATCTTGATTTTTGTGGTTTTCAGTATTGCCTCTCTCCCCCACCCCCAAAGATAGAGACACTCTGTTGCCCAGGCTGGAGTGCAGTGGTGCTATAGCCCACTGCAGCCTCAAGTTCCTAGGCTCAAGTGATCCTCCTGCCTCAGCCTCCCAGGTAGCTGGGATGACAGGTACATGCCACCACACCTGACTCATTTTTCTTTTTCTTTTTTTTTTTTTTTTGAGACAGAGTCTCACTGTGTTGCCC
>NW_012146079.1:5287708-5293726 GCF_000956105.1 Propithecus coquereli | reverse complement strand
GGCCTCCCAGAGTGCTAGGATTACAGGCGTGAGCCACCGCGCCCAGCCATTTTTCTTATTTTTTATACAGGCAGGGGTCTTACTGTGTTGCCCAGGCTGTTCTCCAACTCCTAGCCTCAAGCAATCCTCCTGCTTTGGCCTCCCAAAGTGCTGGAGTTAGAGGCATGAGCCACTGTGCCTAGACTTCGGCTGTCTTTTTAAAAGGTAGCTACTTTGTCCAAATGCAAAGGATTATATTTATATTTAGCGCTTTTCATGTCATTTTTGCAGAGTGGTTTGGGTCTTCTGTGTCATCCAGCTACTGCAAAACCTGTGTCATGGCAACATTCAAAGATTATTCAGGCCTTCATGAGTCAGGGCGAGCACAGACAAGCCCTCAGATATATTCAAACAGTGAAGCCAACAGTGTCCAGTAGTAGTGATGTTATCCTTCACCTCAATGTTTTGCTTTTTAATAGGTAAGTACGTCTTTTGAAAGCATACACTCTTGATCATATATGTTAATAAAATGGAATTGATGAAATAGTAGCAATATGTGGTTGACTTTTGAACAGTACTGGTTTGAACTGTGAGGTCTGCTTAATACTTAGATTTTTTTCAGTAAATTCAGTCCGCTGTCTGTATTGGTGGGTTCCACATCTGCAACCAAACTCAGATTGAAAATACAGTATTTGTGGGATTTGGAACCCATGCCCATGTATATGGAGGGCCAACTTACCATTTCCATGGATTCCATAGGGCTGATGTCGTGACTTTGGTATTTGAGGATTTGGGGATCTGCAGAGGTCCTAGAACCAATCCCTGTGAGGATACTGAGGGTCTGTATAGTATTTTCCTTTCATTGTGTTACTTAATATTCTTTTGCTTATTTATTGGTCTTTCAGTGTTAAGAAAAACATATACCCCTTTTTATCTAGAATAAGAGAAGAAATAACCTTGAGTAAGAGGGGGGCCTCCAAACTGATTTACAATTATATCTGCTGCTAATTGACAGCATTGACAAGTCTTCTGCATGGACATTTGGCTGAATTTGCTGAAAAGGAGTCAGAATTAATAGAGTTAACAAATGGTATTCTTTGAGAGTTTATATTCAGTGATGGTGCTCTGCTATTTTTGTTAATATTGGTCTCTTGAGTATTGCAGTTCTTAACATTTGAATTTTGTTACTGCATTTGCCATTACATTCTCATAGAAAGAAAATCTTCAAGCATGTGGTTTTCTCTTTTTTTTTTTTTTAAGAGACAGGGTCTCACTCTTGTCCAGCTGGAGTGCAGTGGTGCAATCATAGCTCATTGTAATCTCAAACTCCTGGGCTGAAGCGACCCACCTGCCTCTGCCTCCCTAGTACGGCTAGGCTTACAGGCATATGCAACCATGCCCAGCTAATTTTTTTTTTTTTTTGGATAGAGGCAGAGTCTTAACTATGTTTCCCAGGCTTGTTGCCAACTCCTGGCCTCATGCAATCCTCCTGCCTTGGCCTCCCAAAGTGATGGGGTTATAGGCATGAGCCACCATGGCCAGCCAAATGATATGTTTAAATGATTTAAGAAAGTATCAGATTTCATGTCTTAACGTAGTAGTTTAATGTTCTCTAATAAGTATATTTGCCATTTATATTATAGCAATACAGGCTGGGGGTGGTGGCTCAAGCCTGTAATCCCAGCACTTTAGGAGGCCAATGTAAGGGGATTGCTTGAGCCCAGGAGTTTGAGGCTGCAGTTGAGCTATGATCATGTCACTATACTCTGGTTTGGGCAACAGAGCAATACTCTAAAAATATTTAAAAAATAGCAATACACATATTGCTGTAATTGTTGTATTTCTCGGGCTGTAACTTTATTTTATACAACTTTTATTGGTCAATAATTACATTTTTAGAAATTAGTCATTTTACCTCGTTGTAAGTAATGAATTGGGAAGTACTTGTTGAAATAATCTGGCTTAGCAAAAGTGTTTAGCTAGTTTAATGTAGAATCAACACTGAATCAAATTTTTTATGAGATTAAAATTGTAGTTTCAATAAGCTTCACTGTAAAAAAAAAAAAAAAAAGAAATTTAAAGAAGCTAAATGTGATAACTGTTGAATTAACGGGTTAAGAGTTCTGGTACTGGGTAGACAGCCAGCATGTAAATTTTTTTCAGTTGCGTATAGCTTCTCCTTAGTGACTTTAAAGAGTTGGCACTTGGTCATTATTGTTTATATCAGAAAAGCAGATGTTGGAACCTTGGAAAAAAACACCTTTGAAAGGTTGCTGATTTTTCCTTTTTTTGATTCCATTATCCTCCTTTGATTCATCCCTAGCATGTTTCTCTGATTTGCTAGGTTCTCAGTTCCTCTCTTTTAGCCATATGGTAGACAAACACTCAATAATTTAATTTCTAAATGTTATTTCTCTTAAAGAGAGTAAAACCTCAATTATCTAGTCCTAGAAAACTAGCACATTGTTAAGTGCAGAAATAAAAACAAATAATCACTCAAAATGCCATTTGTGAGATAGCTCGTGTTCAGATTCAGGAACTGTTAAAAATAATTACTGGTCCTGTAAATAGAGAATGACTTAAGTTTTGCTATAAAGTCAGAGAACACTGTTAAGACAGTGAAGGTGATAGTTTTTATTGAAAGGAAGAAACCACCTTAGGAGAAAGCTGCTTTTATTTTTGAACTGATAATTTTGGAAAAGGCAGCCATGTTTCATTGCCCAGGAGATCATGTAGCAGCATAATTTAGACTCCACTTTTATTAGAAAGAAGCAAATGACAAGAAAACAAGCTGACAAGAAAACAGGGACTTACTCAAGAAAACAAAGTTCCTGGGTATGTCCTGCGGTCAGTACATAATCACCTAATTTCTCCAAATACCTACATCTCTAATCCAGCGGAGTGATTAATCAATATATGCATGAACCATGGATAGAGGCTGTTTGGGAAATTTGAACTAATAGATTAGGCTACGTCGTGTGGTCTAACACTCAGATGTTGTGACTGCATAATGATAGTTTAAATGGCTGGAAAAGTATTAATATTTCAACCATCAGAATACTAATCCCTCCCCAGACTCATCCTCTACAAGATAAGTGAAGTGTTGCTCTGTTTTTGAACTGTTAATTTGTTAGTGATATTGTTTGTTAATTTGTACCCTTACAAATAAGGTTATTGGAACAGCCAGAGTGTAGCAAAGATGTTAAGACCACAGTATTTGGACTCAAATAGACTTGAATTTAAACTTAAACTGTACCACTTTCTAAAATATGATCAAAAACAGTTTAATTATCCTCTGTGAACCTGAGTTTTCTCATTTGTAAAATGGGATTAATAAGGCCCACTTTGCAATATTTTGAGGGTTAAATGGCACAAGAATTGTTACAGTTGCTGGCAGGTGGTAAATTACTAATAAATAGTGGTAGTGATTGATTTTTTTAAGAAATCAACCATCATTGTCATCATTTATTAAACCTTCTAACCTGACTCTAGCCTCTACCACCTCTTCTTTATTATTAAGATTATCTTTTCTGCTTCTTTAACAATTTTACACTGGTAGCTTTTCAATTTTATGAGCCGTTTTATGGACATAGCATCATAACTATGGCTTAGCAGTTGTGCTTGCAAATTAACCGTAATGCACTATACAGTGATAGACTTGAGGTAGATAAAGGCTTATGATACTGAGCTGTTACCATTGATTATTCAGTCTTAGTATCATAAATGTATAAAAGAGCTGGAAAACCCTTTTGTATAGGCATAATTACTGTCTTCATTCTTTTCTTCTTTCTACTTTATGTGAGTTTATTCTGCTGTACTTTTTAACTCAAGTTGGATGATTATCTCATTTTTAGTCTTTTTCTTTACTTACATAAAAATAATCAAAATGTTTTACATATTACTTCAGCATCCCACAGATTTAATTATCATTCTGTTCTAAATATTTTAATTCTCATTATGATTTTTTCTTTTCTCTATTATTTAGAAGTTTAATTTATAAATACAGGATATAAAAATTATCATCTTATTGTTTTCTAACTTAATTGTATTGTGATCACATAATGTGATCCATGTGGTACCTGTCCTTTAAAACTTGGTAAGACTTGATTTACCCACTAGTAAATAGTCAGTGTATACTCCATTTATTAGGTGAAGTGTCAAATATATTTCTCCAAAAGATTAAGTTTGCTCATTGCGTGGTTCTTTTTTCTTTTTCTTTTTCTTTTTTTAAGTAGTGATGGGATCTGTTCAGTGTTTCCCAGGCTGCTCTCTAACTCCTGGCCTCAAGCAATCCTCCCACCTCAGCTCCCCAAAGTGCTGTTATTACAGGTGCTAGCTACCATACCAGGCCATTGCAAGGTTTTAATCTTTCTGTCTCCTTAATAGTTATTTTTCCTGGTCTGTTTAATAAGTCATTAAGAAAAGTATGGTAACCTACTCTAACGGTGGATGTGTCAGTTCCTTGTAATACTGGGCCAGCTTTTTGTATTTTGAATATTAGGTAAATAAGTGTTTAAATCTTTTTTAGATGACTTTAACCATTTATTATTATATAATAATCTTTATCATGAGTAATTATTAATGTAACTACACCAATATTCTGTTATTTATACCCTCTATGCCTTTTCCTAGTCATTTTACTTTTATTCTGCTAAAAGATTTTACTAGAAATCAGGAGTTGCTTGTTTACCTCTCTGGAATTGCTTTTTTTCATTGTGGTCTCCACCGTGCATTTCAAAACATTATCTTCAGCCTGGCGTTTTTAGAGTTTGTCACAGGAGAGTTTTTCAGGCTATCTTCTCTGCTGTATTGCCAAGAGCCCCCATACATTCCTTACTAAAATAACTTTTATGTCTTTTATGTAATATTTTATTTTTTTTTTGAGACAGAGTCTTACTCTCTTGCCTGGGCTAGAGTGCCGTGGCATCAGCCTAGCTCACAGCAACCTCAAACTCCTGGGCTCAAGCAATCCTTCTGCCTCAGCCCCCAGGTAGCTGGGACTACAGGCATGCGCCACCGTGCCCAGCTAATTTTTTCCATGTATTTTTAGTCGTCCGATTAATTTATTTCTAGTTTTAGGAGAGACGGGGGTCTCGCTCTTGCTCAGGCTGGTCTCGAAATCCTGAGCTCAAACAGTCCGCCCGCCTCGGCCTCCCAGAGTGCTAGGATTACGGGCCTGAGCCACCGCGCCTGGCCTACTTGCCATTTTTTATTCTGCCTCCCTTCTGTCTTGAAAGTTGTCAGCCTCTCCAAAATTTTTAACTGCCAGATTAATCATTGTCAATCTTAGTGTATATCTTTCAGAACTTTATCTACTTAAATAAATATATAAGCATTTGCTTGTTAATTTTTACAATTATCGTTATTCACATAGTTTTGAACTTGGTTTTTAAACAATGTATCATAATTTTAAGTCAATATATGTCTGCCTCATATTGGGCTACATAACAATCCATTATATCACTGTATAGTCTTAAACATAAATCTTTATGCATTTTTTCTGGTATTTTTGTAGATTATATTCCTTGAATTGGGATTGTTGAGTCGTAGCCTATGTGTAATTTTTGTGTGTGTAGATACACTTGAGTGAACCTCCAAGATGATCCTGTCGGTGGTGTATGAGTTGAACACTGGCTTTTTTTTTTTTTTTCTTAAGTTCTCTGAATCCACACCTGATTTTGAGTGACTTCTGTGTAAGAAACACTGCTTCATTTAAATAGTCTTACTGCCCACAGAGGGACCTCTCAGCACCTCCACATAGAGTCTGAGATGGTCAAATTTGACCCCAAGTTCTCCAATCAGATCTTACTGCAAATCAGTCAAAATCATCCACTAAGCTATACTCTTCCCCTCCCCATAAACACAATATGTTTGTTTCCACCTGTAGATCTTCACTCGTACTCTTTTCCACTCTTCTGAGTGTCACTTCCTTAAAAGCCTCTGTCACACCATATCAAATCTTTCACTTCTGTCCAGGCCACGTTAGTTTTTTGTCCTCTTTGAACTTCTGTGCACTTACTTTGCTTTTTTTTTTTTTTT
>NW_012146079.1:5281083-5287488 GCF_000956105.1 Propithecus coquereli | reverse complement strand
GCTGGAGTGCAGTGGTGCAATCATAGCTCATTGTAATCTCAAACTCCTGGGCTGAAGCGACCCACCTGCCTCTGCCTCCCTAGTACGGCTAGGCTTACAGGCATATGCAACCATGCCCAGCTAATTTTTTTTTTTTTTTGGATAGAGGCAGAGTCTTAACTATGTTTCCCAGGCTTGTTGCCAACTCCTGGCCTCATGCAATCCTCCTGCCTTGGCCTCCCAAAGTGATGGGGTTATAGGCATGAGCCACCATGGCCAGCCAAATGATATGTTTAAATGATTTAAGAAAGTATCAGATTTCATGTCTTAACGTAGTAGTTTAATGTTCTCTAATAAGTATATTTGCCATTTATATTATAGCAATACAGGCTGGGGGTGGTGGCTCAAGCCTGTAATCCCAGCACTTTAGGAGGCCAATGTAAGGGGATTGCTTGAGCCCAGGAGTTTGAGGCTGCAGTTGAGCTATGATCATGTCACTATACTCTGGTTTGGGCAACAGAGCAATACTCTAAAAATATTTAAAAAATAGCAATACACATATTGCTGTAATTGTTGTATTTCTCGGGCTGTAACTTTATTTTATACAACTTTTATTGGTCAATAATTACATTTTTAGAAATTAGTCATTTTACCTCGTTGTAAGTAATGAATTGGGAAGTACTTGTTGAAATAATCTGGCTTAGCAAAAGTGTTTAGCTAGTTTAATGTAGAATCAACACTGAATCAAATTTTTTATGAGATTAAAATTGTAGTTTCAATAAGCTTCACTGTAAAAAAAAAAAAAAAAAGAAATTTAAAGAAGCTAAATGTGATAACTGTTGAATTAACGGGTTAAGAGTTCTGGTACTGGGTAGACAGCCAGCATGTAAATTTTTTTCAGTTGCGTATAGCTTCTCCTTAGTGACTTTAAAGAGTTGGCACTTGGTCATTATTGTTTATATCAGAAAAGCAGATGTTGGAACCTTGGAAAAAAACACCTTTGAAAGATTGCTGATTTTTCCTTTTTTTGATTCCATTATCCTCCTTTGATTCATCCCTAGCATGTTTCTCTGATTTGCTAGGTTCTCAGTTCCTCTCTTTTAGCCATATGGTAGACAAACACTCAATAATTTAATTTCTAAATGTTATTTCTCTTAAAGAGAGTAAAACCTCAATTATCTAGTCCTAGAAAACTAGCACATTGTTAAGTGCAGAAATAAAAACAAATAATCACTCAAAATGCCATTTGTGAGATAGCTCGTGTTCAGATTCAGGAACTGTTAAAAATAATTACTGGTCCTGTAAATAGAGAATGACTTAAGTTTTGCTATAAAGTCAGAGAACACTGTTAAGACAGTGAAGGTGATAGTTTTTATTGAAAGGAAGAAACCACCTTAGGAGAAAGCTGCTTTTATTTTTGAACTGATAATTTTGGAAAAGGCAGCCATGTTTCATTGCCCAGGAGATCATGTAGCAGCATAATTTAGACTCCACTTTTATTAGAAAGAAGCAAATGACAAGAAAACAAGCTGACAAGAAAACAGGGACTTACTCAAGAAAACAAAGTTCCTGGGTATGTCCTGCGGTCAGTACATAATCACCTAATTTCTCCAAATACCTACATCTCTAATCCAGCGGAGTGATTAATCAATATATGCATGAACCATGGATAGAGGCTGTTTGGGAAATTTGAACTAATAGATTAGGCTACGTCGTGTGGTCTAACACTCAGATGTTGTGACTGCATAATGATAGTTTAAATGGCTGGAAAAGTATTAATATTTCAACCATCAGAATACTAATCCCTCCCCAGACTCATCCTCTACAAGATAAGTGAAGTGTTGCTCTGTTTTTGAACTGTTAATTTGTTAGTGATATTGTTTGTTAATTTGTACCCTTACAAATAAGGTTATTGGAACAGCCAGAGTGTAGCAAAGATGTTAAGACCACAGTATTTGGACTCAAATAGACTTGAATTTAAACTTAAACTGTACCACTTTCTAAAATATGATCAAAAACAGTTTAATTATCCTCTGTGAACCTGAGTTTTCTCATTTGTAAAATGGGATTAATAAGGCCCACTTTGCAATATTTTGAGGGTTAAATGGCACAAGAATTGTTACAGTTGCTGGCAGGTGGTAAATTACTAATAAATAGTGGTAGTGATTGATTTTTTTAAGAAATCAACCATCATTGTCATCATTTATTAAACCTTCTAACCTGACTCTAGCCTCTACCACCTCTTCTTTATTATTAAGATTATCTTTTCTGCTTCTTTAACAATTTTACACTGGTAGCTTTTCAATTTTATGAGCCGTTTTATGGACATAGCATCATAACTATGGCTTAGCAGTTGTGCTTGCAAATTAACCGTAATGCACTATACAGTGATAGACTTGAGGTAGATAAAGGCTTATGATACTGAGCTGTTACCATTGATTATTCAGTCTTAGTATCATAAATGTATAAAAGAGCTGGAAAACCCTTTTGTATAGGCATAATTACTGTCTTCATTCTTTTCTTCTTTCTACTTTATGTGAGTTTATTCTGCTGTACTTTTTAACTCAAGTTGGATGATTATCTCATTTTTAGTCTTTTTCTTTACTTACATAAAAATAATCAAAATGTTTTACATATTACTTCAGCATCCCACAGATTTAATTATCATTCTGTTCTAAATATTTTAATTCTCATTATGATTTTTTCTTTTCTCTATTATTTAGAAGTTTAATTTATAAATACAGGATATAAAAATTATCATCTTATTGTTTTCTAACTTAATTGTATTGTGATCACATAATGTGATCCATGTGGTACCTGTCCTTTAAAACTTGGTAAGACTTGATTTACCCGCTAGTAAATAGTCAGTGTATACTCCATTTATTAGGTGAAGTGTCAAATATATTTCTCCAAAAGATTAAGTTTGCTCATTGCGTGGTTCTTTTTTCTTTTTCTTTTTCTTTTTTTAAGTAGTGATGGGATCTGTTCAGTGTTTCCCAGGCTGCTCTCTAACTCCTGGCCTCAAGCAATCCTCCCACCTCAGCTCCCCAAAGTGCTGTTATTACAGGTGCTAGCTACCATACCAGGCCATTGCAAGGTTTTAATCTTTCTGTCTCCTTAATAGTTATTTTTCCTGGTCTGTTTAATAAGTCATTAAGAAAAGTATGGTAACCTACTCTAACGGTGGATGTGTCAGTTCCTTGTAATACTGGGCCAGCTTTTTGTATTTTGAATATTAGGTAAATAAGTGTTTAAATCTTTTTTAGATGACTTTAACCATTTATTATTATATAATAATCTTTATCATGAGTAATTATTAATGTAACTACACCAATATTCTGTTATTTATACCCTCTATGCCTTTTCCTAGTCATTTTACTTTTATTCTGCTAAAAGATTTTACTAGAAATCAGGAGTTGCTTGTTTACCTCTCTGGAATTGCTTTTTTTCATTGTGGTCTCCACCGTGCATTTCAAAACATTATCTTCAGCCTGGCGTTTTTAGAGTTTGTCACAGGAGAGTTTTTCAGGCTATCTTCTCTGCTGTATTGCCAAGAGCCCCCATACATTCCTTACTAAAATAACTTTTATGTCTTTTATGTAATATTTTATTTTTTTTTTGAGACAGAGTCTTACTCTCTTGCCTGGGCTAGAGTGCCGTGGCATCAGCCTAGCTCACAGCAACCTCAAACTCCTGGGCTCAAGCAATCCTTCTGCCTCAGCCCCCAGGTAGCTGGGACTACAGGCATGCACCAGCATGCCTGGCTAATTTTTTCTATTTTTGGTTGTTTGGCTAATTTTTTTCTAGTTTTAGGAGAGACGGGGGTCTCGCTCTTGCTCAGGCTGGTCTCGAAATCCTGAGCTCAAACAGTCCGCCCGCCTCGGCCTCCCAGAGTGCTAGGATTACGGGCCTGAGCCACCGCGCCCGGCCTACTTGCCATTTTTTATTCTGCCTCCCTTCTGTCTTGAAAGTTGTCAGCCTCTCCAAAATTTTTAACTGCCAGATTAATCATTGTCAATCTTAGTGTATATCTTTCAGAACTTTATCTACTTAAATAAATATATAAGCATTTGCTTGTTAATTTTTACAATTATCGTTATTCACATAGTTTTGAACTTGGTTTTTAAACAATGTATCATAATTTTAAGTCAATATATGTCTGCCTCATATTGGGCTACATAACAATCCATTATATCACTGTATAGTCTTAAACATAAATCTTTATGCATTTTTTCTGGTATTTTTGTAGATTATATTCCTTGAATTGGGATTGTTGAGTCGTAGCCTATGTGTAATTTTTGTGTGTGTAGATACACTTGAGTGAACCTCCAAGATGATCCTGTCGGTGGTGTATGAGTTGAACACTGGCTTTTTTTTTTTTTTTCTTAAGTTCTCTGAATCCACACCTGATTTTGAGTGACTTCTGTGTAAGAAACACTGCTTCATTTAAATAGTCTTACTGCCCACAGAGGGACCTCTCAGCACCTCCACATAGAGTCTGAGATGGTCAAATTTGACCCCAAGTTCTCCAATCAGATCTTACTGCAAATCAGTCAAAATCATCCACTAAGCTATACTCTTCCCCTCCCCATAAACACAATATGTTTGTTTCCACCTGTAGATCTTCACTCGTACTCTTTTCCACTCTTCTGAGTGTCACTTCCTTAAAAGCCTCTGTCACACCATATCAAATCTTTCACTTCTGTCCAGGCCACGTTAGTTTTTTGTCCTCTTTGAACTTCTGTGCACTTACTTTGCTTTTTTTTTTTTTTTTTTTTTTACACTTAAAGAGCAGCATAAAATTCTTCAAAGATGTCTTATTGACATTAACAAGATTCATTATGCAGTACTTAGTATTCAATAAATTTTTCAAGTACTTTTAAATTACATGTATAAAGTATCTTTGAGATTCTATAAGTAGATTACTTGTGAACATGTAAATCGCTTTTCTAAAACTAAACTTTGATAAATAATGATTTCAGGTGCATGACTGAGGCTTGGAGTTTATTGCGGCAACATTCTAATAGGTTGAATATAGAGGAGTTACTGAAGCACACATATGAAGTCTGTCAGGAAATGGGCTTAATGGAGGATTTACTGAAGTTACCATTTACAGACACTGAGCAGGTAATTACTTATCAATGTAAAGTTGTCAGAAATTCAGGATAAATCGATAGTCTCTAAATGTATTTTGTTCTTTTTAGGAATGTTTAGTGAAGTTTTTGCAGTCCAGTGCCAGTGTTCAGAATCATGAATTCCTTTTAGTTCATCATTTGCAGCGTGCCAATTATGTCCCTGCCTTGAAGCTGAACCAAACTCTGAAGATTAATCTTATGGTATGATTAAAGTTGTTTTATTGTGGGGGACAAGAGAATAAGGAAAACTGCAGACTTTTGTGGTTTGTTTATTATGTAACAGCTTGCAGTTTGGTAACCACTGTGCCTTACATTACCTTGAACTTGGAGAATCCTCTACTCAATCTTTGTAACAGAATTGGGAACAGGGTATTATTACTTATCGAATTCTTTTATATATGCCCTTTGTATTCTGATGTCTGCCTGTAATCTTGCCAGACTAACCATTTCACTCGGAAAATAGAAAGAGGTAAAAGATAGCAGTAAGTGAAATAGTACAAAAAACATTGGACATCAAGGGTCAGACAAATTCTTACTTTGCTATGTGCTTGGGACATACTCTGAGCGTTGGTCTCCCCCACCTGTAAAATGGTTAATATCACGTGAGAATGAACAGGGGTGTATGTAAAGTAGCATGTTGCCTAACACATGTGGATGCTTAATAAATGATAACCATTGTTTTTAATAACCATTGTTTTAATAGTAAAGAATCAAGACTTGGTAACAGATTTGGAATTTATTGATGGGTAAAGATTGATAAAGCAATTAGGTATGTGTATGTAGTCCTTGATTTGGAAAAAATGGATATGTAGATAGGAGGAAGATGTTTTTGGATATTTATAATTTTATCTTAAATGGTAAATATATAACTATAGCACCTAACATTTTGAAGATTAAATTTTTGCCAATTATGATATGTTCAATAGAATGATCGTGATCCTCGTTTGAGGGAGAGATCAGTGGCTCGAAATTCTATATTAGACCAATATGGAAAAATCCTTCCTAGAGTCCACCGAAAATTAGCCGTTGAACGAGCTAAGCCTTACCATCTTAAAATATCATCAGTTTTTCGAGAAGGTAAGATTTCATTGAAGGATATCATAAACTACTGGACTAGAAAAGATACTGAATGATTACTTTTCTGAAACCACCATTATCTTAAATTTAGCTCACTTTTGCTGATACATACAGGGATCCCTTGGAGATTTTGTGAGTTCAGCTCCAGACCACCACAATGAAGTGAATATCACAATAAAGCAAGTCTTCTGATTTTTTGCTTTCTCAGTACATA
>NW_012146079.1:5277279-5279748 GCF_000956105.1 Propithecus coquereli | reverse complement strand
GTATTTCTTAAATGCTAAGACTCGAAAGTTGAAATTACTTCTTGATCCATGGGCTACAGAATGGATGTTGTGTCAGCAGGCATGAAAACAACATTTATCTCTGTGTACATCTCCATCAGAGCTCTTGGGTGACTAGGTGCATTGTCAATGAGCAGTAATATTTTGAAGGAAATCTTTTTTTTCTGAGCAGTAGGTTTCAACAATGGGCTTAAAATGTTCAGTAATCCATGTTTTAAACAGTTGCGCTGTAACCCAGGCTTTGATGAGGAAAGGCAGAGTAGATTTAGCATAATTTGTCAGGGCTATAGGATTTTCAGAATAGTGAATAAGCACTGGCTTCAACTTAAAAGTCACAAACTGCATTAGCCCCAAATAAGAGAGTCAGCCTGTCTTTTGAAGCCAGGTATTGACTTCTCCTCTCTAGCTATGAAAGATGGCATCTTATTCCAATAGAAAGCTGTTTGATCTACATGAAAAATCTGCTGTTTAGTGTAGGCACCTTCATCAGTAATCTTAGCTAGACTTTCTGGATAACTTGCTGCAGTTTCTACATCAGCACTTGCTGCTTCACCTGGTACTTTTATGTTACGGAGACCACGTCTTTCCTTAAACCTCATGAGCCAACCTCTGGCTAGCTTCCAACTTTTCTTCTGCAGCTTCTTCACCTCTCTCAGCCTTCATAGAATTGAAGAGCATTAGGTTCTTGCTCTGGATTAGGCTTTGCCTTAAGGGAATGTTGTGGCTGATTTGATCTATCCAGACCACTAAACTTTTTCTATGTCAGCGGTAAGGCTGTTTTCTTATCGTTCATGTGTTCACTGGAGTAGCACTTTTCATTTCCTTCAGGATCCTTTCCTTTGCATTTACAACCTGGCTAATCGTCTGGCCTAGCTTTTGGCCTATCTTGATTTTTGGTATGCCTTCCTCACGAAGCTTAATCATTTCTAGCTTTTGATTTAAAGCGACATGTACAAGTGTTCTTTTTACTTGAACACTTAAATGCCATTGTACGATTATTAATTGGCCTTATTTCAATATTGTTTTGACTCAGATGAATAGGGAAGCCTGAAGAGAGGGCAGGGTGTTGGTGGAACAGCCAGTCGGGGGAGTAGTCAGAAAACACACATTTATCAATTAAGTTTGCATCTTATATGGGCATGGTTCGTAGTCTTCCAAAACAATTACAATAGTAACATCACAGATCACCATGACAGATAAATAATAATGAAAAAGTTTGAAATGCTGTGAAAATTACCAAAATGTGACACAGAGGTACAGAGTGAGCACATGCTATTGGAAAGATGGTGTTGATAGACTTGCTCAAAGCAGGGTTGCCCCAGACCTTCAATTTGTCAAACAAACAAAAAACACAATAAAGCAAAGCCCAATAAAACGAGGCATGCCGGTACTCAGATTTGTCACAGTTGTGCTATTTTACCATTTCCTAAAAGCTTAAATTGTTATATTTCTGTGTACTGTAGCTAAGCTAAATATAATTTTAACACCATGTGTCTGTGTTTTCTAATCATTCTTTCATATTGTTTTATTAAAATCCTGTTTGTTAGAAATGCAGTTAAATCCTACATTCTTCATTTTACAGTTTCTAGACCCAAACCATTGTCGGCAGTTCCAAAGCGAGCTGTAAGAGGAACTGTATTATCAAGATCCGCTTTCATCTATAATGTGTTATCTAAAATTGGAGAAGTTTGGGCAAACAATGAGCCTAACAATAGCATCTCACTTTATAATAGGTATGTTTTTCTTACACCTTTTTTGGTCATTCTGCTTACTAATTTTCCTTGGATATCAGCAGCATTTATCAACAATTGCCTTAGTTTATTAGTGTATGTAAAAAGGAAACACACTTTTTTCTCTTTTTGGAGACAGGGTCTTGGTCTGTTGCCCAAGCTAAAGTGCAGTGGTGTGACAACACCTCACTTCGACCTCAAACTCCTGGCCTCAAGCGATCCTCCTGCTTCAGCCTCTTACAGTGCTAGGATTACAGACGTGAGCCACCACGCCGCTGGGCCTAAAAATTCTTTATTGCTAAAGAATGCTAACAATCATTTGAGCCTTCAGTGATTCATAATCTTCTTCTTGGTGGGGGGTCTTGCCTCAGTGTTGACGGCTGCTGACTGTTACTGAAGGTTGTAGTAGCCATGGCTATTAATAATGAAGTTTGCCACGTTAACTCTTCATTTCGTGAAAGATTTCTCTGTACCATGTACAACTTCTTTCAAAATTGGAGTCAGTCCTCTCAGACTCTGTTGCTGCTTTATCAACCATGTTTATGTAATACTCTAAATCCTTTTTGTCATTTCAATAATGTACATAACATCTTCACCAGGAGTAGACTGCATCTCAAAAAACCACTTTCTTTGTTCATCCGTAAGTAGCAACTTCTTATCCGTTCAAGTTTGCAGTAATTCAGTCACATTTTCAGGCTCCACTTCTATATTTCCACCACAT
>NW_012146079.1:5203621-5264979 GCF_000956105.1 Propithecus coquereli | reverse complement strand
TATATAGTAATTATACATAGGTCTTTGTCCTTTGTAAAATGCTTTCAAGTTCTTGGGTTTGTTTTTATTTTATTTTTACATAAATTCCATTGCTGATACCATTATGCTGTTATTTCTTCCTTCTATCAAATGCTTTTTAGTTCTTAGGTTTATTTTTATTTAAATTTTCTGACTCCTATGATGAAACTATAAACCATTATTCCTTCCTACTATTAGTTTATCTGCCTTTAAATTGCCTTTTCACTCCTACTCCCCTGTAAGGAATTTATGTAAAAATAAAATAAAAACAAACCCAAGAACTTGAAAGCACAAAACTCAACTTGTGATGACTAGTAGCAGTGATCTTATACCTTCTCATTCAGTCAGTCAGTCATGTATATATTTATGGTGTGTGTTTGTTTGTGTAGAAAAGCGGGTCTTGCTATGTTGTACAGGCTGGTCTTGAACTCCTGGCCTCAAGCGATCCTCCTAGCTCGGCCTCCCAAAGTGCTGGGATTACAGGCCTAAGCCACCATGCCTATCCTACCTTCTCAAAGTGTTTTTATTAATACATGTTATTCCCCGAGCTCCTTGTCCAATATTCTGTATTGAACCCCAGAAGTTTTCTTCATTTTTTCTTTTTTTTCTTAAAATTTTTTTTCTGGGTTCTCCGGCATTTATAGTGAAGCCAGGGAATCCTTATTTACCAAGTTGAATAAAAGATACTTCAATAAATGCTATTCCTAAAATAGTTAATAAAGGGAGTTGAAAAGGTTTTATCTATGAAAAAACAATCACATTTTGAATTCTCTGCAACTAGCTTTATATAAAATGAAATTGAGAAATAAATGCTGCCAAAATAGTCTAGAAAAAATATCAGTTTAATCTTATAACATGTCTAATAGAAGTCAATAATCTAATGGGATTTAATAATCTGTTTACTAGGCCTTTAGAGGACACGTGAAGGAATTATTTCTACTAAATAATTTACATGCTATTTTCAAATTATTTTTATTATACTAAATCTTAAGAGGATTCTAATAATATTACTGGATTCAAGTGATGAAATTTTATTTTTTTCTAAAAATACTAAAGTCAGTCTTATTGTTAATTTAGATTAGCTTCCTATAATTAATTAATCTACATTCTGTTCCTCACATATTATCTCTTTTACCTAACTAAAATTTTATAAGCATTAAATAATTTATCTTACTAATTGACAATTTTTTAGCTGAATTTAAATTGGAAATAACCAAGGCCTTTAGATAAATTATGAACACAATTTTTTGTTTTATAGTCTTTCATATAGAAAGCGCTGGTAGAATTTTATATTTTCTTTTCAGTAATCTGGAATAAAAACTTCTGTTCATGTGTTCATTGGAGGTGAGAATAAAACCACCATTATGACTCCACTGACCCCATCTGTTCTTATAGAATTGTCTTTTACAGACACTAATGGTGTAATTCTCTTTGCTCTTTATCATAGAAAGCTAAAACTTTGGCCATGTCAGTTACTTCTTCTGGATTTGCTGAGTTCACTCCTCAGTCCATCCTAAGGTCTGGTCTTCGAACAACACCTTTAGCGTCGCCCTCTTTATCACCTGGAAGGTCTCTTACTCCTCCTTTACGACTTAAAGAAACTAGAATTTCATTCATGGAAGAAGATATGAACACAAAGTGGACTGCTGGAGTAAGTTTGCTAATAATTGGGAGAAAAGACTAAATAATATCACATGGATATTTATGAAATCAGGAAAGATAAGTCCTGAAAGAAACATTAGGGCACTGGCTAAGTGAAACTCACCATTTTACAGGTTAAAAAAATAGGTCTCAGAAGCACCAATAAGTTGCCTGTAGTCAACTATTTGGTAGCAGAGAGGGGACTAGAATTCTAGACCTCTTAATTCTGAGTCTATGTTTTCTTGTTTGTTTACCTTATATTGTGTTGCTTAAGTTTCTAACTGGTTGTCTATGTAGGAGGGGTGTGTCTTCAGAGCTCCACTGTAGGTTAACAGGAACCCATTTGGTGACTAGCCTGTGCTATGTTTGTCTTCTGAAAATTCCGATATATTACCAGTTAGGGAACCATTAACCACCATTAACTTTTAGTTATGTATCTGAAGAGAACAGATTTGGAATAAGTGAATTTTGATTAAGAAGAGAGTTTGGAGAAATACAGAGCATGGAAAGGGTGGGTATGATTGGGATGGGTAGCTTTGAACTAGACTGATATTTACTGGTTAATTTTTTTTCTTTTCAAAATCTTACATTACAGGCTGCAGATGACAACAAAACAAAAGTATTTGTTACTACACCTTTTCAAAAATGTGAAGTTGAAATAGAAACTGAATGGCTGAAGAACAAAGATAAGACCACATCTTTTTCCCTGAATATCAGCCCTGAGAAGGACCATCAAGAAATGGATGTGAGGTCACAGGATACACCCTCACAAAGTTTGGACACACTGGACATGAGCAAAGAAAACAGCAATACTTCAGCCAGATCAGACGAAACTACCTTAGAGTATCAGGATGCACCATCACCAGAAGACTTTGAAAATAGTGTTTTCATGGCGTCTAAGCCAACAAACTCTTCCTCTGAACTAATTACGAATTTAACTGAACAAACTGAAAAGGACAGTGAGAAAGATATGTTTGAGTCAAAAGTAACTACTTCAAACCTGGAGAAACAAATGGGTAAGAACTCATTTCCAAATAGTCAAGATTGCTATTGATATTTGTCAATAAAATTTGTAATGGAATTTTTTTCCACCCTGAAAAAATCAGGATTAAATTATTGTATGCTCGCAGTGTGCTAGGTCCTAGACATAATGCACAAATCTATTCTTTCAGCTTACAAGTATGGCTTACATTGTTTCATAAGTAGGTATAAGATTTGATAGGAGGAGAACTTACGTGTATTACTTTTTTTTATTTGGCCATGAAATTTGAAAACAACAGCAATGTTAAAGGAAGGAAACATAAGATGCCATATAGTCTGACTTGAAATGCCTTCTCATAGCTATGAGAAAGAACAATATTAACTTTACAGACGAGATTGTTACTGCAATTTTTATTTATCCAGCTGCCCCAACTTTCTAGAATTCTCGGAAATGAGGAATTTCATTCTATTCTCCATCCCCACCTCCAAAACAGTCACTGGACAATCAAAATACAGGTCCAAAGACCCATGAATTTATTGTCTTTATATTCATTTACTTATCAAAATTTTTTTTTAATGTATGTGCTTCAGTTAGCTGCTCCTGTATGTATGCTAGGTGTTGAAGATCAATCAGTCAGTAAAGTAGACGTCCTAATTGCCCACATGTCACGAAGAGCGTAGTGGACTATGTTGACAAACAAGCATTTGTAATGAATGATGCAGTTTAGTTAATGCCGTGCTGGGAGGCATAGGAGGGGCCAGAGGAACACCAGGAAGAGGAGAGACTTGGCCTAGAATTGGTGAATCGGAAAACTAAGCTTATTTTTCTTACACCTCACACAGTTCTAACAAGTTTATTTAAAGTAACTCCTAACTTTAAATCTGTAAAACCACATACTTAAATAAAAATTTGTGTCATAAGTAGTTTCTTTTGGGAAATATTTTCTGCCTAGACTGAACCAAGTTATCTTAAGATATGAGTCCAGTGAAGTTTGTACTATGGTATCTTTACTTAGTAAACGTAGGCATTATTAATTGTTCTAAGAACTTTAAGACACTCCTAATTAGCATATGTCTAGAAATTTACATTGCTCTTTTGATGTGTTTTTTGATGTTCTATTTAAATATTTAAATGATAAATATTTGAGAATGTTCATAGCACTATCTTCATTGATTATTCTTACAGTGTTAGGCAGTCTCAAGTGGTAATCTTTATTGTTTTTGTGAGGGGGAATATAACATAAACTCTAATGTGAAATAGGCTAAATTTGAATCGTAACTTAGCTACTTACTAAGTAGCAAACTTTGTGACAGCAATGTATGCTTATGCTTCAGTTTTCTCATGTACCTCTTTGGATGTTGAGCATTAAGTGAGTTAATATACATAAAACATTTGCATGTTTAAGTGCTGGATAAGCCAAAAGTGAGAAGTGGGAGGTTGAGGGGGGCTGTTGATTTAGGCTCAGAGAATTAGAAGATTGAAATACTGGCAGTCTGGTAACCAGGGAGTAAAACTAAAAGAACAAAAAACCAGACCCAACAACTTTTTAAAAAATAATAGTCCAAGACCACTAGTAATTGCTGAACATTTAGCATAAGTAATATTCTTATCTGTATGATTTATAGGCACTTTAGAAGATGCAGAGACAAAGGATCTCTTAGTGGCAGAGGATGCATTTTCAGAACTAAATCACTTAAGCCCTATTCAAGGACTTGAAGCTTCTGCTTGTGAACCATCTACCCATGAAGGGTAAGTTTATGGAAGAAAATTCAGATACTTTTAAAGCTTAATGAAATTGTGAACCAGCAGTAAAATATTCTATGCATATTAGATCTTATTTAAATCTTTGACGTTTCCATTTTTGTAATGTCTGTTTTAAAAGAAGTTTAGTTGTACAATTGTGTGTTATTTGGTAGTTACCATGAAATCTTACAATGCTACTAGACATTTCTGGAATATATGAAGACATGATGAAGTGAAGCAGAACTCTTTTAATATTCTTTGGTGATTCTGGTTTTGTTAAAGAGCAAAAGTGTCACTCAGAGCTGTGCATTCCTCCATGCCCTCTCCTTTTCAGTGGTTTCAGGATGTCAGACACAGGATGCCTATAGGATCAAAGTGGAACATAAGGAAGATGACTCAGAGATAATTTTATGCCCTACCATTTATTCGATACAAGACTCTAGCTAAGTTTTTATTTCTTTTTTAGTGACTAATTGAAGTATTATGCTCCCAAATAATTTCATGGACACTTTGTACCAGGAAAGGCAATACACTAGATTATATAGGGCAGTGCTATTTGAAGCATGGTCTAGTAGAGTGGCAAGTGCTTCAAACAGTTTATGGTCTGCAACAAGATAAGCATCTTGCATTGGAATATAAATCAGTGTACTGCTTCCTTTAGTGAAAGTCAGCTGAGCTAATCAGTATGATTAGTGAAGTGTGAAGTAATTGATTGACCTTCTGGCAAAAACGCTCCTTGTCTCATTGCAACACTGGACACAGATTTGTATATAAGCACTTTGAGTAGCACTGTTGCAGAAGACACAAAAAGTGACAGCTTCAATTATCAAGGTGTAAGGGTAATTTAGTGAAATTAACCCACATAAAACAATTTAAGACATTGTGAGTGGTTCATTACTTTATAAATAATGAAAGTGACTTCACAAACCACCCACAAAATTTAGTGTCTATATAATAGTCTCCTCTTGAAATCAGTCACATGCTTCACTTCTAAGAAGAGAAATCCAGATTAGCTGGAATTTTTGCGAGGCCTTCATGGAAGAAGTGAGAGAAACTAATATGAAAGGATTACCAATTATTGTCTTGTTCTAGTGTTTTTTGAATTTTAGTGAAAATTAATGCTATTTATTACAATGGGTTTGATGGGTAATTGCAGCAATCACGTGAGAAGAAACTTTGTGGTAACCAGTGAGAATCTAGGTCAATATTCACTATCTTGGCAAACTAGTTCCTTTTTAAATGTAAGTTTATTTGATATTTTGTGGAGATTTATCATTGGTTCTGTTACCCTTTCTGTAAATATTATGACTTAGATAAGTCTTGGAAAAATCTATATATATTCCAATTACCTGCTTTTCCTTGAATTTACTTTATAATATTATCTGTCCTATTTTAAAATCAGCATGCTTTAGTTGGGTTTTGGGGAAAGGCTAGCTCAGAATAGCAAAGGACCACTGTCAGCATATTCCAGAATTTATTTTCATCACATGGATTAGCACAGGGCCCGTTGGTTTCCCATTCTGAGTCATTCGTCATACTCTTTTCAGTTAGCATTAAAATATTGAACCTCCTTCTGCTGAGTACATAGGAAATGTTCTGTAATACTTGACAGACTTATTTGAAAAATATGGCCACAGATTATCATTTCATTTGTACTCGAAGGCCATGTCACTGTTGCCAAAAAAATAAAATATTAGAGAATAGGAAAAACAAGTACCATATTTGTTTCTAAATTCACTTGTAAATTTTATATTGTTCAAGATGAGCTTGGATGATATTGTTTCTCTGACCCTCAGTTTTCATCAACAAAATGACAAATAGGTAAGGCAGTAGGACTAAAGCAGGTTAGAGCAGACAGGATCTTCTTATACACTAAAGCATATATTTCTATTTCTAAAGGAAAATTCTCACCCTGAAGTCCAAGGTACCAGTTTTGGATGAAGGATTAATACCTGTTGAAACCTGCACCTCTACAGTTAGAGCAGATAACAATAAATGTATGTATTATTTTGACTTTAGGATTATTTCATTTTAGTGTTCTGAGTAAAGTATTCTGTTCTTAGAAAAAAATCTATTCTATTCAGGTTTTTTTTTCCCTCAGTTCTTCCTCTCTAGTCAGCTTTCCTGGCATAAAAGCATTTTATGATGTATCAGCTATCAAAACAGTGGATTGCCTATACGGCATTCTGTGGCTCTTATAGTGGAAGTCTTAGAATGGTTTTTGTGGACATATTTTTCTTTGTAACATGAAAGAACAACACAGTAGATTAGCAGTCTACAGCCAGACTGCATACCTATTTGATCTTCCTAGACTCAGGTATCTACATGGGCAACTTTCATTTTTATTCTGTGTTTGTGATAACTTAAGGCCAAACAATGTTGGCTTTTTGTTAGAAAATAATCACAAATGACTGAATTTACTTCAGGGAAATAAAGATATGGAATTCATTTAATTTTTTTTTTATCTAATGAACTTTTTTTTGAGTGCTATTTCTTAGACCCTGACTATACAGAGATGAGGAAGATACATTTTCCTCAATGAGCTTACAATTAGGTTTAGGAGCAGCAGATGCCTTGAATGTCTATGTCTGGAACTTGTCTGCGTTTCACATATATTAACTCATTTAATCCTCACAACACTATACACTATGACATAGTTACCTGACTCTAGAGCCCATGCTGTCAACAGTTCTGCCTTTCTGCCTGTCACATTATGAATAGGGCTTATAGTAAGCTTGAGTAGACCTGTTTTTGCCTCCTGATTAGCAGTGTAATGTATGATTATAAGATAATCCAGAGAGAACTGTCTAACATGTAAAGTAAAAACCTGGTTACCCATTTTAGGGATCCATAATTAACAATTTAAAGTATCTTTTTCCTGATTTTTTTTTTTTCTGTGCATATTTTCCCTCATCTGTGAATAACACAGAATAAAAATGAAAGTTGCCCATGTAGATACCTGAGTCTAGGAAGATCAAATAGGTATGCAGTCTGGCTGTAGACTGCTAATCTACTGTGTTGTTCTTTCATGTTACAAAGAAAAATATGTCCACAAAAACCATTCTAAGACTTCCACTGTAAGAGTCAAAGAGGAGATAATTTGGTGGCTAAAGGGTTTATAACACAGTTCTACACTTACTGTAAGACTATGAGCTATCCATCTATTTTTTGTCTGTAAAATATTGATACTATTAATATTCCTATTTAAAACTATCATTTCATAGAGTTGTCAGGGTTAAGCCAGTTGCATGTAAAGTGTTTAGAGTAGTGCTTGACACTTAAAGTTTAATAAATGCTAGCTATTATCATAAATAATTATCATTACATTATTAGTACATTTATTATCAAAAAAGCAACTTTCTTTCCTTAATATATTTAAGATATTTTTCCATGTCAGTGATACAGATTGATTCTGCTCTTTTTAATGACTCTAATAGTATTGCATAGTATGGTTATTCTGTGGAATGTTTACCTAATTGCTTAATGGTGAACATAGGGGCTCATCACCATTTTTTTTTTGTTTGTTTTGCTATTTCATTTCTGCAGTGAATATTCTTGTGCCTTTGTTCATTCTGTGTCAGTATTTCTGTTGGATAGTGACATGAGCTTGCTGGATCAAAGAGTATGCACAGATTTTTAATATTTTATTGTTTTCTCCAATAAAGGTTGTATACTTACTTTCATTACTGATGAGTAGAAGATAAAGTACCTGTTTTCCATTTCCTCTTTGCCAAACTGACAGATGGAAAACATTTTCATCTTATTAGTGTTTGCATGTTAGTGATAATAGCCCCATTATCTGTTAAAAGTGTGAAAATATTTTTTCATAGTTTGGTTTTTTAACCTTTTTTAAATTAATTTTTGTCAAATACTAAAGGATTTTTGATCATCTTTTCCCCCCTTGAAGTATTTTGTGTCATTCACAAACTCTAAACCCAAATGTAATTGCTAAATGACATACAAAACATTGGCAAAGAGGAAGAAAAAAGAAAAGGTGTTTTGTTTTGTTTTGTTTTAAGTAATAGAGTACATTTGTACCCATTTATCTTCTGTGTTTTACCTTCACGGAAAACAAGTATGTATTGTTTAAACTGAAAGGGTACTGAAGAAAAGAGGATTAGTATGTAAATCTTCACAGGCTTTTCCCCTTTAAGACATTCTGGCAACATGACAGTTTATTAAGATAATATTCTCAAGTGCAGTGTAGACTTTTCCTCCTTAATTGTATATAGATCTATTTTTCAGTTTAAAATGTAAAAGATTAACTCTTATTTTTCTTTCAGCTGTGGCCGATGTCCTTGGCGGTAGTGGAAGCTCTGGGCTCACTATCTCCGAAGGTCCTATTATCTCTGAACATAGGCTTGACCAGGAAATAGCATTGAACTTAAAAGAGGATCATGAAATAGAAGTCGATGTACTAAAAGAAAGTGTTGACTTACCAGAAGAAAAGCCTCCAATTTCTGACAGTTCTCCTGATACTCAAGAAATTCATGTAAAAAAATTAATTTTTTACTTTTTTGTCAGTCTTTAGTTTTGGTTTAGTCAAAACAATAGTTCAAAGCTGATGTATTATTTGACTGCTATATAAAAACCTCTATAAAAATCTAGATTCAAAAAATAAGCATATAAATATTTTGTGGAATGTAAAAGAACACATCCTTTAAGAAATGGGTTTCGTGACAGGTGTCGTGGCATGCACTTTTATAGTCCCAGCTACTTGGGAGGAGGAGGCGGGAAGATTTTTCAGCCCAGATTTGAGACCAGGCTGGGCAATATCCCCATCTCAAAAAAGAAAAGGAAAGAAATTAGTTTTCATGAAAGCCAAAAGGCTGTGTGAGCAAAGCCACAATTTTAACTATTTAATTTTTGCTTTTAATCTGATTCAAATGAAAGGGTTTTTTAGTCATATGAAAACAGATAATGACCACTCCAGAGACAAGTATAACATTTAGACCTTTCAGAGTATATATTAAATATGTGGATACAGTTAAACAGGACTTTTGCCCCATGCATCCTCATGGGAGAAAGATATTAAACTGGCTGGTGTTGAACTTCTATACACTCTAGAAAGGATTTGATTTTTTTGGTACTTAATGTGACTTTTTAAAAAATTCCATCAAATAACTTGTTATCAACAGGCAACTTTTATATGATAAATGAATTTAAAATGAAAAACCAACTCTCGTAATTATTTATAGAAATCTGTATAGAATTTGGGAAGTTTCTTAACTCATAAAAATGTCATAGTTATCCATATTCATCTTAACGAGT
Source organism: Propithecus coquereli (assembly GCF_000956105.1). NCBI lineage: Eukaryota > Metazoa > Chordata > Mammalia > Primates > Indriidae > Propithecus > Propithecus coquereli. The sequence continues at coordinate 5,255,324 of NW_012146079.1, read as the reverse complement.
ATTCTCACTGTAAAATAGAAGGATAAAGTTCCTATTTCTTCAGTTGGGAAGCTAATAAAAATTGTGGGCATGGTGTAAGTGGGAATCCTCATTTCTAGGTTATTTCCAATCTGTCATCTCACTGAATGTTTGGGGAGTGGGAAAATGTCATTGTCTAGGTGGGTGGTAATGTTCTACCTTCTTGGTCAGGAGATCTCTCTGTTACTTTCTACCTCCTCCTTTTTCTCCCCTTCCCTTACCAAAAGGTAAATGCAAGGACCATTCCTTCTTCCACCAAACCCTTGCAGGAGAGGTACTGAACTTGAAAGCCTTAGGAATTTCATGGTTTATGCAGCCCCAGCAAAGGGAAGAGGATTGAGTCTAGCCCAAGGGAGCTTATGTAGGTGAATTGTTCTTCAACCTTATGGGGATCATGCTGTTTAGAAAAGTGTGGATAGTTAGGTAATTTGGGGATTAAAACACAGTATGGGGGTTGTTTCTTTTTCTCCAGTTAATTTTTTTTCTTGGGTGAGAATAGAATAAGTCCTTAATTCTTCTTACAACTGTTAGCATCATAATAATTTTTAAGATTTTGTTAAGACTGTCTTTTTAGCCAGGGAAATGTGGAATTTCTAGTTTAATTTTAGTCATAATCTCAAAATCTTTTCTATCTAGTTATTTTGACTGAATGAGAAAGTCTGATTGCCTAAATGAATATTTTATAAAGTAAACCCATAAGTATATACCATATTAAATATAGTTTATGTTTAAAAATGCACACACCAAGGGTAAGATGGTCATTAAAAACCTATGTGATTTGTTAAAATATATATTAAAATTCTTTAACCAGTCTCTTTATTTTTAGGTGATTGGACTTGAAAAGCTTGAAGATCAAGATTCAGGAGAAGAGGCTAGGAATCTTTCATTTAATGAGTTGTATCCCTCAAGAACTCTTAAGCTTCAGTATAATCTTGATACTATGGAGCAACAGTTTTGTGACTTGCCTGAAAATAAAGACTCTGCTGAATGTGACATTGCTGAAGTAGATGGGGAACTTTTTGTGGCTCAGAGCAACTTTACCTTGATATTGGAAGGTGAAGAAGGAGAAATTGATCCAGGTGATTCTGCATCATCTGATGTGTTACCTAAAGCAGTTAACACAGCAACTGAGGAAAAACTTGTGTCCAGTGGGGAAAATGATAATCATGGACATGTTGCAAATTTGCCACCTATTATAACTAGTGACCAAGAGTCCCAAAAGGGAGAGACTTTACCATATGTGCCTGAACCAATTAAAGTAGCAATTGCAGAAAATTTATTAGATGTAATTAAAGACACAAGAAGTAAAGAGATTACTTCAGATACAATGGAACAGACCATTCATGAAAATATACCTTTAATTAGCCAAAAGGTAATGAGTTCCACCAGGGTAGTCAAATCTACACCTAAAACTGTTCAAGAAACAAGTACAATGACTATCAATGTCAGCCAGGTGGATGACATGGTTTCTTCCAGAACTCGCACAAGAGGACAGCGTGTCCAAAATCTGAATATCAAATCAGCACAACAGGAAGAGTCAGCAGGTGTTGCTACTCCTAAGATGCTGCAGCTGTCAGTTATGAAGAAAACGAGGAAAACAAAAATTTCTGAGGCTTCTGAGAGCACCTGCTCTGATGTTGAAGGAATATCTCAGAACCAGCAAATACCTCAAAATTCTATTACTCCTCGAAGAGGAAGAAGAAAGAGAGAAATTAATCAAGATACATTAGAAAGTGTTAATTCTGTGGAACAGGAATTCCAGGTCACTACAGTTAGGAAATTAAGAAAGTTAAAATCATCTCAGCAGTTGGAACCAGCAACTAAAGAAATTTCTTTTAAAAAAGAAGTTAAGCTCCCATCTGTTACAAAAAAGACTCCTACAAGAATTAAAAAATCTGTAGAAAATGAGGAAAGTATTGATATTATAAATGATCTAAAAGTTAGTAAAGTAGCAAGTCCTAGCAAAACCATCAGAAAACTGAGAAGTGCTAATTTAGATGCTTCTGAAAATAAAGGATATAAACAAGATGGAAAATCCAGTGACCAGCAACTGCCTATTCAACATAGGAGTAGGATCAGAAAGAGAGAGGTTAGTCCATCAGATGTGATAGAAGACTGTAAACTTGATTCATCCCAGTTAACTCTTCAAGCAGAATTTGATACACCTACCATGCCTAAGAAACGTGGTAGACCAAGAAAAATAAATCCATCTGAAGATGTAGGATCTGAGGCTGTTAAGGGAGAGAGAAGTCCGAAAAGGAGAGAAGCTCTCAGCATCCAAAGGAGATCTACAAGAAACACCCCAGCTAAAAGTGAGAATATTGATGTTGGAAAACCATCTTTAGAAGAATCTGTTTTAGTGCCAAATGAGGAACTTGCTATGGTGAGGAGTTCTAAGAAAAAGCTTACAAAACGGACTGAAAATCAAAGCCAAAAACGTTCATTACACTCAGAAGAACGCGTAGGTGAAGTGACACCCAAAGAACCAAATTACCAAAAAGAAAGTTTGCTTGCTACAACTGCTTTTACTAAATCATCCCATAGAACAAGGACTAGATCTAGCAAGGCCATCATGTTGCCAGACCTTTCTGAACCAACAAATGAGCCATTTCTACTTTCTCCTCCTGTCTCAAAAGTTCCAAGGAAAGAAAAAGGTACTTTTCTTTCTCTTCTATTTCATTCAGAGTCTTTAGCTAAAATTTGATTGTTTGAAAGCACTAATTGATTATTTGTCCTAAAAATGATTTGTAATTATAGGGGATTTCTCCCCTCCAAAACAAAATCCCAAAAAACTAAAATTGTTCTTTTAGTAGGAAAGTTAAAAGATTTCATGTTTCAAAGTTTGAGATTTAAGAATCTAATGTGGTTCAATATGACTTTGTAAATTCTATAATTCACTTGATATAGATTTTATTTTTTAAATAGTGCCTTTATATGGTAAGTGACTTTTAATTTTGGTTTCTCCCCAAATAGAATCGGCATTTTTAATCTCCTAAGTACTACTGTTTGGCTCACACCCTAGTGACATCCACAACCCCAAATTGTTTTGGACAGAACCATCAGTGGCTTTTTATTGATTAGGATACAGAAATTATTTAAATCCACATTCACTATTGCCCACAAACTGGCAAGTCTGCATGCCCTCATCCCTCATTGTCACTGATGAGCTAATGATTGTATCGTTTTGTTGGTATAAATTATACCTTCCCAATAGGAGTGATCTCTCTCCCAAAAGGGTGAAAATATCTTACTCTTTTTATGTATTAATATAAAGCACATATATAAAGTACACAGGTAACAGTGTATCTGTGGCAATAAAATTTCATGGGGAAAAACAATTTCAGTGGGAGGGGGTGCTTTAAAAATGTCTAAAAAGGCAATAATGAAAAAAAGGTTAAGACGTTGGTGTAGCTGAATAGATCCCATTAGAGAAACTCTTTGTAAAGATAAGTTATGGTTTAAAATTTGAATTTCAGCAAAGCAATTCAGGGCCTTGTAAATAAAGGACTTTATTATTTTATTTAAACTTTTAAAAACTGTCATGAATTTTTAATGTGTTAGTGAACCTCCTATATAGTTGCCTCCTGACTTGACATAGGCCAAAAAAAGACAAGCCATTGAGAAATCTGTGACGTTTTCTATCATGAGCATTCACCATGCAGAAACCCCTTAAAATATATCGTATTTATGCAATCTTTTGTTATGTTGATACAGCCTAAGCGCAGGAAAGCGACCCTCCCTGTACAATTATCACTTGTCCTAAAAACGATGTATAGTTGCAGGAGATCCTCCTCTCCACTCCTTCCCTAAATAATTTTTTTATTAGGTCTTTGATTTTGGTAGTATTGTATAATTCAGTCTCTTCATGGTGTTAAGAAAGTTAACACCTATATTTTGCATGGAGGAGAATGAAATGACAAAATATGTGAGATTTTAGCTAACTTTTTTATGTTAACTTTATTAAGCTGCTATATTAAAGTTAAAATGAAAAACACAGCAGTGAGTGACAGAAGAAGAATGTCATTTACATAGCTTTTATACTTTCCTTAGGGCCCAGAGAAGTGTAGTAAACACAAAAATTGAGGGTTATTTTGATATAGCATATAGCTCAGTAATTCTGATCTTTGTCATCTTTACATAGTTGTCATTTATATAGAATTTTTGTTAAAAATAATACTTGCCTACTTCGAAAATAGAAATATATAATCTAGCTATCTAGAGAACCACTATTCACATTTTCTTGTATATCCTTCTAGTCATGTATATAGTTTTTTTTTAAAATAAAAAACAAAATCCTGTGGTTTAGGCCGGGCGCGGTGGCTCACGCCTGTAATCCTAGCTCTCAGGAGGCCGAGGCGGGCGGATTGTTTGAGCTCAGGAGTTCGAAACCAGCCTGAGCAAGAGCGAGACCCCATCTCTACTAAAATTAGAAAGAAATTAATTGGACAACTAAAAATACATATAAAAAATTAGCCGGGCATGGTGGCGCGTGCCTATAGTCCTAGCTACTCGGGAGGCTGAGGCAGGAGGATCGCTTGAGCCCAGGAGTTTGAGGTTGCTGTGAGCTAGGCTGACGCCACGGCACTCTAGCCCGGGCAACACAGTGAGACTCTATCTCAAAAAAAAAAAAAAAAAAATCCTGTGGTTTATGCATATATCCTACATTTTTCTCCCACTTCATGAGCATTTTCAGGTAGGCTTATTCTTCAAAACATAAGTGTAATGATTTTGGAGTTCTTGTTTCTGTTATTGTTTCATATTGATAGAGTCCACAGGTAGCATTTCATCTTGAAAATGTGCCACAGGTTGCTTAAACATTGTCCTGTTGGATATTTGAATTGTTTTCAGGTTTTCTAGTATTAGAAATAGGCACCTTCTAGTATGAGATGACTGGACTGGAGGTGATAAGAAACTTGGGATTCATATCTCTTATTCCTTCCACTTACTAGCTGGGCAGAAATCATTTAACTTTTCTGAGCCTTGTTTCCTCCTCCTTAGAATGAAGGTGGTATTGGTACTTCACAGGGTTCTTGTGAGTGTTGTATTCAGTACTTTAATAGCAATTACCACGATAGGATGCAGTTTTCTTTCTTCCTTTGCCCCCTTAGATTATGGTTTCTACACTCTTAACAATACTTTCTGTACTTTGTGCGTATTTAAATTGTATTTTTGGAACTCCTTTAGGTAGGAATGGGGAGATACAGAGACGAGTGGATTCAGAAATACTGTTATATCATTGGAAGGCTAGAGGTGGTCTTCTATTTTATTGAAACCTGTCAAAGAAACAGGTATCTTAGAATTTTATTTAGTTGTATTTTACTCACTAAATGAATGTGAAGCTTTACGCTTCGTGGAATTTTGTCCAATTTCTATTATACAACAGCAAATATTTATTAACAAGGGCCTCCTATATGTCTGAGGTTACGCTAGATGTATTCATTTGATTCCTACTATTATACAACCCAATGAAGTATAGGTACTATTACTTCCTTCTTTCCATACTGAGGAAATTGAAGTTAGTGAAACTGAGCACTCACATCACCCAGGTCATAGTGTTGTCTGGAGCCAACTCCTGCTAGCTGTTAGGAGCCAATTGTTAAATATTTAAAAATCTTGTGAGCCAGCCAAGGTTTGAATTTGGCCACAGTAGGAACATTTATAACTCAGAAACTGGCAAATGCTAATAAATCAAAGCTGCTTTTTCCAGAGAGCCATTTACCAGCACAGTATTGGGTTTTAACCTAGGTCTTTCAATTTAATCTATTTATTTTTATTTTTTTAGAGACAAGGTCTTGCTCTGTCACCCAGGCTGGAGTACAGTAGGGTAATCATAGCTCACTGCAGCCTTGAACTCCTGGGCCCGAGCAATCTTCGCAGCTCAGCCTACCAAGTAGCTGGGACTAAGTGTGCATACCACCACACCCAGCTAATTTTTTTTCATTTTTTGTAGAGACAGGCCTTAAGGGATCCTCCCAGCTTGGCCTCCCACACCTGGTAGGATTATAGCCGTGAGCCACCACCCAACATTAATTGCATATTTTAAACCAATTCTTAATTAAATCATTTTTATTTATCTATGGAATATCTTCCTATCAGCCTTTTTTCTATATTATCACTTTCTCTGTTTACTTTTCCCTTTTTAAAATGAATTTTTCTATTGCTACCCTTGACTGGAATAAGTAGCTCAGAATGAGCTGGCTGGAAAGAAGGGTTGAGTCTCTTCTTTGAAAATAAAAATTTACTTTGTAAATAAAAACATTGTCTCTGGGATAGTAGGAATTATGCTGTAGACTAACTCAGGTTATATAATATATGGGATTAATGCTTTGTCTCTGCAGAATGTTTGAAGAACAGTAAGGATTAAAACTAATGGACTAATACAGTTTTGTACTCGCTTTCAAGTTCTATCTTTATATTGTAGCACTTTTTAGTTTGAAAGATTAAATATTCCTAAACATTTGATTTACCCAAATGATGTTGGGATTTTTCCTCTTATTTCTGTCCTAACGTGGATAATTAGGTTGGGATATTAATGTTTTCCAGGTTTGGGGATGTTTGCATCTTTCTAAAGTATGTCATTTGTTCTGAGTTTTTATTTTTATATGTATATAAATATATTGGTACAGCGTTTTGTTTTTTCCAACTTTAGCTAAAAAAATAGAGGCTCCTGCACAGCTGAAAGAATTCGTTACAGATTCATCTTCTCAGTTTGTCTCCTCACCTCCTGCTTTGAGGACCAGGCAAAAAAACACATCTAGTACATCCAAGCTTGTGGATGAACTGGTAAGGAATGCATGATTTTATTTGTGTGTTTGTTAAAACATGCTTTTTATTTCGACCAATGTTTTATTGAATAAAATTTATTTAAATTTTAAATTTTATTACTTTTTGAAGCAAATATTTCCTAAATAAATTTCTTTAAAGATAACTATTGATACCAAAAGCTCAAAATTATCTTATCTACACCTTTGAATGAACCTGTCTTTCAGAAAGATCTGTGGTATGTTACTGATGATATATTACTGGCAGTTACAGTTTACATTGTCTGTTAGGGGAAAGGTTTTAAATTCTAGTACCCATCAGAATTACCTGGATGAGTTTATTTGAGATGTAGGTCCTTGAACCCCTGGGTGTTCACAGAACACACTTGGAAAGACTGTATTTAAGATTCTGTCACCTAATTGGACATAACCCTAAAATAAGAACAGGTCAGGGATTGTGAGTCCCTTATATTTATAAACATTAATTCATAAACAGTTATTGAATTATCTGTCATGAGTCAATTACTATGCAAGGACCAAAGGCTTGCACAAAAATAATTCAGGCAAATTCCTTGTCTTTTAGGCACTAACAGTTTAATTGAACAAAAACAAATGATTGTTTTACATCATAGTAAGAATTATTTGTACCTAAATACCACTATAGGCAGAACGTAGAGGAGACAGGCATTCCTGGCAGACAAAACAGCAGATGCAAAGGCCCAGAAGCATGGCAATGGCAGGTGGAGGGGAGTGCTCACCAACTCGCAGGGGTGGGGAACCTGCAGCCTTAAGGCCACATGTGGCCTTCTAGGTCCTTAAGTGCAGCCTTTCTACTGACTCCAAATTTTATAGAACAAGTCCTTTTATTAAAAGGGGTGCAGCAGAGAAAGATGAAGCTTTTCTTGCCTCCTTTGGTGCATAAAAAAGAACAATCTTGAAATCGGAAGGCTTCAGGTTCCCCACCCAAGTGGCGTCTGCACAAAGACAATGACAACAGCAGGGCATGTGGACAGTGGAAACATTAAAAAATAAAACTGACTACAATTTGGAGATGAGCTGAATTGTAAAAATGGGGAATAAAGAGCAGTCCAACATAAGTAAGGTTTTTACTAAAAAATATAAGAAAAGGAGTCAATTTCAGACTTACTTAGTTTGAATTCATTAGCAGTGTTTGGCTGTCGTATTCCGTGACTCGGGATAGAACCTTTTTTTAAGTTTAGACTTAAATGTTTAATTACTTAAGATACGTCTTTTTAAAATTTTAACCCATAGGAAGATGATTCTAAATCAGTAGAAACTGTGGGAAAGCAAAAAGCAAAAAGAATGAGGACTGCAAAAACAAAAGAAACAAGCAGGTATGACCTTTTCTATATAATTTTTATCCATTTGTTTCTCAACATTAGATTTGAGAAGACTTAATTTTAAAAGGGAAATTCAGCTCATCGGATAAGGGTAATTCTTAGGACATTTACAAGCGCAGATTTTACTGCTGACGGTGGATTTCTCCATATAGCATGAAAGCCCATTCATCTGTTTTAAAGGATGGTTGGGTGGGGGCAGTTTAGAATACCCAATGGATCTTTCTGTTTTTGCAGTGGATGGGGGAGGGAAGTGGGATGGTTCACCATTTTATTGGTAAAGATAGGTAACTGTTAAAAAAAAAATACTTAGAAATCTTGCTGTTATTTTACTATTAGTAATAAAACTGCATCCATGGGAAAATTACTCCATTTCAGATGTATTTGTTACACAGCATTTGTTGTTCATGCTGTGCTTAGGCATGGTTGAATATAATAAAAGTATAAATGAATCCATTTTACCTTATTTTAAAAATTGATTTAATGACACTATTGACCATAATTAATATCACTGTTTACATATGAATTGGCTTTGTATATATTTGGAAAACTCATGTTTGTGAAATTATATACATATTTGATAATTGCTGGGTTTTGAGAATTGCCGTTTCTGATATGCAACCTGAGCCTTCTGGGCTCTTGTCCCCTGGACTGACTGCTGGTACTTGACCCATCCTTATAATCCAACAATAATAATACATACAAAACACTTAAAGGAAAATTCAACAATTATTGTTTTTAAATATCCAAATCAAAAAGGAAGAATTCCTTTAAGTGAAACCTTAACTCTGCCTCTCATTAGCTTATATGACTTAAAGCTTGACTTCTCTCGAAACCATTACCTCTTTTATAAAATGGAGGCATTAGGCCAAGTAATCCCTAAGGTTTCTTGGAAAATGTGGGGAAGTCAGTTATTTTATAATATAATGTGTTTCTTCTTACTTGAGTATATCTTTTTTTCAGAAACATAGAAAAAGAAAGTTCTTGGTCACCTCCTCCAATAGAAATTAAACTGATTTCTCCCTTGGCAAGCCCAGTTGATGCAGTAAAGAGCAAACCAAGAAAAACTGCAGAAGTAACAGGAAAGCCTCTTGGAAGGACCAGAAAGAAACTATCTTCCTTTCCAAAGCAAGTTTTGCGCAGAAAAATGCTGTAATTGTTTTTGAAGTTTTTAATGTACACCTATTTGTAAAGTCATCAGATTAGTGTGGATTATTAAAACTCATCAAATTTGGAAGAAAATAATTTATATAAATTATTGTAAATTTTTGTAAACAGGAGGTCTTCAATAAGTAAAGTAACTCCATATGGAGTGATGATTCTTTTAGTCCAGGCAGTTTTTTCTATTTTATATTAAGACTTCATACATTTATATAATATGTAAATATGGCTTGTTACTGCAATGTTAAATAAAGTGTATACTTCACAGTAGTTTGTGTCTGTTAGATTTTTGAAAGGGTATTTCTGTTTTAATAATGATTTTTATATGCTAGTAGGCATTGATCCCATTTTCTTTCTCAAGTTGCCATTTTATAATTTATGCACTTTCATTCTGTGATTAAGATTTCTAATCATAAAATGTGTTTTTTTGTTTTGGGCTGTTGCTATGTTGAAATTGAATTATGGACATGTAGTTTCACAAATTTTGTGTAATCTACCTCAAATGAGTAATTTTCCAAGTAATGCATCAGTTAACTATAACGTTGGCATTTCTTGTTCAGCAATCCTAAAGGGTATTTATCTCTAAAGTCTCTTAATTATTCAGAGACTAATTATCCAGGTTAGATTGACCGGTTCACTGCTCACTAGCAACCTCATAAATGGGTTTGAGAAGGAAGGGAAATGTAAAATAAATCTGTTTTATGGATATTCAGTGCACCTCGTGTGTGCCTAATATTGATTGATAGGATGAGAAGTCTGTACAAATTTTATTATAACATTGCTGTGAAAGAGCTTGCTACTGAATCACAGAAATACCTTAATATTCAGGTTTTAAAACTGACAAGTAATCACAGGACCTCAGGCACAGATTATTGAGGATGGGGAGAGTGTGAGTAGATGTGGCAAAAGAAAAAACAAAAACACCCTGTTCTCTGCAGTACAACTGCACAATTAAGTGATGCTACTTGATGTAGGCTGTAACATTCATCAATAAATAAGTGTTGTAAAATAATTTATAACAGGTAATTGATAGTGTGTAATGAATGGACCCTCAATAATTGATCATCTAGAAACAAGCTGCTTTTGTTAGCTAAGCTTTTAATGTTTTAATGTGAAGTATAAGCAGTGTGCTTTTTCTGCATATTTTTCTACTAAATAACAATATGGATAATGAGAAAATGATGAAAATGCCTATGCCAAGTATCGACAGCGTGAAAGTAGCAGTGCGAGTGCGGCCTTTTAGTCAGGTTAGTGATCAATGTCAGATTGCCTTGTTAAATTGGACTTTGATTTTATTAACTTTTTAATGATAGTTATCAAACTTGTATTTAAGCTGCTTGTCATTTATGGAATATTAAACTTATTTATATGAACTTGTTAAATGAATAATTTAAAGCTCTAAACATAATTCAGTAAACAATTTCATTCCTTTGCGCAAGTAGCACAATAAAAAAATTGACAAGAAATGTACTGTCAAGTTAATAATTTTTTAAACCAATGCAATTTGGTGCGTATAGATATGTGGTACCTGTTTTTAATAAATGTATTTCCCCCCATAAAAGCAGCTCATAAGCAAGCAAGTTGCCAGTTTTAAATGAACTTTATATATTTTAAGTGAATTTATGTACTTATGTATAAATTATTTATATAGCTTTTAAAAAAAACACTGTTCATTAAAATGTGTTGCTGCAACATTTTAGGATAACACATGAATTGTACTCATTCTTGGACCGTGTAACAGCTGTGTAACTTTATTAATGCACTGGTTAAATTTTAAGGTAATTCTGAACAGTTGACCCATTAAGCAAACTTTTAGCTGTCTACTACAAACACTGTACTAGATACTGAGAACACAGCAGAAAATCCTTCATTCTCTAGCAGCATACAGTCTTTCTTACATAATTCAATTTACTAAATAATCTTTTATTGAGTAAGCTAGTTACCATCATAGCTGTAAGGTAAATAATATACCCAGAGAAAGAACAGGTATAGTTAAATTCTGCCCAGATAGATCTCGAAGGCTTCCTAGATCTAGATAGAAGCATTTGAGATGATTATAAAGGATCAGTAAAATTTGGATGAGGACATGCTAGACAGAGTGAAATGCAATGGCCAGCTGCTCCTGAATGGGCTACAGTGTAATGACAACCTTGTATGAGGTCGTCTTCCCCACTTGAACAACTTGCTGTTTTTACTCTCTTGTCCGTCAGTATTTTGCATATTTCCCTTGGTATCAGTTCTGTTCTGTGCCTTTACATTCATTTATATCGTGGAAAATATTTCGGCAGCGAGGCAACTATATAATCAGATAGCTTCAGTTATATCTATAACTAGATAACATTAAGTGTAGTGGCCAGTTAAGGTTTCTAAAGTGGCATGATTTCTTAAGCAACTGATAAAAAAAAGTCAAAGAATTAACTTGTGACCAGTAAATTAAATGCTTTGCCCCCCCCCCCAAAAAGAGTGAAGAAATAAAACCATTTTATAGCTTGACCTTCAACAACACTGAAAGTGGTTATTCCAGGAGTCTTTTTTCACTGGCCTCTAATATTGCTAGAGTAACTAATAAAAAGGATTTATAGGAGTAAGCACTAAAACAGGTATTTACAACCCATAGGCTCCTTTACAAAGAGATTACATTTTATTTAAGTTCACCACCAAAGCTTATTAGCTTAGACTAGAATGGTAGTATGGTAGTAAGGAAGAAAGAAGATGGATTCAAGAGATAATTTAAAGGTACAGTAGTTCCCCTTTATCCACAGGGGATACATTCCAAGATCTCCAGTGGATTCCTGAAACCATAGATAGTACCAAACCCTACATACACTATTTTTTTTCCTACACATACAGACCTATGATAAAGTTTAATTTATAAATTAGACACAGTACTCTTGCACTTTGGGGCCATTATTAAGTAAAATAAGGGTTACTTGAACACAATCACTGCAATACTGCCTCCCTCCTCTCTGTGGCCTGTTATTTTTATTTCCTGGTTTATTTGTTTAGTGATGGGTGGGATTATTTTAGTGAAGTCTATTACCCCCATTCTATCACCCCTCCGCCCCTCTGTTGCTCCTTAGAGAGGCACAGCTTTGGGCATGCGCCAGTTACCCTGGGGCAACAGTGGTTTTGGTAGGGCTCCCCGCCTCTCTTTCCTTGATCATGCCCAGCTGTTAAACTTCACTATTTTCTGGCTGATTGTTTCCAACAGTGTCCTGGGGCATAAATTGCTCTGCAAACTAATCCAATCAAATTCCGTTTCCTGTAGAGGAATAGTTTCTGAGACCAGTGTTTGATATTTTTGACCCCAGGAGGATACCTTCCAGCTATCTTATTCCCCAGTTTACCCCTGCAAATTACAGGGCAGGCAATTTTACCTGTATCTTGACTTTCTTCCCAGTTGCCCATCATCACAACTTCAACTGTTCTTGAGAGCATCCTTAGGCTTGAAATTCCCCAAGCTCCGTTGCAAGTGAAAAATCAGTTCCTTTGGGAAGACATATTGGGCAATATGGGTTTTATGGCCTGTTATCCCCCCAAGAAAAATCTCTCAACCAGACTCTGGAGTTGGATGCGTGGACAATAGCAAGCTGCTCTCTGAGTGACACCCCTGCTGTAGGAGCTGAGTACTCAGTGCAGGCAGAGCTGCAGCCTGAGGTCCTCTCAGCTTGTCTCTCCTGGTGTGGAATCAGCATCTCAGGACCCGGGGCAAGGGTGGTCAGGACGCAGCCAAAGTAGAGTCTCTGTTCCATGAATGGGAGCTGGGTGGAAGAGGCCCCGCCCCCAACTAACCTAGGACTTAGCCTCAGCAATGGGTGGATGGAGGCAGAATGAGAAACGCTGGTGTCCTGGCCTTCCTGGGAAGAAAGCCTTCCAACTGGGACCTGGAGCAGGGAAGGCGCCCTTTGTTGTTTTCTAACAGTCTGGAGGAGTCTCCACCTTGCCGAGCTGGCAGTGGATAGAAAGGGAATAGTCTTGCTTCAAATACCATGGGCTCTTCCTTTTATTAACAATGGTGTATTTTCTTGAATAGTTGTTTCTTCACTTGATGTTTGCCCTCAGGACAATTTCCAGAGGTTTTAAATGGTTGTTTTTTATTCTCATTGATAATTTTTCACTAGTTTCACTGGAGAGTAGGATAGTTATGCTGAGAGTCAATCTCTCCACTGCTGTAGTTACTGCTATTAGCATAGTTGTGTGTTAGAGAGCCAGCTATTCTCAGAAAATTAATAGGACTAGAGACAAGGCTTTCACACATTCTGAGGACTATAGGAACAACAACTTGTCGTAACAGCTGCTAAGAGTAACAACAATTAGAGAACAAACTGAGCAACTGGTAAGTTCCTGGCTTAATTTCTTACCTATAAAGACATGCAAAACAACTCAAATAACAAAGAAAAACTGTAATGATTGACTCTGAATTTGTAATTTGACTATAGAGAGAGAAGAATTCTGGGAGCAAATGTGTGATTTCCATGCATTCCAGAACCACCACCACTATACAGGACCCTAAGAATCCAGAGCATGTGAAGACATTTACATTTGACCTGACATATTGGTCTCACAGTGGATTTCAAAAGGATAAAGACGGTGTCCTTATTTCTGCTGATCCTAGTAGTAAATTTGCAGGCCAGGTAAATTGTTTTAAAACACAATTTCAATGCCAGATTTTTGGGGGTTTTGTTTTGTTTTTGTTTGATGACATGTTCACAGTATAATGGTACAATAATTTTTTATGCAAGCATAAATATGTGCTTCAATATGAGTTTGACTTTACATTTATTCCTTTTTCATGCTGAACAGAAGGTCCAAAAAAATGCAGCTATTGCTTAAGTAATTTTTAGACACTCGAATCAGTTGACTTGCCAATGTATTGACATACTTTAAAAAAGAATGGCAGTCAATTTTTTTTTTTTTTTTGCCTCTTTGATCTAAGCAAAATAGGCAAATCTTATTAGGAACTCAGCATTTGAGAACTTCTGTTTTACTGAACATTTATCATATGTCATAGCACTGTTCTGCCTTAAAGTTGCTTTCAATTTGGTTTGGGAAGACAAGCAAATAAGCTCATTCAAATGTTACATATTCTATGATAAGAATATCTGTGGGGTACAGTAAGGTACAAAGGTGAGGCAGACATTTCAATCTGGACAGATGGTATTTGAGGAGTGATTTTATAAAGCCTATGGTGCTTAGGCTGAGTGTTGAACGACAAGTAGGCAGAAAAGAGGAACAGTCAGGAAAAGTTGGGGAAGGTTATGAACAGATCCTCAGTGACCTGTGGAACAATCTCAAGTATACATGTAATTAAGTCACAGAAAGAGTAAGGAGGGGCATAAAATATGTGAAGAAATGATGGCTAAAATTTCTCCAAATTTGGTAGAAACTAGAAACCCACAGATCCAAGAAGCTTAATGAGTCCTAAGTAAAGGTTAATGTAACAGATAAAGATGAGGAAAATCACAGTAAGTCCCATTTTAATTAAATTGCTACATTGGAAACTCAAAGCAGGGGAAGGTGGTAGGGGGTGAGGGACAAAAAGTCACCTATGGGGTACAACATGCACTATTCAGGTGATGGGTACAAAAGCCCAGGCTTCACCACTACGCAATATATCATGTAACAGAATTCAACTCGTATGCCCTAATTGTATTAAAAGGAAAATATTAGCTGTAAGCCAGTGATAAAGAGAAAAATCTTAAAAACAACAAGAGAGAAAAGACTGAGGAACAAGAATAACAGCAGATACATTGTCAGAACAATGCAGCCCATAGGACAATGGAGAGATAGCTGTAAAAACTGAAAGAAATTCTCAACCTAGAATTCCAAACCAAACAAAAATGATATTTTTCTAATTTTGAATCTCTTTAAAATGTCATTGATTGTCAAAGCAAAAAAATGTCTTTTGGGGTTTATAACATATAGAAATAAAATATAACAATAGCACCAAAAAAAAGAGAGAGGTAATGGAAGTATATTGTTTTAAAGTCTTACACTATTTTATGGTGTGTGGATTGTAGAAAAAGATTAAAGTTTATACTCTATGTAAAGTGATATAATATCATTTGAAGATAAACTATTTTAAATTAAAGAAATACATTGTAACCCTAGAACATAGGTTCTCAATCTTTTTGGTCCAGGACTTCTTTATAAAGTTTTTAAATGCTTGAGGACCCAAAAAGATATTTATATGGGTTGTATCTACCATTATTTACTGTGTTAGGAATTACAACAGAGTGTATTGGGTCGAATATTGTTCCCCCAAATTCATGTCCTTCCCAGAACCTCAGAACGTGACCTTATTTGGAAAGAGTGTCATTGCAATGTAGTTAAAGTGAGGACATACAGGCATGCGGTGGGCCTTTAATCCAATATGACTGGTGTCCTTAAAAGAAGTGACGCAGAGACATGTAAGTAGAGCACCACGTGAAGGCATAGATCCGAGCGATGTGGTTGCAAAGTTCAGGAATGCCAAAGATTGCCTGCAGCTACCAAAAGCCACGAGAGAGGCATGAAACAGATTTTCCCTAAGAACCTCCAGAAGGAACCAACTCTCCCAACACCTGTATTTCAGACTACTAGCCTCCAAAACTTGAGAGAATAAATTTCTGTTGTTTTAAGCCACACAATTTGTGGTACTCTGTTACTGCTGTCCTAGGATACTAATACACTGAGGAATTTAAAATATATATATTAATCAAAGCATATTAAATGTCCATTACTAGTTTACGTAACATTTTTATGGAAAAAAAAGATTTTCTTATCCAAGACTACTGAAGAGAATGGCATTGTTTTACATATTTCCAAATCTCTGTCTTGTCTGGCTTCATAAACGACAGCTGGATTCTCTGCCTTATGTATAATCTCTTACAAAATCACATGTCATGTAGCCCCTGGCCAGCTCCACTCATGAGAGAATGAGAGTGAAAAAGGCAAACATTAATATTATCACAGAAGTAGTTCTCACTTTACAACTCCCCTGAAAGGATCTCAGGAACCCTGGGATGCACTTAAAGAACAGCTGCCCTACAGCAATCAAAAATAAATAAATAAACAAAATAAGTATAACTAACTGATGAGTCAATTGTAAGGAAGTGGAATTATGAAACATTCTCAATCCCCAGCATGGCAGGAAAAGAGGAGGAAAAGAAACAAAGAGGAGATAGAATAAGTAGAATATACATAGCAAGACAGTAGATTTAATGCCAACCTTATCAATTATTACATTAAATATAAATAGTCTGAACATGCCCATTAAAAGGCAAAGATTGTCAGATTAGACAGAAAAAAACCAGATTAGATTAAAAAATGGTTTGAAAATAAATAGATATCTTGCACATACTAAGAAATAGAAAACTAGAGAAGCTACATTTATATCATGTGGAGGCCAGGCACGGTGGCTCACGCCTGTAATCCTAGCACTCTGGGAGGCCAAGGTGGGAGGATTGCTTAAGCTCAGGAGTTTGAGACCAGCCTGAGCAAGAGCCAGACCCCATCTCTATTAAAAAAGAAAAAAATTTACAAAATACATCACATGGAGTAGGCTTCGGCACAAGGAATAATGATACATAATGATAAAGGAATCAGTTCATTAAGAAGACACAATCCGGCCGGGAGTGGTGGCTCACGCCTGTAATCCTAGCACTCTGGGAGGCCGAGGCGGGTGGATTGCTCAAGGTCAGGAGTTTGAGACCAGCCTGAGCAAGAGCAAGACCCCGTCTCTACTAAAAATAGAAAGAAATTAATTGGACAACTAAAAATCTATATAGAAAAAATTAGCCGGGCATGGTGGCGCATGTCTGTAGTCCCAGTTACTCAGGAGGCTGAGGCAGCAGGATAGCTTGAGCCCAGGAGTCTGAGGTTGCTGTGAGCTAGGCTGACACCACAGCACTCTAGCCCGGGCAACACAGTGAGACTCTGTCACAAAAAAAAAAAAAAAAAAAAAAAAAAGATGACGTAATCGGCCTAAATGGGTATGCATCTGATAACTGAACTTCAAAACTTTATAGCATTAAAGTTTTTATCAGAGAAGAACAATCTCAAATCAATATTCTAAGCTTCCACCTAAGAATTTAGAAAAAGAAGAGCAAATGAAACACAAAACAAGCAGAGGAAGAAAAAAGAAAAAAAGTAACTAACGAAATATAAAACAGTAAAACAATAAAGAAAAATCAGTGAAACTGAAACCTGGTCCTTTGAAAAGATCACTAAAATTGATAAACCTCTAGCCAAACTAATCGAGGAAAAAAAATACAAAATACCAAGGAAGATCAGAAATGAGAGAGGGACATTGCTGCCGACCCTACAGACATCAGAAGAATTACAAAGAAATGTTATGAACAATTTAATGCCAATCCATTCAACAACACAGATGAAATGGACACAAGCTACTGAAGTTCACTCAAGTAACTCAAGTAGCCCTGTATCTATTAAAGAAATTGGATTTGTAACTAAAAACCTCACAAAGAAAACTTTAGGCCTAGATGTCTCTGCTAGCGAATTCTACCAAAGAAAGAAATGGTGAGAATTCTATAAAAAACCCAACACCTTGCAGATGAGAGAAGAGGAGGAAACACTTTCCATCTCATTTTATGAGGCCAGTGTTACACCAAGATATTACAAAAATGCTACAGACCAATATCCTTCATGAACATAGACACAACAATTGTTAACAAAATTTCAGCAAATAGAATCCAATAATATTAAGTGGGGCTTAGTATGTTCCTATCACTATCAAGCAATCCCTCTATGAAGCCCCATCACTATCAAGTGGGGCTTTTCCTAGGAATGTGAAGTTGGTTTAACGTTTGAAAATCAATGGAATTCATCATATGAACAGAATATAGGAGAAAAAAAAAACATGATCAGATGCAGAAAAACCATTTGACAAAACATAGCACCCAATTGAGATAAAACTCTCAGCAAACTTGAAATAAGAGGAAGCTTCTAGAAACAGAACTTCCCTGAAAAACATAGGTTCCATCACATTTGATGGTGAAACAATGGTTCTCCCTAAGATTGGGAACAAGGTCAAGATGTATATTCTCATAGTTTTTATATAACATTTACTACAGGTTCTAGCCAGGGCGATAGGCAATTAGTAGGAAATAAGATATGCAGATTGGAAAAGAAGATGCAAAACTATTTGCAGATGACATTATTATGTGAAAAACATCCTGCTGAAGTGGGAGGATCACTTAAGACCAGCAGTTCAGGGCTGCAGTGCACTATGACCACATCTGTGGATAGCCACTGCACTCTGGCCTGGACGTAGTGAGACCTCACTGCTAAAAAAAATTAAAGTAAAATAGAAAATCCTAAAGAATATACCCAAAAAAGTTACTATAGTTAATAAGTGTGTTCAAAAATGTCAATATATAAAAATCAATAGTATTTCTCTATATTAGCAATGAACTGGAAATTAAAATTTTAAAATATTTACAATACCATCAAAAACATGAAGTACTTTAAGGATCAATTTAGAAAAATGTATGCAAAAACTATACATTGAATATTATAAACCATTTGTGAAAGGAAGACTTAACTAAATGAATCAGAAGACTCAATATTATTACAAAGTCAAATCGATCAATAGATTCAAAGCAATACCAATCAAAATCCCAGCAGGGATTTTTTGTAGAAATTGATACACCATTTCAGTAATGTGCATGAAATTGTAAAGAACTTAGAATAGCCAAAATTATTTTGAAAGAGAATAAATTGGAGAACTTAAAACCCACTGTAAAGCTAAAGTAATCTAGATAATGTAGTATTCGTTTAAAGATAGACGTATAAATCAATGGAATGGAGTGTCCAGAAATAGACTCTCACACATTGTCAACTGATTTTCTACAAAGATGCTATAATGGGTTGGACAGTGGCCCCCAAAAACTCATGTCCACCTATAACCTCAGAATGTGACCTTATTTGTTAATAGGATCTTGGCAGATGAGGCCTATTGTTTTTAGCCACCCAGTTTGTTGTAATTTGTGATGGCAGCCCTGGTAAACAGACAAACTTTCAAATGAAAGTCTTTTCAACAAATGATGCTAAAGATGTTGGATATTCATGTGAAAAAAAATGAACCTTGATCCTTTCCTTACATTACATTAAAAATTAACTTAAAATGGATTATATACCTAACTGCTAGAGCTAAAATTATAAAACTTCTAAACGAAAGGAGAAAAATGTTGTGATCTCAGATTTGGCAAAGATGTCTTAGGACACAAAAAGTATAAACCATAAAAAAAAATGTTTGATAAATAAAGTTTTGTTAAAAAAAAAAACAATTTTTGTTCTGTGAAAGATACCAGTAATAAAATGAAAAGGCAAACCAAGAAAGAAAATATTTATAAAACATATGTCTGATAGAGTATCCAAAATATATAATAAATTTTTATTTAAAAATAGAAAAACCAGTCAATTGTTTTTAAGGGCAAGATTTGATCAGAGGTTTCAGCAAAGATATATAAATTACCTAAAATCAATGAAAAAATGTTTAACTTCATTAGTCATTAGGAAACCTGTAAAATAATACCACGATGAGATAATACTATGCATCCCTGACAATGACAAAAATTAAAAACTGACAATAGCAAGTGTTGACATGCATGGGGAGAAACTGGAACTCTCATACAGTGCTCATGGCCATGCAAAATGGTTCAGTTATTTTGGAAAACAGGCAGTTTCCAGACTGAAGCATGCACTTAACCATACAACCCAGCAATTCCAAGAGAAATAAAAATATATGTCCTCACAAACACGTGAATGCTAATGTCCATAGCAACTTCTTATATAATAGTTCTCAAGCTGAAAACAATTCAAATGTCCATCAACTGGTGAATGGATAATAAAATGATACTCTGTATTTATAAAATACAATATGATTCACCAATAAAAAGGAATTCCTGATTACATGCAACTGCATGGATGAATGTCAAAAGCATTGTACTAAACGAAAGATATCACATACACAAGACTACACACTGTACAACTCCACTCAAATGGTAATTCTAGAAAAAACCACAACCGTTGTTATGGAAAGTAAATCAGTAGCGGCTGAAGGTGAGGAGGAGGCCCCTGACTGCAAAGTCGCACAAGGGAAGTTTTTGAAGAAATTAAAATGAAACAAAAATGCCTTGATCATAGTGGTGGTGAATAGCTGAATGTGATGAGCATGTCAAAACTCATTAAACTGTATACTTAAAATGAGTGCATTTAGGAATATTAAGTTTACTTCAGTGAAGATAGTTTCAAAAGACTGCAAGAAACGCTATGAAGACTCCTCTTTGTCAACAATTTTTCCTCCCATCCCAGAATGAGTTTTTGTTGACCACCCATTAAGACACTGCATATTACCGTTTCATGTGGGACAGCATAAGATAATATTTCCTATATTTGATTTTAGGATTGTGGGAAGGAAGAAATTAGAAAAATAGTTCTATGATTTCCTGGCTTATCTAATATCCAAATAACTGATACCCAAAAGATATTTCAATGGAAAACTATAGAGAAAAACTGTACAGCTAACAAAATTTATCAAATGATTCTATTATCTACCTATGATTTCATTTATTTAATAAAATTCGTATTACCTGTTTGAAGTTTTCAATCCAGAAAAATTAAAGACAAAAAAAACCCCATTTTCCCAAATCTCCAATAGCGCTAAGACGACAAGACAGCAAAACTAGTTGCTTTACTAAGTTGATGAGCACTCCCCAGGCTCAGCTGATAGCTCCCAGGTGGAGTAGACGTCCATCGTATAGTACATCTTTCTGGTGAAAGCACAGGCACAGTGTTCTGGGAAGCCATTGGTCATATGCCACATGTTATGCCTATGTAAATCACATGAAGTCGGTATGTGCAGCCTTCCCAGAAATAAAAATTGTACAAATGTATATATTGCTAACAAATAGAGCATGTAATGTTTACTTACTGTTTTATTATTGCTCTTAGAGACTAGGAAGGAACATACCCTTGGAAATAGTCTCAAATAAGAGAAGTAGGCCGGGTGCGGTGGCTCACACCCATAATCCCAGCACTTTGGGAGGCTGAGGCGGGAGGATTGCTTGAGGTTCAAGACCAGCCTGAGCAACATGGCCAGACCCCATCTCTACAAAAAATAGTAAAATTAGCCAGGTGTGGTGACGCATGCCTGTAGTCCCAACTACTCGGGAAGCTGAGGCAGGAGGATCGCTTAAGCCCAGGAGTCTGAGGTTACAGCGAGTTATGATCACACCACTGCACTCCAGCCCAGACAACAGACTGAGACCCTATCTCCAAACAACAACAAAATAAAAAAGCTATTGCTGGCCTTGGCCATGGCCCTGATAATAAAAAGAGCCAGGTCACACGCCCTCCCTTTCAAGCAACTGTGGGCATAAGCATCTCTCTCTTCCACCCTAAAAAAAAAAAAAAAAAAGAAAAGAAAAAGACAGGTGCACATATACATATATGAGTGTATGTGTGTCTTGAAGACATGCTTCAGAACCACCAGGCCTGTGGAAAAAAGAAGAGAGCTCACCAGCAGAGGGCAAAACTTGGTGTGGGGATTTCGTGATGCTATTATTTGGGTTAAGGAATAAAGAAGTAGAAAACGCTTTGGTCTCTGTACCTTGGTGTCAATAGTTTTTTGCCTAGTTGCTTAATTTTAAAGACCTAGCCGATGTTTCTGGCAGGGCTGTAAAATACACAAATTCATTATTGATGGATACTAGCTAGTTCAAAATATATCTGGTGATAGAATCCATGAATGTAAACGATCAGTATTTTCCATATTGACAAATCCTTTTTTGGTTTCCAGTTTTACCCCACTGTTTCTAAGCCAGCATCTGAGTTGTGTAAGTAGGTCATGTGATAGGAAGGTGGAACTTATCAAAACCAGAATAGTAGATTTTAAGAGCTCTGAGAAAAGGAAGGAAGCGTAACTGTACGTGCCACTGGCCTGTGCCAAACATGCCAAACATGTGGATCTTCTTTCCAGAGAGATGTTTTCCATGACCTTGGCAGGGGGATTCTGGACAGCGCTTGGCAAGGTTATAATGCTACTCTCCTGGCCTATGGCCAAACTGGCTCTGGGAAAAGCTATTCCATGATTGGGTTTGGTGCCAACAAGGGTATTATTCCAAATGTGTGTGAAGAGCTCTTTCAAGCAATCGAGAAGCAGGAGAGAAATCAAGAATACCAGGTATGTGCTCTAGAATGGAACTGTACTGTTTCATTTTGGACCCCTTCTCCAAATGGAAGTTATCAGCATCTCTATTTTAGAATAATGTTAGTGTTTCATACCAACATGTTTATACGATTACAAGGTCATGTTGCAGCTAAATAAGATGTTGAGGCCGGGCGCGGTGGCTCACGCCTGTAATCCTAGCTCTCTGGGAGGACGAGACAGGCGGATTGTTTGAGCTCAGGAGTTCGAAACCAGCCTGAGCAAGAGCGAGACCCCGTCTCTACTAAAAATAGAAAGAAATTAATTGGACAACTAAAAATATATAGAAAAAACTAGCCGGGCATGGTGGCGCATGCCTGTAGTCCCAGCTACTTGGGAGGCTGAAGCAGGAGGATCGCTTGAGCCCAGGAGTTTGAGGTTGCTGTGAGCTAAGACCACGCCACGGCACTCTAGCCTGGGCAACAGAGTGAGACTCTGTCTCAAAAAATAAAAAAATAAAAAATAAGATGTTGAATTTTTCTGGTTCTATGGAGACAAATCCAAGGAAATATTTTTAAAAAGCACTGCAGATATCATGGAAGCAGACAATTGAATTGCCAGCTCTAATGAGAGATCATTAGTGAGGTTTATAAAACAAAATTTTAGCTGACTCAAGCCTATGGTTTTCTCTGCTGCCCTCTTCTACCAAGGTTGTGGGTATGTTCTCATCTTAATTTGTTTTTATTTCTAAATAAAGAATGTTACTTTGTTTCTTACTTTTTTTCTTATATAGGGCATAGCTTTTTACTTGCCCTAGCATAGAAGACCCAAAACAATTATAAATTTGCTGAAGGTTGGTGACATTTTCAAGATGGAATATAACAACATAATTAGCTTTAAAATACGACAGCAAAATGTCAAAAAATACCTGAAAGCATAGTCTAAGTTTCTGCTTTCTCAAGTGGCAGAATAGTTTAAACTGGAGTTATGAAAATGCAACAGTGCATTATTTTTTATCTTAATTATTTTTCAGATTTTAAAGGTAATGTGTTCAACCTAGAGAATAGAATTTACTCAGTCTCATCACCTAAAATACCATTAACATTCTAATTTCAATTAAAGTATTTCTAATTTTTTAACTAAAATATTTTCAAAGGAATACAAGTACAGTTTTTTAAATTCATTTTTGTTTTTTAGAGACAGGGTCTCACTCTGCCGCCCGGGCTGGAGAGCCCTGAGCGTGATCACAACCCACTGCAGCCTCGAACTCTTGGGCTCAAGCGATTTTCCCTCCTCAGCCTCCCAAAGCTGGGACTACAGGTATGAGCCACCATACCCAGACACGCGCATGGATTGAAAACTCAGATACTCAAGAGAAAGGAAAGCATATGTCCGCACAAAAACTTGTACACGAATATTCCACAGTAGCCTGTTCACAATAGCCAAAAAGTGGAAACAACCCAATATTCACGAACTGATGAATAAATATGTTATATCCCTACAATGGACTATTACTCAGCCTTAAAAAGGAATGAAATTCTAACACATGCTACAACATAGATAAGCCTTGAACACATTATGCCAAGTGAAAGAAGCTAGAGGTGGGCGGGGTGGCCCATGCCTGTAATCCAGCTACTCAGGAGGATGCCTCACACACACAAAAAAAAAAAGAAAGAAAGAAAGAAAGAAAAAGAAAAAGGAAAGGAAAAAGGCCAGGTGCAGTACCTTATGCCTATAATCCCAACACTTTGGGAGGCCAAGGCAGTGGGGGATCGCTTGAGGCCAGGAGTTCGAGACCAGCCTGAGCAACATAGCAAGACTCCGTCTCTACGAAAAATAGAAAAATTAGCCAGGCATGGTGGCACACACCTGTATTTCCTGCTACTCGGGAGGCTAAGGCAGGAGGATTGCTTGAGCCCAGGAATTGCAGGTTACAGTGAGCTGTGATTGCACCACTGTACTCTAGCCTAGGTGACAGAGCCAGACCCCATCTCTAAAGAAGACTAAAAAAGAAAGAACCTCCCCACCACACACACACATGTTGTATGATTCCATTTATATGAAATTTCCAGGATAGGCAAATCTATAGAGGCAGAAAGCAGATTAGTGGTTGCTTCGAGTCTGTGGGCCTCTGGGACAGGGGAGAAGGCAGAGAAGAGGGAGTAACTGCCAATTTGTTTCTTTTGGAGGGGGGATGGAATGTTCTAGATTTAGGATGTAGGGGATGTATGGGGATGGCTGCACAGCTCTGTGAATATACTCAAAACCATTGGATGGTACACTTTAAATGGCTGAACTATACTGTATGTGAATTACATCTCAATAAAGCTGCTGAAAAAAAAAAAAAACTTCAAATAGTACAGAAAGGCTTATAATGGAAACTGCCAGTCTCCTGGCCATCCTCTTTCCCCTCCCTGTGACTCCCCACGGTTACCATCCTCAACTAGTTAGCTGTTTTCCCTGGTATCTGTCTCCATATTTTAAAATGATGTTGGTTTTTCTCTTCTTAAAAAGCAATTTCGGGCATTATCTGCTATCTCTCCACCATGGTAGAAGAGGATTTCACTCTGCCACACTGACACCCCCAACCACAATACTTTTTCTCTTACATACCCCCTGCATTTGGGATAATGCATATTATAAAACTTGGTTGAATCAATAGTTATTAGCATTTCAGTTGTACAAATATATAGTTCACTGCTGAACCAACTATTCATTCATATATCCTTTCTATACCTTTTCTTGGAATTTTTAATTGTCTTTTAAAATTGTGTTTACTTTTCTATGAATCTTTCTAAATGCTCCAAATCACTGTCACATGCCTACTGACTTTATTTTTCAGATACTCAAGCCTTTTGGTTCTATTATTTTTGGGGTCTCCTTCAACAGGTGTCTTCTATTCTCCTACTACAGTTGGAGCTGTGTTTCTCCAGGTCTACCACAAAACCGTCATTCTGGAACTTTACTGCAACCTTCTTGGTGGGCTCCCCTGGCTCCTACATCCTCTTTCTTGTTTTACTCTCTCCTTGTGCTGCAACTTGATCAGAAAAGGTGCATCAAGCGTGCATTTCTTGCATCCTTTGCACAGCTGAAAATATCTTTTCTTATCTCCACACGCAATTGATGTTTACCCAGAATAAAATCCTAGATCTCTGAGAATATTGAAGACATTATTCCATTATCTTTTAAGTTCCAATGTTGCAGCTGAGAAGTCAGCTGCCATTCTGCTTCCCAGTTCTTTGTACGTGATCTTTTTGGATGGCTGGTTTCCCACTCGCAGCTTTGAGGACCTTCTCTTATCCCTGATGTTCTGACGTGTCTTAATATGAGTCTTTTCTCCATTCTGGGAAACCTTTATTATTTCTTTTATAAGTTTCTCCCCTCTGTTTCTTCTGCTTTCTCTTTCTAGAACTTCTACTAATTGGATTTTGAACCTCTGTACAAACATGTGTTAATTTTATTATCTTTTATCACCTATTTTCCATTTCTTGTTCTTTTTATTCTGCATTTTAGAGGATTCCCTCAACTGTATTTTATAACTCTTCTACATTTTTATTTTGGCTTTCATTGATAAATTTAATTTACAAAAACTTCTTCTTACTCTTTGTTCCTTTTTAATAGCATCCTGTTTTTTCATAGATATAATTATTTATCTTTCTGGGGCTATTAATTATAGGGCTTTTAAAAATGCTTTCTTTTACTCTCTTCATGGTCAGTTTTCTCTGAATTAAGTTCCTTTTTTCTACTTGTTTGTTTTGGTCTCTCATTTATATTGCAGGCCTTCCTTATCTGCTAATCCTTGTCCATTTGTTCATTTTTAAACACGAGACACTCTGAAACTAGCGGGAAGCTCTATGGCCACAAGGCTCAACTGGCAAGACTCATCACAGAAAAGCCAGCTTTTTTATGGGTGGAGAGTGGCAAAATGTCAGTATCTTAAAGCCTTTTCTGTAGAATAAAGCCATTCAGATCTCCCAAATCCTGCTTAAGAGGTGTCAGTTTGGATAGCAATATTCGAAAAGCACAGTAAAGACCATTCTTTTCTTCTACATATGTTCAGATTGGGGTGTGAGCATTAAAGAATCACCTTTTTCTGTTCCCAATTGAGACTAAAAGACACACACACACACACACACACACACACACACACACACACTTTTTGTATCTAATTTATATTAAAAACTTCCCGCACATCATTAAAATTATTTGAGAACCTCAAATTGCATGTTAAAATAGACCTTTACTATATTTAATACTAGCTTTTCCCTTTATTGACATTTATGTTGTTTCCATATCACTGTTTTCTCAAAGGTGACTGTTTCAAGAAAATATTCACTTTGTGCTTTTCTCTATACAGGTTACCTTCAGTATGCTGGAAATTTACAATGAACAGGTAATAGAGATTATATTTTCTGACACACAAATTTGAGTGACTCTGCAGCTTAATAAACATCAGGGACTCCCAGTCACCTCCTCTGCTTTGCCCTGGCCTTGACCATCAGCCTACCTACCTCTCCAGCTTCGTCTTACGTCTATCTCCACACTCTACGTTTCGGCCACTTCGTCACTTTGCAATACACAATTTGTGATAATTCAGAAAGAAGCTAGGATGGTTTATTTTCATATTATCCACAAAAGAGTTGTTGATGAAATAAGAATTAACAAGATTGCTAGGAGAATTTTTGTTAATAAGAGAACAATGTGTTCAAGCACAAAAGCTTTAGAAGCACCTGTTTATAGGCAGAAACTGTGGATGCTATTCAAATACTTTATCATGCCACAAAAGCAGTTTCCCCAGGCTCCAGCATGCAGTGTCTTAAACATTATTTGTTAGCCTAGCCAGTCACAACGCACAATCAACAAGCATTCATCGGACGCTGTGTGTGTTAGGATCGACGGCAAAAAGACAGGACCCCACCCATGGGGAATTCGGTCTCGTTGAAGAGCTCTAGCTACATACCGGAAAACAATAAAACTGCGTTTCTAAAAATAAATTTTAAAAAATTTTAAATATGCACCTGACTTCAATAATTACAACAGGATTCTCTCTGTTCTTGCCATTTCCCTATTTCTACTTAGCTAAATTATGAAGTCCTTACAGAAATGTACTATTTATTCATTCATCCAATAGTTATTGAACACCTGATATATTGTAGGCAGAGATAACAGCAATGAGGTAAACAAAATTCCCTCCCTGAAGTTTACATTATTTCTTCTTTTTTCCACAGATAAGAGATTTGCTGTCTAGAACCAAAAAACCTGGTGGGCTCAAAATAAGGGAAGATCAGCAGGTGGGCTTTTATGTGGAAGGTTTGACATCAGTGCCTTGCGAGAACTACACACAAATTGAAAGGCTGATGGAACAAGGAACAAAAATAAGGACCACAGCTTCCACCAACATGAATGCCAGCAGCAGCCGGTCCCACATGGTCATCACCATCCAGTTCAAGCAGGTGAGATTCAGGTGAATGCCACTGTCCGGATCTCCCAACAGACTGGTCTGTGGAAGGTTCTTTCCGCATAATGGCATAACAGGCTGGTGGGGATTATGGAATCCTTGCAGATTAGACCTATGGATTCAGGTGGCTCTTCCAAGCATAGATTATAGGGTCAGAAGCAGGAAAAAGTGAAGTACCTGCACTTTTCCTGTCCCCCTTCCCACCTCAATGTCCATGCCCCACCTGGCGAATGAGCCCATTGCTAATGGTAGAGTGGCAGTATGGGCTACCATGTCCCCAAAGTGCCCACAGGACTAAAGGCTATTTGCCTTCAAGTAAACTCCATGCTCTGAGGAGTGGACTGTGACCTCACGTTGATCAAGGAGCAAATTGTGAAGATCTGAGAGTGACTCCATGGTTTCTCATGGAGAATTAGATCAGTAGCGGGTCTGTGTATCACTAAGATGGTGACCACCTTTCAGATCCGTGAGCCCAGGAGACCACCAGATACTGAAGTACCTTTTCAATACTTGGAAGTACCAAGATAAATTCTTTGCAACCAGGTAATCCACATAACATTCTACTAACTAGAGTCTTTGATAAACTAGAGCATACTTTTTCTTCCGTGCTCCTTGGTGAATACCAGAGAGTCATCTATACAATATCACCAATGTGATCTAGAAATGCTGCTTACAAATCCTGGGTGAATGTTATAATTAGCTGTGATCTTACTGCCTCTGTCCCCTAAGTCATAGAACTAGTAATAGAATAGTAATCAATAAAAATTATCCCACTATAACCAAGAATAGTGGGAAAACATTGGACTGGCTTTAAGTCTGATGCCTTGTTCGCCAGCACTAAAACTTTGGGAAATAACTTTATCTCCCTGAGTCTGAGCTTCCTTGTCTGTAAAAGGAGACTTGAATAGGACACTGCATTTCATTTTATTTTTTTAAGACGCTGCATTTTAAAGAAATTTGTAAACTCTTAAGTGCAATTCACTTGGCTTTACATTGTTAGTAAAATTCGGAAACGTTATACATGATTTGCCCTTCTATTTTTTTTTTTTTTTGAGACAGAGTCTCACTGTGTTGCCCGGGCTAGAGTGCCGTGGCGTCAGCCTAGCTCACAGCAACCTCACACTCCTGGGCTCAAGCGATCCTTCTGCCTCAGCCTCCCGAGTAGCTGGGACTACAGGCATGCGCCACCATGCCCGGCTAATTTTTTCTATATATTTTTCGTTGTCCAATTAATTTCTTTCTAATTTCAGTAGAGATGGGGTCTCGCTCTTGCTCAGGCTGGTCTCGAACTCCTGAGCTCAAACAATCCGCCCACCTCGGCCTCCCAGAGAGCTAGGATTACAGGCGTGAGCCACCGCGCCCGGCCTGCCCTTCTATTTTTTTAATATTTTAGGGGCAGAGAGGAAATCAGCTGAGTGAAGAGATTTAGTACCAAACCCTGTTTACTGGGGTCGGCAGTAATGTTAACTCCTGATACTGTGTGCCAGGCATGTGTTATAATCATTACATCTTTTAACCTTCATCCCGTCTCAACAATGTGTTCCTATCACCATTTACAACTGAGAAAGCTGAAACTCTGAAAAGTCGAGTCATTTGCTTGTAGTCATGTAGCCAGCAGGGGAATCCATAAGATTCTAAAACTCATGTTTTTTCCACTACAGGACTACACAATCCTGAACAGTTACTTATTTTGCAGATTTCACAGTATTTTATATTTAAAAAGCTTATTGGCCATAGAAATACAGGAGCAATAACTGATATTTCATATTTCACTGGAGAAGAGCTTTGCAGAATCGGGAAGGGGAAACTTGATGGGTCTGGTCATGTGTTGTTGTAAAATGTCACTGTAAAGAGGATGGTATTTTACACTGTACATTTTATTGTCTTTTTTGAGTCTGAAATATAATTAGAAGAACCATTTAAACGTGCAAACTAGAGTGACTTCATGTGCAGCCTGCCGCCTCCCTAATCACGCAGGGTGACCTGTGGTGCTTTTCTGCAGGTTTTCCCAGACAGAGACCTCACCAAACAATCCAGTATTAATTTGGTGGATCTAGCAGGAAGTGAAAGGCAGAAATCTTCAGGATCCGAAGGAGACAGATTGAGAGAAGGATCACGAGTTAACTTAAGTTTAACCAGTTTGGGAAATGTTATCAGGTAAATAATCAGCAGGCAGGTATTTGTGCCATAAAAATGGCCTCAGTATAAAAAATTGGATTAATTATAATCTTTAGTTTATGATCCACTGCCATCCTTGGCTCATGCCTGGCCCTACTATGTATTTTAAACTAATTAACTTTTTAAATAACACTAATAAAACCACCACCCAACCCAAGAACTAGTGGGTATTCCTCACCTGTCCTCCCCTGGGAGGTAACCACCTTACGTTCTTTCTATGCCCCTCCTCTTTCCTCCTTTCTTGTTTTATCGCATGTGAAAATTATTTAGTAGCACTCATTTTGGGACTTTATAAAAAGGGTAAAGTGCTATATTGTCTTCTGGGACTTACTTTTTAAAAACTTTCTTATTAAAGTATAAATTATAGTAAAGTACACAAATCATAAATGTTCAGCTCAATGAATTTTTGTATATGTATATATCTATGTAAGTTAGGTGATTGCATCATTGTGCAAACATCATAGAGTGACTTACATAAACCTAGATGGTATAGCCTACTATACACCTAGGCTATATGGGTACAAACCTGTACAGCATGTTGCCATACTGAATACTGCAGGCAACTGTAACACAACGGTAATTGTGTATCTAAACATATCCAAACGTAGCATGAGTACAGTAGAAATACGGTTGTGTACACAGTCCATCAACTGAGATGTCATTATTGCACATAACTATATTTAAGTTTCTTTTGAGTATAGACAAAGAATTGAAACTGTGAGTTATAAGGTGTGTGAGTACCTAATTTTGCAAGATGATGACAAATTGTTTTCCAGAGTGGTTGGACCAGTTTATATTCCCAGCAATGTTATAAGTTATCACATTGATCCATATCTTTTCTAAGACTTAGTATTTTTAGATTTTGTGATATTTATCAATTAAATTGGTGTAAATAAATGACTTTTACTATGATCTTGATATTTCTGGTTATGAACAAGTTTAAACATCTCTTCATATATTTATTAGCAATACGTTTCCTCTTGAAA
Source organism: Propithecus coquereli (assembly GCF_000956105.1). Lineage (NCBI taxonomy): Eukaryota > Metazoa > Chordata > Mammalia > Primates > Indriidae > Propithecus > Propithecus coquereli. The sequence goes on along the minus strand of NW_012146079.1, from coordinate 5,224,254 downwards.
TTCCTATTCTTATGTTTTTCCCATTGTTCTACTCAGTCATTGTATTTATGGATTCGTAGGCATTCTGGACATATTTTTTTATTACTCTTTTCTTAACCACATATAGTATAAATATCTTCTCCCAGTCAGTAGCTTGTCTTTTCGCTTTCTTTAAGGGGCCTATTGAGCAGAACTTATGGTTGTGGTTTGTTTTGCATTTCTTGTGTCCTAACAAAATTAGAGTCAGAAAGATATCTGCCTGTATTACATGTAAGTTCCTACCCATTTGGAGTTGATTTCTGTGTGTGGTGTAAGGTAGGCATTCTTCTCATTCTTTTCCTTATAGATTTCCAAGTTTCCCACTTCCGTTTGTTGAATAGTCCCCCTTTACCAGTGATCTTCTACGCCACCCGTAATATATCAAAATTCAATATATGCTTAACTGTTTCTTAGTTTTTAATCTGTGGTCAAAGTCTAAATATAATAAATACTTTATCCTCCTCCTGAATAAGATTTCCATTCTACACATGTAATTGTTAGGTATTTCAATTCTATTCTTCTTTAACCCCAGAAGACATTATTCTTCCTATTTTACACAGTATTCATTCACATTTATCTTTTTAAAATTTGTTCCTTTGTGTACCTCAGAGCTGCTATCCATAATCAGTCTCCTTCTGGTTGAAGTATATTTTCTGGAATTTCCTTCAGTGATGACCTGCTGAAGGCAAACTCAGTTTCTGTTTTCTTGACGATAATCTTTTTCCCTAACTGCTTTAAGCCTTTCTCTTTGTTTTTGGTGTTGTCCAATTTCACTACGTTGTATTTGAGCGTAAACTTCTATTTATCCTCCTTGGAATTCTTTGGCCTTCATAGCTCTGTGGATTAGTGATTTTCATCAGTTCTGGAAAATTCTTAGCCATTATTTCTCATATATCACCTCTGCCCATTTTTTTTCCCTCTTCTTTTCTAGGACTTGGATTAGACTACTTGGACCTTCTAACTCTGTTCTCTGTGTCTCTTAACCTTCCTCTCGTTTCTGGACTGCAATCTGGATAATTCCTTTTGAACGATCTAATGCACTAATTCCACTGTCTAATTTGCTGTTAAACCTAAACATGGTGTTTCTAATTTCAATTATCGTATTTCTTCTCTTCTATAAGATCATTGTTTCTTTTCCAAATCTGCCAGAAGAACGTTATGGATCCCTTTCCTCTGCTTGTGACTGTAATTTCTGTCAGACGAGGCTTCCTCCCTGCTTTCCCGCTGCCTTCGCCAGCGCTGCTGTCTCTGTGGTCCCCTGGAGCAGGCGGGGGCCTCTCGCTCACTCTTGCCCCGAGGCTGCGTCATGAGGGACCTTCAGACACGAGAGGAAGGAAGGGAGAGAACGCACAACCATCCCCCAAGCCTGTCTCCGCACGGCTCCGCCTGCCTCCTCTTCCTCGGATCGCAGCCCCTTCTCCGCACAGACTTACCAGCCGCGGTCTCCTCAGGCTTCCCGTCTCTGTAACGCTCTCTCGGGGTTGACTCTGACGGGGCCTCAGCGCCCGGGGTCAGCCGTCTTGCTTCAGTCTTCGTACAGGTGTCTCTGCCGGTGGGTGGCAGCATCAGGTTTGTGGGCGCGGACAGGGACTCGAGAGCTGTTTCCCACTTGTCGCCAGGGGGCAGATTTCTTCTTTTTTTAATTTTTTGTATTTTTTGGTATTAGTTTTTCTATTTTTGCTTCCCTCATCCTCTGTGTAATGGTAAGATTTCTTCTTGACACATTCTTTTAATTTGTTGTTTCGTATTTTCTTTTTCATCCAGCGCTCTGGCCGATGCAGCCATGGGGAAGAGAGTCCTGCACGTTCCCTACAGAGATTCCGTCCTGACCAAACTGCTCCAGTCGGCTCTGGGTGGGAACAGCAGGACTGCTTTGGTAAAACGACTTTCTTACACCATTTCGCACTGACCTAGCTGTTAGTATTGTGATTAAAATTATTCTCAATGCGCCCGTCATGTAGCGTGCTGCTTGGACACAGCACGTTCTTACATACTATCTCCCGATTCCTGGCGCTCTTCCTGTTACAATCTTCAAATAATGTTTCTGTATTTCTAATTCTTTATTTATTCTTTTCTGTAGTTTTCAGATTCTCTACAAGGAACATATATTACTTTCATTATCAGAAAAAAACTAGTACCATTTTAAAAATAAAACAATGCCACGTTATTGTAAATCAGCGGTCACACCACGGCGAGGCAGGAAATCAGCGTTGACTGTGCCAGGTGCAGGCAGACGCTCAACCTGGAGAGCAGCTGAATCATGTCCTCTCGGCAAAGACCTTGGACTCTTATTTTAAACGTTTGCCAAGTGGCTGTAGCACGCACTGGGTTAAGATCAGGACTCTCTGTGCTTCAGCTTTAACTGCGCACAGGGAGGGACAAAACTGGGCGAACTCTGCCCCCAGGCCCGCCCTGGCCTCCACTCTGCTGTCCTGGTTAGGAGGGAAATGCTCCCTGCAGGGCCTTGTCGCATGTGCACCTCTCTCCAAAATTCACAGTAAAACACATCCTTGCTCTCAGTCATTTAATCTTGCCCATTTTTAAATACTTCATTTCAAAGTTTTTCGGGTTGTCAGTTACCTGTGGTCCTCAACGGAACGTCCCCAAGAACCTGGAATAAAAGGAGGCAAAAGATCCCCTCTGGACGTCAGACTGCACAGTGAAATCTAACGGGTCTTAGCAGATGCGTGCAGTCACCTGAGACCACAGGGTGACACCCAGAGCTGTCCGACTAGACAAGGGCTGACTGAAGGCAGCACAGCGTGTTAACAAAAACGGATGTGGAGGGCAGGAGGAAGGGGGTTACTGACCACCTCAGGAAACAAACGGAACAGAGACTCCGCCAGGCCAACAGACACGCGCTACAGTCTCTATGGGCCAATCCCACCTTCAGCACAGATACCTTAAAACTGCATTTTCTTCATTTCAAAGTAAAGATAATATCCACTTGAAAATATTTCTGTGATGATTAAATGAGACAATATAAATGAACAAGCTTTAAAAGCTGGAAATCTAAACTATACATAATTACTCCCTGAGCTATCAATGCCCCGGGTCCTGAGCCTCCTGGTCCATAGGTTTTGTGTGGGCAGCTGCCACGTCACCTCCCTGGTCACCCTCAGGGACCCTGCCCACCTCCAAGTCATCCAAAAGTCTGTTTCTGATTTGAAAAGTTTGTCTTCTGGGTTCTGGAACAATTGGTCCAAAGCCAGTAGCCAGGCTTGAAGCCATACCAGTGGCTGCCTGGGAACGAGCAGGTCGTACTGGTCTCTGCGATGCTAACACTCCGCTGTCGTTCCAGACCCTGGGAAAATCCGCTGAGGACTCAATCCCGAGGGTGGGTCATACTGAGGTTGGCAGTACAGGTATTAGGGTTAGGCAGGGCTGGCTCAAGCACCAATTCTGTAAGTTATCGTCTGGGTAAACTTGGGCATATTACCTTTCTCTAAGCCTAGTTTTCTAAGTTGTAAAGTTTGAACACTACCGTGAATCACAAGATGTGAGACTGCTCTATGAACATTAGCTGTTTTAATTACAACCATAAACCCCCATATAATTAACAAAATCTGAAAGGGATGTTTTTACAGATAGCTGCCATAAGTCCAGCTGACATCTGCTACGAGGAAACTTTATCAACATTAAGATACGCTGAAAGGTACGTTTATGAAAATTTATTATCCATAGTGGTTCTAAGTTCTAGGTCTAGCCACCTCCTCTAGTACTCTTACCCCTGAGGGTCTGGCATTTTGGAAGGGGTCTGGGAGAGGGGAACGAAAGCGTATAAAGAAAGGGAGAGAGAACTGGGGCCTCAGAGTGTCGAGTGTCACTCTATCACTCAGACCCTGCAGGGGAGCGGGGCCGTGGCTCAAATGGACGGGAGAGGTGTTGATGCCAATCTTGCCAGTTATCCATGTCCCTGTATTTTCCTGTCAAAAAGCATGGCTATTCACAGGTTTCTCCTTTTGTCACATGGGACATAGGTACAGAGTAGTGCCAGGTGGAAGGTTTTTGTGCTAATAGTAAATGAAGGTGAGCTACATAAGAGACCACTCCTCGGTTCAGAACCACTCACCAGCTCTGCAAGTCCTGGCACACTGGCTTTCCGTTCCGTGGCTCGTCTAGTTTCCCCGAGGCCTGTCCAACAGACTACACAACAGACCCTGGAGCGGCCTGAATGTCATCGGTATCTCTTCACCAGGGCGGGGCTGTCACTGCCAGTTTCCTTCCTGTCCACCGGGCTGGGAAATAAGCCCACCTGTAGTCACATGGGCAGGGGGCTGCTGCTGAGCCATATTCCTGCTTCTCAAGGCAGGTCCCTGCAGAGCATTCCCGGCCTGCTGCTCCCGGCCTTTTAAGAAAGGGGGGGCGTAGGGGGGTGGGCAGTCTCTGGCCCCGGGTTGAATTTTCCCACATGCTGCTGCCTCCACTCCCACTTCCCAGACAGAATCTCCGCCACTGTCCCATTGGGTCCACATGGGAGCTCGGATTCTCAGCCCTGCGTTCTGGGAGCTGGAGTTGGCGTGTGAAATGAAACTTATCTGCCAGCCCTGATGTGCCACTTGTCAGATCTCTGGACTTGCCAGTCAGACAGCTCTGGCCCTAGAAGCTGCGTGACCCTGGGCAAGACACTGCACCTCTAACACTGTCGCCTCATTCACTGAACGGGGGTCCTCATTCACAGCCTTGGCAGAGCTCTGCCTGGCAGACACTGGTGCCTGAAAACCATGGCTATGATGCAGCTGCCTCCCCTTCCACTCTCTCCCCGGGCCGGGTCCTCGGCGAGGGAGCCCTTGCATGCCGGGTCCAGATACTTCCCTTCTCATTCCTGCCTGCACAGCTTCAGGATCATTGCAAACCATTAGACATTTTTTCCAGCATCTGTGACACAAGCTCGGATCTTTAGGTTGTATTTTACCTTGAGCAGTATCTAGAATGTTTGTTTTCTCCCTGCTTGCCAGATGCAAATCTATTGCTAGCAGTTTTTCCACGAGAGAAAACTGTGTGATGTGTAGGAAAGAGAAAAAATGATACCATGGGCCAGGCTTGTAGACTCTGAGTCAATGTCCCCTATGTAAAGTGAAAGGAGTAAGGTAACCAGATTTAGCGAATAAAAAGACAAGATGCTCAGTTAAACTGAATTTCAGATAAAGAACAAGTAATGTTTTAGGGTAAGTATGTCCTGTGCAATATTGGGAGGCTTCCATGTTTTCTCTGGTGACCCTGGGAGTGACCTAGACAATCTCTAAGACCCTTCCAGCCTGGGGCACAGGGCGGAGCAGTCGCTGCCAGCGCCAGGATTTGAGTTATTGCAGCGGCAGCGACCGGCTGAACAGATGCTTGAATGAACCAAGTCAGCCCAACTGGCTGAGGGTCAACAGGCCCCAGGGCACATCAGGGGCCGAGTCCTGGCCCTGGCCGAGCGGCACAAATTTATTTGAACTGTGCAGATTACTGAAGTCACCTTGGTCTTAATGGTTTATTGGAACTGGGCATGGTGGATTCGAGTCACCCATGGGGCAGTGAAAGGCTCCCCCTGGGCCGTTAGAGATCTGAGCGTGCCCTGTTGCTGCTGCTCCAGCTGCAAAGGACCCAGGCCTGATGGTGTGTCCATCTTTGCACATGAAAGGGCTAAAAAGATCCGGAACAGAGCAGTGGTCAACACCTGGACACTGATGAGACAGTGGAGGGCAGAGAACAAGCTGCCGCTCAGAAGCAGAACCTCTGGAATGGCAGGTAAACCGAGTCAGGAGTCAGTGCTGAGTCCAAGCCTGGGGCAGGGAAAAGGGTCTGATCTGGCCAAAGCCCAGGCTGGGCCAGGGGAGAGGCCGGGTCAGTGATGGGAGCCCAGGGCAGGTGGGGGTGGGGGTTTGGGGGTGCGTGGCTGGGGCTTTGTCCAGGATATTTGGCTCTGGCTCTATTCTTTCAAAAAAAAAAAAACAACTTTGAGATAAATGTAGACTCACTTGCAGTTAAGAAATATTGGCCTGTCCTTTTAAAATGGTCATTTTAGTCTCGTGTTTTATTGCCGTTTCCATTTTGAGGACATCGTCTCTACCAGGATTAATTTTTCCTGCTGGATTTGGACAATGCCATTTGATGTTTACCCTGCTGAGGTTGTCATGCAGCTAAGTGGCGCTGGGAGCGTCAGCCCGACTCCACCGCGGTGCATTGGAGTCACCTGGCGACTGGGCTCCACTCGGACCCAATAAATTGCCTCGGGCCTCAGCCATTGAAGTGGCCCAGGTGACTCTAATGTGCAGCGATCACGAGCCACGGCTTTAAGTTAAGGCCTCGGGTTTCAGTTTGGCAGCATAAAGATATATCCCATTTTATTTCCACTAATGATTTAAAATGGGACGGATGGAAAAGGGAAAATATAAAACTGTTGCAGTAAAATCAGTAAGAGTGTTCAGCATCAAGACAGCAACATCGAAAGGCCCAGCATCAGTTGCCGTCCGCCCTTGGCACCCATCCCCCTGCCCCGGCGGCGCCCTCACTCTAGGGCAGCGGTCCCTGACCTTTTTGGCACCAGGGACCATTTGCACGGAAGACAATTTTTCTACGGACTGGGGGTGGGGGCAAGGGGGGATGGTTTCAGGATGATTCAAGCACATTACATTTATTGTGCACTTAATTCTATTATTATTACATTGTAACATATAATGAAATAATTAGACAACTCACCATAGGTTGGGGGCCCTTGCTCTAGGGGGCTCTGGGGCAGTGGCAGCACCTCCTGCACCCCGGCCCACCTGGAAGGATGGTGGGCTCAGACAGAGGGCAGGACGGCCTGACCTGCTGACGCTTCAACCTCAACAAAGCACTTTCTAGAGTCAGCGCCCACGACTGGCCCGGATGCTGCTCCGGTTGACACAAATCTCTCACACCACAAACTGCCGAGTGCCGGACGACTTACATGTAGCATCTAATTTCCACTGCTCATAAGCACAGACACAGACAATGGGAAAACCTTAGAGAAATCCACGGTTCTTCCCAAACCCCCTGGCCTTATGGCAATGGCTTGTAATGATGGTATAAATTGAAACACTCTCACACACCTTAAAACAATTAAAAAAACACAATGCTCAGCTTCATGCCTCCCCCTTTAATGGAGCTTCTCGTGCTATAACGACTTATGAATTAGCAGGTGATGCTACTCTTTGTACGACTTACCACGCGATTTCTTCTTCACACTTGAGTGCGGTTCGACATCCCGCTCCCGCTGGGAGTCCCACGTTTTGACTGCGAGCCAAGACGAGACTCGTTGCGGTTACTCTGTGCCTGACCTCTGAGGCCGCAGACCTGTTGCTTAAGATCCTCCCTCCTTCCAGAGCAGCCAGCCTGTCTCCTGGCAGAACAGCAGCTCGGGACTCGTGCTAATCAGGTGACCTGGGCACACCTGCTGGAGCAGGCCTGGCAAGCGTGGGAGCAGCAGCACGTGGCCGTGGCCCAGGTGAGCTCTGCTCGCTCCACCTGGGGCCACCACCCCTGATGCACACTGCTGCCCGGCCCCTGATCGGGATGAGGTTTCTTCAGCGAATGTGTAATACGTGACATGTGACAAAGGCCTTACAATAATGTTATTGGCAGAGCTGGGGGAGAGAATGGCAGGGTGTGAAAGGGAGGCAGAGACGCCTCAGAGCATATTGATGAGGGAGGCTGTGGCTGGAACTCAAGGCTGTTGGTAATTAGAGTTTGGGGAGTATTGGAGGGACCTGAGTTATCTCCTGGGGACTGTGGGGACAGTGTCTATCCTGGCACTCACTGCCAGTATCAGGTCACAAATGGGCTGTGATGTGAATTTGGGGGTGAGGGAGCTCTCTCTACCTCCCCTCACCACACCCCAGCCCCTCCTCCCCCTCACCCCCCACAGCCATGAGGTCCTGGGCGGATCCCTGTGGGGCACAGACCTGGAGCTCCTGGGAGTTTGGGATCCTGGAAGGCTTGTGCAGCCTTGGGCGTGGGGGTGGAGCCGGGTGCGATTGGTGCTTCAGGAGGGCCAGGTGGCGCTAGGGGTGGAGGTTCTAAGGGTGTGGGCATGACCGGATGCAGCCGGAAGTGCTGTTAAAGTCACATGTCTGTAAAGGGCTGGGTTTGCGACTCTCGGCTGCAAGGCTCAAGTCGGGTCACAGTGCAGGAATACAGGATTTAGGACTTTTGTCCTCTCTACTCTTCATTAGAAAGGATTTCAAGGCCAGGCACAGTGGCTCACAGCTGTAATCCCAGCACTTTGGGAGGCCGAGGCAGAAGATCTCTTGAGGCCAGGAGTTTGAGACTAGCCTGGGCAAGATTGAGATCCCATCTCTACCAAAAAAAAAAAAATTAGCCGAATGTGGTGGCACACACTTATAGTCCCAGCTACTCAAGGGGCTGAGGCAGGAGGATCCCTTGAGCCCAGGAGTTTGAGGTTGCAGTGAGCTATGATGACACCACTGAATTCTAACCTGGGCAACAGAGCAAGACTCTGTCTCAAAAAAGAAAAAAAGGATTTCAAGATTTAGAAGTTTTCCTCATGCCTACAATAATGTATTCCAGTTTTGTTTGACCATCCATTCTCTATAAGCACAATCCCAACCCATCTTTGCGTTAAAGAATGAAACACGTCAAGGTGACCAGGAGAGGGTTAATGCAACACAAGCCACCAATGTCTGTCTTAAGTAGCTGGCCAGCAGGACACTGTGAGAATGAGAGCTCTCATGGAGAACTGGGGAGGGGCTACGGGGGTCTGGGGCAGAGTGGGGCAAGCAGACAGCTGAGGAGGACGGGGCCGGAGACTGGCAGTGCCCTGGAACAGTCGCAGCCAGAGGTTCTCAGGCCTCTGACGGCTGGCCTGCCCGAGGACCCCACCCCACCATCAGTGATGCCCGGTCACTGTGACCAGGTGCACAGAGACGGGGCTGTGCTGAGAAGCAGGTAGAAAGGAGCACTGCTCTCTTACATGGGCGGCCCTGTCTGGTGACAGGAACCTCTCCGTCTCTCCTGCAGGAGCGGCAGATGGTGAAGACCTTTCCTCACCTCCTCAACGTCAACGAGGACCCGCAGCTCACTGGGGTCCTCAAGTACTTCCTTCGACCTGGTACTCGTCTCTCCTGACTTACCCTGGTCCTGCTCACATCCTGCCCATGGGCATGCTTCTTTTCTTTTCTTTCTTTTTTTAAAATTTTTTTTTTTTTGAGACAGTCTCACTGTGTTGTCCGGGCTAGAGTGCCATGGCGTCAGCCTAGCTCACAGCAACCTCAAACTCCTGGGCTCAAGCAATCCTTCTGCCTCAGCCTCCCGAGTAGCTGGGACTACAGGCATGCGCCACCATGCCCGGCTAATTTTTTTTTTATATATATATTTTTAGTTGTCCAATTAATTTCTTTCTATTTTTAGTAAAGACGGGGGTCTCGCTCTTGCTCAGGGTGGTTTCAAACTCCTGAGCTCAAACAATCTGCCTGCCTCGGCCTCCCAGAGAGCTAGGATTACAGGCGTGAGCCACCGCGCCCGGCCTAAAATATTTTTTATTGTGGTAAAATATGCATAACAAAATTCACCATTTTAACCATTTTTGAGTGCACGGCTCAGCGTTAGCGTTAGTACATTCACGTTGTTGTGCAACCAGCACCATCCATTTCCAGAACTTTTTCATCTCCCCAGAATGAAGCTCTGTCCCCCTTAAACACTAACTGCCCATCTCCCCTCCCCCAGCCTCTGGCAACCACTGCTCTACTTTCCATCTCTATGAATGCCATGACTCCGGGGACTTCATGTAAGTGAAACATACAGCATTTGTCTTTTCGTGTCTGACTTATTTCACGTAGCATACATACAGTGTTCAAGGTTCATCCATGTGGCAGATGTGTCAGAATGTCCTTTTTAAGGCTAAACAATACTCCATTGTATGTCTACATCACATTTTGTTTATTCATTACCCAGGCACGGTTCTTAGTAGCACATTTTTGTTTAGTGGTTTCTAAGGCGGGAATGAGCCCTTGAAATGTCTTCTTGACCTAAATGAACACTGACTGTGCTGGGATACAGCAGCCAGCGTTGTGGGAGCCCCTAGCTTTCCCCTCCGTGGCCACTATGCACATCCGGGACAGGCGAGGGCTCCTTGCGGGATGTCAGTGGGGTGGGGAGGCACCCAGGGGCTGGCAGTGATGTGCTCTGCACTCCGCGGGTTCCCACACCGGACAGAAACAGAACTTCAAACACAGAACCCGTCCTGTGGCCAGTCTTCAGCATGTCTCCTAATGTCCAGGCCTAGTGGTTTCTGTCTCCAGAATGCCTATGAAAAAGGTAGAATTTTTAAAAGTTAAGAATCCCACGCACAAAAAAGCAGAAAGTAAAACAAATTATCAATAAAGCAAGATCATGTGCAAGTACCATTAAGATTGGAAATTCCAGGTGGGGCTGGGTGCAGTGGCTCACACCTGTAACCCCAGCACTTTGGGATGCTAGGATGGGAGGATCACTTTAGCCCAGGAGGTCAAGACCAGCCTGGCAACATAGTGAGCAAGACCCCATTTCTACAAAAAAAAATTTTTTAATTAATTGGTCATGGTGGTGCACACCTGTAGTTCCAGCCACTCAGGAGGCTGAGCCAGGAGGATCACTTGAGCCCAGGATGCAGTGAGTTGTCATTAGGAGGCTGAGCCAGGAGGATCACTTGAGCCCAGGATGCAGTGAGTTGTCATTAGGCCACTGCACTCAAGCCTGGGTGAGAGAGCAAGACTCTGTCTCTAAAAATAAAAGACAGTCCCAGTTGGAAACTCCCTTCACATGATCCATGGGAGACACAATGTCACTTCCCAAATGTCAGACATGTTAACTTATTAAGGTCAAATCCTGGACATTTTTGAAAATAAGTTATCCTAATTCCTTTCAGGTTCGTGTGACGTCGGTCAGGCCGCCTCCAATGCTATCACTATTCAAGGTTTGGGGTAAGTTTCTAGGAATGGTCATCTTTGTCCAGCATTAGAGAATTGTGACCACTCAATCCAGAGGAGATTCACAAAAGTCATCTGGCCATGGGCAGGCCTGGCCACAGAGCCTGCAGGACAAGCCAGAGCAGGGAATTCCCCAGACCGTCCCAGCCACCCACGCCAGGGCTGACCTGAGAGCTGTGGGAGGGCTTTGATCCTCTGGCTGAAACCCACTGTGCTGTGCTCAATTTGTGGCTGTAACCTTGAGAGGAAAGGGAGGTCAGTTTCTAGATTCTGTAAGATGATTCCTCACCAACAGATATAAGCAGATCTGGCCAGGAAATGAAGAGAGTTGAAAGGACAAGCCCACCAGGAGAGGCCCGTGTCCTTCATGGTCTCATCTCCAAAGACAAACGCATCCCCAGGTCTCGGTGCTTGGACTCCTCACCAACTGGACTAACAGAGAGCTTAGACTTTGGGGGTGACCTTCTCCCCATGGACTCCCCAGGTGTCCCCGGCAGGACGCCTTGTGAAACCCTATGGCAGGTTTCATACAATCAGCTGTCCCCCAGCTCTGTGGCCTCTCTTCTCAGGTCTCCAGCCAGCAGGTGTGATCAGCCCTTTCAGAAAGACCAGTCCTCTTGAGCCAAAGCACACGGCCCCTGTGGGAGGGCTGGAGTGGGGGGGTGTGCTGACCGAGGGGCCAGTTGACACCGCCAGCCTCCTTCTTTGGACCTCCTCCTAGCAATTCCCTTCAACTCCCCTTCCAAACCCGTTCCATAGCCCGACACACGGGTCTGTAAATGGCTGAACTCCAATGATAAGCTGAGGCCAAAACCTTTCCCCCAGGATCCCTGGGTCCCACGCAAACAAAGGATATGGATGAACATGGGTCTCAACATCCAGAACCTTCCATGATGGCCAAGGAGTACAGCCTCCTAAAACAGTTAGGAAGCTGGGCATTCAGGGCACACAGATGACGTCTGGGCGGCAGACAACCTGACAGCTCTGACAGCCAGCTCCAAACCTTGCAACATACAAAGCCTGGATGTGTGTAGATAAAGACCCAGAAACAGATCTAAACTCACCTGTAGTATGCAAGGCTCGTTATGAAGCCACCTCCCAGGTGTCTCTTCTGAAGCATCTTTGTTGTCATCTTCCCGTCCCACTGGCCTCAAGGAACTCCAGCTATGGTCTCTGCACCTGCAGCTGTAGCTGCCCAGCTAGTGTTTGCTCTACTGAGAAAACAACTGCTTTGCCATCTCCCAATTCCCTGTGCTCCTCAAGGGCAGGTTACTTCTGGGCCCGCTGCTGTCTCTGCTCACCATGGGCCACAGCATGGGGGCGGGGGGGCCTGGCAGATGCCTCGTGCCATTCTTCAGCAGCTATCTGTAGTCTTGTGCAAATGAGAAAGAGCAACCTGAATTGGTCACTAAAATCGTAATGTATGGGGTGACTTAGACAAACTCTTATCTTCTTAGAATTTCAGATAAACATGCTTCCTTCACAAATTCGGATGGTAAAGTGATGGTCGCTCCACACAGCAAATGCAAGGTTGTCGTTAACGGGGTGCCCATTGCGACCAAGACAAAGCTGCAGCATTTGGTAAGCTCTCCTGCTGGGCCACAGGGTTTCCCAGGTCCCACCCCAGAGATAGGAAGGGAGATTCATGTGAGGTGCCCCTGTCACAGGACACAAGCGTGAGCCGGCCGGCCAGCAGCCTCCACTGACCTCTCTGTCCTCTGGTCACACTGACCTCCCCCACAGGACCGCATTATTTTGGGATCCAACAGCACCTACCTCTACGTGGGGTTTCCTTCAGAGCGAGGCGGTGAGGACTTGAGCAGGTTTGACTACGACTTCTTCCAGCTGGAGAGAGCGGCCGCGGAGGGAGTGAGCGTGGACAAGCTTGGTGAGTGGCCCCTTCCCGGGCTGGTCTGAAAGTAACTGCTCTCACTGTGTGCTCTCTGCTTTCCTTAAGAAAATCCTCTTTCATGGTGTCAAAGTACAGTGTTTAGACAGTTAAAATATGATTCCCATACAAATATAGTGAGTACACATCAAAGACTTAACTCATTAGACTGCTTCCCTAACAAATGAAGGCAAAGATGGTTCTAAGAGCCCATGGCCCCACAGCTGGCGATGCCAACTGGGAACCTGCTCTGGGCCGGAAGTCAGGCGAGGAGCAAAATCCAGGCCCTGCCCCGCGGGACGCAGAACTAATGTTCCCAGGTGTCTGAGTCAAAGGTCGCCCCCTTCTCCCCTCAACCCACTCTCTACCCCAGCAATAATCCGGGACTCCCACAGGCAAGAGCTTTCAGAAGCTCTGGAGGACCTGCCCTCGCCGCCTCTCCCCAGGCCAGACCCACGTGCTCAGGGTGGGCTTCCCCAGAAGCAGGTGAGCTCTGCCCGTCCTGCTGGCTTCCCGGAGGGGCCGCTCCACCTTGCCCGGCACGTGGACCCGACCTGAACTCGCCTTAAGGAAACCGCAGGTGCAGAGCAGTGAGTTCCGTCCACATGTACACATGAGTTCCTCCCTTTTCCCTCCACCGAAGTGCGTTTCTCAGAACTTTAGCAAAATAAATTCACTTGAAATTCACCTTCTTGCTCTTCATCTGCTGAAGTTCTTGACCAAAGACAAACCGCCAAGACTCCGTAGCACCCAACCTGGCTACCCCATCTGTTTGTTTACTAACTCACAGCAGTCGCGCGCACCGCCACCCTCCCAGCGCAGGGCTGGCCGTGCCAGGAGGTTGAACAAACCCCAGACCCTGGCTCAGGTCCTAGTGAAGACTTGGGTCCTCAACAAGGCAGTAGCTGTGTGGGCGGTTTGGGGTCAGACCTCGGGGCCAAGGGCACCAGGGGTCCCTAAGGAGTTGAGAATTCCTGACAAGAGGCGGTGCCAACTGGGTCTGCAAGGAGGACTTGTCCTCCCCAGATCTCCACGACCCCTCCTCCGAGCCACCCCAGGTATGCTAGAGGTAAGAACAGGTAGCTTGTGTGCCAGCAGCAGCTTCGGGATATGCCCCCAGCCCGTCCTTCTGGCCAAGCAGATCTTACCCCCCTGGACAGCTTGGAGCCACCTTGACTCAAGGACTCTGAGACCAAGAACAGGAACCAGAGGCAGAGAGCGTGATGTGCACCGTTTCAGGGTTGAGATGAGGAACTACTTAAGGAGAAGCCAGGCAGTGTCTTTCCCCCAACCCTCTTATTTAGTTATTTTTTTATTACATGCTTATAATTTTAAAATGGAAATATTTGATGAACTGAAGGAATGAAGGAGCATATAAATGCATTCATGATAGCACAAGTGACTGACTTTCGCTTCCATTCTGATTGTCTCCAGGCGCCACAAACAGTGGCGACGGCGAGGCAGACCCCAGCGTCCTGGCTGTGTTCCAGGACTACATCAAACTGATGCCCCTGGTTGCAGAAGCAAATCAAATGAGTGAAGAGCTGAAGAAGGTAGTTTATCTAGAGGCAGAAAAGGGTATGATGGCAGGTACAGAAAGGACCTCGTGGCATGGAGAGGTGAGGTGCTCTCCGAAGATCCCACAGAAGCTGGTACCAGACCTAGACTGACGGCGGCCCCCCCAGCCAGCCCGAGCACCGTTCCTCCCGCCGCCGGCCTCCCAGGGCCGCCGGGCCCCCAGGCCAGTGCTTGCTGGCCGTAACCACGCCACCCCAGGCTGTTCGGGCCGCTCCAGGCCTGGGCGCCTTGACGGCTGCTATGCCACGGAGACCTGGGCCGGGCTTAGCTCCCTGCAACACGGGATCCCCATCGGTGGGAGCCTCTTAAGAGGTTTAATCGCTTCGGCAGGGAGGACTGCACGTGTTAGTTCCAGGCTATACCCGGGAAATTACGATGCTCCGTCCTTTCTCAGGTGGGGAATCCAAGGAATAAGAGTCGGACTGGCTTCTCTTAGCAAGCCTGGGTGTGGGCAGGAGGGACAAGAAATGCAAAGGTGATACGGGCTGATAAATGTAGGATTATTTAGTGAGAAGCGTTTCCTTTACCAGGGACTTAAAATGGAACTGAAGGTGAAGAACTTAGCATCATCAGATTCCAGGGGTTATGACCTACAAAAGGAGGTCATGGTGAAGGTCACCAACCAAAGGACTCACCAGGTGAGGCTCCACGAGGCGCTTCTGAGGAGCTTTCCTGGGGACACGGGTTATTTTTACCAGCTGCAGCCTCGGGACACCCAGGAAAGGGGCAAAACGCGTTGCAAGTCTGCGCTGGGGTCCTGGGGGCAGAGTCCGGGAGAGGAGGGCCCTCTCGCACGCTCCTTCTCCTGGGTCTCCCTCCCACACAGCGCCACTTCCCGGGCCTGTCCCACCCACCTGCACTGCCACTTTCCGTTCATGTTTAGCGTGACTCGAAGGCGTTCCTACCCGAAGGGAGCCTGGGGGTTTATCCAGCCGGTGGCGGCGCCCCCGTGCGGCGTGCGCGTGCGTGAGAGAGAGCTGCCGTGCTGGAGCAACGAGAAAATTCGCACTTCTAGTAAGACCCCAGAAACGGCGTTTCGCCAACTCTACCAGCCGATCCGTGCCCACGTTTGACCTTGCTCACCGTCACGAACGTCCTTTTCAGGGACTTAGGCCCCTGCTTCCGCTCCCTCTGCCTTCAGAGGAGGAAATGGGAAGCGGTGGCCTATCTTGTCGCATCCCTCCTGCGGCTTCTGGCTCCAGCACACGCTCTCCTTCCGCGGCCCGGGGGCTGCGCCTCGGCCCCGGCGGGCGTCAGGTGGCCGCTCGCGCCCACAGCCAGGGCCTGGCCCGGCCATTGAAGGCGCTGCTCCGCTCGGCACCTGGGACTTCTCTGCGTTTCACTTTTCTGCTTTTTGCCTGAAAGTTGCCAGAATGTTCTGAGTCTAGACCAATTTTTTAAACTTTTAAAAACTGTGGCGTATAACGTTCATGTTATACTGTAAACACCCGTGTACCCCCCACCCAACCCGCAGCCCCGCTGTGAGCGTCTGGGGGGAACCCGAGCCAGGGCCCCAGCTCCTCAGACCCTCTCCCGTCCCAGATGGTGCTGGCTCGCCCCGCACTCACCATGCAGCCCTCTGCCCTCCGCGCGGCGCGGGAGGGTCACCCCCACGCTGGGAGCCGGCCTGGGGGGGGCAGGGAGTGACCCCTCAAGCTGTTTGTGCTTTTTGTTTCCGTTCCCCCTGGCAGTGCCGTTAGGGCAAAGCAGCTTTGGGGCTCCTATGCCACGTGCCTCTCTCAGGCCGGGCTTTTCCCTCAGATTTTGCTCTGGCAGTTTCCCACTGTCTTGTCAGACCTTGTTTTAAGAAAATTTGTAATTGAAAATTTTTTTCCATGTTATTCTGTCTTATATTGCTTATTTTTTTATTGTAGTCTGAGGCGATTTGAAAAACATTTTAGTCAGCCTTTTATGTTGTTGCTCGCAGAAGGGTTACCTGAACGCGCGCGCGCACGCGCGCACACACACACACACACACACACACACACTCTCTCACACTCACGTACACAACGTTCCAAGAAACTACTAGAAGTTCGTACCGATCTGCCATTACCAGAAACAGGTCGCAAGGTAGCATTTTCACGTTTATCATTAAGTGTGTTCTGTGGGGGGCTGAGGGGGGCTGAGGGCCTGGCTACACTTCGAAATGCTGTCATTTTCCTTCAACCCGACGTCCTGTCAGAGGCCCAGGTAACTGTGTGACAGGAATGCTCTGCGTAAGCCACACAGGGTTCTCTTTTGTGGGGATTACATGACAATTTTTTGGTGTTTTTTTCTATTTTTCTTTTTTCTCATGCAGAGGTGAGTCATACCAATCTGTCATCTTCAAGGTTGCCCATTTATACATTAAAAAAATAAGATTAGTTCCAGTGACCTTTCCTCAAATGAAGCCCCACCTTCCTCAGAAGGCCTCTGAAAGGCTGGTAGTAACTTCTGGTAGTTTCTTGGAATGCTGTGTGTGTGTGCATGGAAGAGTGTGTGGGTGAGCGTGTGCATGCGAAGGCTAAAAGACGAGGCTAAAAGGCAGAGGGCGGCGGTGGGTCCCAGGTATAGACATGACAGGTGCTTCTTTGGTGGCTGATGTAAATGTTCACCCCCCGACCACGGGGACTGTGGATGCTGCCAAAGCTCTTGGGGAGGAGACAGTGTCCACGTGCAGTTTTGTGCACCTGCTAGAGTCATATCAAGGACAAGTGTGGGAGCAAGCCAGGGCTGTGTGAGGGTCAGGCAGGGTTTCCTGAACTGGAAATGCTGGCAGCTCGCAGGGCCCTTTCAGCTGTTGGCTGGGTGGGCGGCACGTGCAGCCAGGGAACTCTGAGCCGGGCCTGCGGGGCCCGCCTGGGAGGGGGTCAGCACAGGTGGCCCAGCCTGTCCCTGAGCCTCACTGGCTAGTGTCCTCCTCAGATCAAGGACAGCATCCAAGTTTAACTCACACAGGGCCTGTGGCCTGATATCCACGGGCAACGAGGCAGTGAACTCATTTCGTCATCTTGATTCCCATTATCTTAGTTCCCTAGTCTTTTTTTTTTTCCCCTCTCTTTTTTAGAGACAGTGTCTCACTCTGTCACCCAGGCTGGAGTGCAGTGGCATGATCATAGCTCACGGTAATCTCTAACTCCTAGGCTCCAGCAAGCCTCCCGCCTTGGCCTCCGGAGTAGCTGGGATAGGAGGTGTGTGCCACCACGCCTGGCTAATTTTTTTTCTTCTTTTTTTTTTTTTAGAGGTGGGTTCTTGCTGTGATACCCAGGCTGGTCTCGAACTCCTGGGTTCAAGTGACCCTCCTGCCGCAGCCCCCTAAATCACTGGGATTACAGGCACTACACCTAGCCTAGGTCTTTAAGAAAAACCACAGCGACTGGAATTCCTGTTCTCTGTGCTACCACAGTATGTGCCATGGCCATGTTTGCGCTTAACCTCTACACTGCCTCTGGCAGAGGAGTACTGTGTTTCTTCACGTTGCTCGAAGCCAACAGAAAAAGAATGAAGTCTGTTTTTAGAGTTTTGAGAATGTCCTTTTTATGAAGATACATAACACAGAGAGAGAATGACTGTTAGAGCAGCAGATGAAATCAAATATTAGTGACCTTCTCTGTGTTTCCAGGTGTGGATTTGGTCAAAAGCCAAGTTTATCAATAGGAAATTCCTAATGGAGGAACTTTACCAGCGCTTTCTAGATGGAGAAGACAGCCACGTGGCCCAAGACGACGACCCATTCTGGGATCCTGTCGAGGTCGTCCACTTGGGCTCAGCTCACATCTGGCTCCAGCCACTTGCCTACTGCATGAAGCTTGAGGAGCAAGTGGCGTTTCTGGACTGTGAGGGGCTGGAGGAGGCCGTGCTGCACGTCTCCATTGCCCCCTGCACCCCAACAGGACAGTGGGTGTCTCCTTCCCCCCTTTGCCCAGCTCTGGGTCAGTCACACATAGAAAATTCAGAGCAAGCCTGAGTTCCCTGGAGGGGGTGGTCAACTTGGTGCCCTGAAGTGGTCATTCATAAGACCAACGAATGAGCTCATTCATTCATGATGTGGCCTCATCAAATCTGACTTTTTGCCATGATAGCCAAATCAGCTGCCCCGAAATGCCCAACCACATTCAAGACAGCTCAGCACTGCCCTGGGGGATGCAAGGAATGAGGAGGACATCCCACAGAGAGGCAGGTGTAGTAGAAAGAGCCTTGAACAAGAGCCAAAAGAACTAGGTTAGTTCCAAACAATGAACCTTCAGAGGAGAGAAGCCAAGGGTGTTGTAGGGCCTTCCCACTCCCAGCCCGCTCCTGGCCACATGCACGATGCTTTTCCTATGAGCCAGGAGTAGAACGCTGATTTTCCAGCTCACCCCTTCTCCATCCTTCGTGCAGGCCTCACCATTTCTTTGCGCCTTTTCCCAAGGGAGGGACAGAGATGTCTGGCCTCATTCTGTGCTGTCACTGACCTTTCTGTGGGCACGGGCTTTGTTTTGAGTGATCAGTCCTGTCTAAAGTCTGCCTCATTACCTTTCACCCCCTCTCAGGATAGCTCATTTGTTTTTCCTCTTCAGGCCATGGACAGTTTTTTACAAAAGCTAAAGTCTTTTAGCAATCCTAAGTGAAGAGGCTGGCAGAGGGCCTGGTCTGGGTGCCAGGCCCTCCTAGGTTCCCAATGTGACCCTTTTACCTTTCTAAAGAGGAAACCAGCTCCAGAAGGGAGTAAGAGAAGGCTGAGCTTCTATGACCAAGAGAACAAGCTGCCCACTGTCCTTACAGGGGCTCTGAGCAACTTTCTGGTCATTTGGCTGCCTGGGGCTTTGAGGCTGCCTGACGTTATATCTCCCATTGCAGATTAATAAAGTAGCAGTCTAGTTGATAAGTTTCAGACTGTATGGGCTTGGTTCATACGAGAGTTCCCCTGTTAGAAAGCTGTCCAAATCCATTTCTGAGCTTGTAGGCCTGGGGTCGACTCTGGACTGTAAATAATTCACCAGGGAAAATGACAACTTGAGAGGCTGTATCTGGGCAGCCAGCTGGCTTTCCCCTCTGTCCCACTGGGCACCTATCAAAATCTTCAGTGCAAGTTTAGTATCCACATCTGCATGCATTATCACATGGAGCTATTTATATTCTTTTCCACCAGGCTGTGAGCTCAAAGTCCAGATCTTACCTTGAGGTGCCAGTGTAGAGTGCACTCCCATGTTAAGTGTCTCCTGAATGAGTGAATTCCACAGCTGGTGATATTACCTATCCTTCCTTTGGTGAAATTAGCTATCTCTAAAGGATTCTACTTAATTCCCTTGCCATCACAATCCTAACTTGCTTGGACCCAGTCTAACCTGAGGTCAATGTTCACCTCTTCTGTTTGCAGAGCACGTGGTGAGGAGGACATGGTTATTGACCCTCTGGAGATGCTGGGCAAGAGGATCGATTTCCAGATTCGCCTTGTCCAGTGCCTTGGCGTCAAGTGGCTAAAGGAAGGAGCAAGGCGGGGCATTCAGATAGGGTACCAGCCTGCCCCACGGAACTGCTCTGCACACCCCTGCTGTGGAGCCCTGGTGGGAGGCAGTCTAATCTTCCCTCGAGTTTTAAAAATTAGTTTATCAGGAAATTTTCTTAAGTTTCTCTGTTCAACTCCAAAATGACTATTTCCCCCCATCTATTTAATAGGGAAGCCACACATCTGTCCAGGTCACTGGGCTGTGTGGTCAGTGTGCACTGAACTTTTTATGTGATTGAAGTGGTAGACTCAGACATTTTAATTATCAGAAAGAATATCCAGCAAAACTGTATTATCTAAGTAAAATAGCTTTTGTTTTTGTTTTTTTGGGTTTTTTTTTAGTATATATTTTTTTAATTTCAGCATATTATGAGGGTATAGATGTTTAGGTTACGTATGTTGCCCTTGCCCCTCCACCCCCGCAAGTCCAAGCTTCAAGCGTGTCCATCCCCCGGTGGTGCGCATCGCACTCATAGTGCATATGCCCATCCCCTCCTCCCCCCTCCCCCTGCCCAACATCCAATAAATGTTATTCTTTTTTTTTTTCAGCATATTATGGGGGTACAGATGTTTAAGTTACATATGTTACCCTTGCTCCCCCGTCCCCCCCAAGTCCGAGTTTCAAGCGTGTCCATCCCCCGGTAGTACGCATTGCACTCTTAGTGTATGCAAATACCCGTCCCCTCCTCCCTCCTCCCCCCTCCCCCTTGCCTGACATCCAATAGATGTTATTCTTATATGTGTACTTATG